>NC_143168.1:4620000-4922500 GCF_047325235.1 Durio zibethinus | reverse complement strand
TTGGCTTAGGCATACGGAGTTCATTCCTTGTCTAAGCATACGGAGTTCATTCCCAGTCTAAGATCAGATCAGACCAAGGGTTGCAACAGCAGGACCAGCAACAGGATTAGTAGCACATAGGGGGGATTGGGTGGATCCCTAGCTTGCGCATTCTGCCTCTCCAGCCGGCCTCTCCGATCAGCTGAGTGCCAACACGCTCGTTTCATGGGTTGACTTAGGCATACAAAGTTCATCCCCAGTGTAAGCATACGGAGTTCATTCCTAGTCTAAGATCAAACCAGACCGAGGGTTGCGACAACAGGATCAATAGCACGTAAAGGGGACCGGGCCGATCCTCAGCTTGTGCATTTTACCTCTCTGACCGGTTGAGCAGCCGCACGCCTGTTTTGGTGGGTTGGCTTAGGCATAGGGAGTTCATTCCATGTCTAAACCCCAGCCGGACTGAGGGTTGTGGCAGCGAGACCGACAGCACGCAGAGGGCACCGGGCCGATCCCCGGCTTGCGCATTATGCCTCTCCAGCCAGCTCAGCGCCCGAACATTTGTTTCACGGGTTGACTTAGGCATACGGAGTTCATTCCCAGTCTAAGATCAGACCAGACCGAGGGTTACGGTAGCAGAATCGACAGCACGCAAGGGGGACTAAGCCTGTCCCTGGCTTACGCATTCTGCCTCTCCGGTCAGCTGAGCTCCCGGAGGCTTGTTTCATGGGTTGGCTTATGCATACGGAGTTCATTCCATGTCTAAGCATATGGAGTTTGTTCCCAGTCTAAGATCGGATCGGACCAAGGGTAGCGGCAGTAGGACCAGCATGCTCATTTCATGGGTTGACTTAGGCGTACAGAGTTCAATCCCAGTCTAAGATCGGACCAAACTGAAGGTTACAGCCGCATGATCAACATCACACAGGAGGGACAGAGCCGGGCCATGGCTTGTGCATTCTACCTCTCCGACCGGCTGAGCGCCTGCACACTCGTTTCGTGGGTTGGCTTAGGCATACGGAGTTCATTCCATGTATAAGCATATGGAGTTCATTCCCAGTCTAAGATCGAACCAGACTGAGGGTTGCAACAGTAGGATCGGCAGCACGCAGGGAGGGACCGGGTCGATCCTCGGCTTGCGCATTCTGCCTCTCTGACCGGCTGAGCACCGGCACGCTCATTTCATGGGTTGGCTTAGGCATACGGAGTTCATTCCATGTCTAAGCCCCAGTCAGACCAAGGGTTGTGGTAGCAAGATCAGTAGTGGGATCGACAGCAAGTAGAGAGGGACCGAGCTGATCCCTGGCTTGCGTATTATGCCTCTCCGGCCGGCCGCTCCAACCAACTGAGTGCCCGTACGCTTGTTTCGTGGGTTGACTTAGGCATATGGAGTTCATCCCCAGTCTAAGCATACGGAGTTCATTCCCAGTCTAAGATCGGACTGGACCGAGGGGTGCGATAACAGGATCGACAGCATGCTGGAGGGACCGGGTCGATCCCCGACTTGCGCATTCTGCCTCTCCGATTGGCTGAGCGCCTGCACGCCCGTTTCATGGTTTGGCTTAGGCATAGGGAGTTCATTCAATCTCTAAGCCCCAACCAGATCGAGGGTTATGGCAGCAGGACTGACAGCACACAGAGGGGGATTGGGCCAATCCCCGGCTTGTGCATTATGCCTCTTCGATCGGCTCAGCGCCCGAACATTGGTTTTGTGGGTTGACTTAGGCATATGGAGTTCATTCCTAGTCTAAGATCAGACCAGACCGAGGGTTGCGGTAGCAAGATCGACAGCATGCAGGGGGGACCGGGCTGATCCCCGGCTTGCGCATTCTGCCTCTCCGTCCTACTGAGCGCCCGCACGCTCGTTTCGTGGGTTGACTTAGGCATACGCAGTTCATCCTCAGTCTAAGCATATGGAGTTCATTCCCAGTCGAAGATCGGATCGGACTGAGGGTTACGGTAGTAGGACCAGCAGCACGTTGGGGGGACTCAGCCGATCCCTGCTTGCGCATTCTGCCTCTCCGACCGACTGAGCGCCCGCACGTTCGTTTCGTGGGTTGACTTAGGCATATGGAGTTCATCCTCAATCAAAGCATACAGAGTTCTTTCCCAATCTAATATCAGATCGGGCTGAAGGTTGTAGCAGCAGTATCGACAGCACGCAGGAAGGATCGGGCTATTCCCCGACTTACGCATTCTGCCTCTCCGGTCGGCTAAGCGCCCGCACGCCCGTTTTGTGGGTTAGCTTAGGCATAGGGAGTTCATTCCATGTCTAAGCCCCAGCTGGACCGAGGGTTGTGGCAGCGGGACTGACGGCATGCAGAGGGGGATCGAGCTGATCCTCGGCTTGCGCATTATGCCTCTCCGACTGACTCAACGCCGGTACGCTCATTTCATTGGTTGACTTAGGCATACAGGGTTAATTCCCAGTCTAAGATCAGACCGGACCGAGGGTTGTGGTAGTAAGATCGGTAGCACGCAGGGGGGACCGGGTCAGTCCTCGGCTTACGCATTCTGCCTCTCCGATCGACTGAGCGCCTGCACGCTTGTTTCATGGGTTGGCTTAGGCATACGGAGTTCATTCCCAGTCTAAGACCGAGGGTTGTGGCAGTAGGACCAGTAGCAGGATAGGCAACACGCAGGGGGGACCGAGCTGATCCCCGGCTTTCGCATTCTACCTCTTCGACTGGCTGAACGCCCGCACGCTCATTTCATCGGTTGGCTTAGGCATACGGAGTTCATTCCATGTCTAAGCCCCAGATGGACTGAGCGTTGTGGTAGCAAGAACGGTAACAGGATTGGCAGCACGCAGAGGGGGATCAGGCTGAACCCCAGCTTGCACATTATACCTCTCCGACCGACTTTTTCGGCATACGGAGTTCATTCCCACTCTAAGAACGAACTGGATCGAGGGTTGCGACAGCAAGATTGACAGCACGGAGGGGGGACCAGGCTGATCCTCGGCTTGCGCATTCTGCCTCTTCGATCGGCTGAGCACCCGCACGCACGTTTCGCGGGTTGGCTTAGGCATATGGAGTTTATTCCACGTCAAAGCCCCAGTCGGACCGATGGTTGTGGCAGCAGGATAGACAGCACGCAGAGGGGTACCAGGCTGATCCTGGCTTGCGCATTAGGTCTCTCCGGTCGGTTCCGTGCCTAAATGCTCGTTTCGTGGGTTGACTTAGGCATACGGAGTTCATTCCCAGTCTAAGATCGGATTGGACCGAGGGTTGCGACAACAGGATTGATAGTACGTAGAAAGGGATCGGGCCGGTCCCCGACTTGGGCATTCTACCTCTCAGGCCGTCTAAGCACCCGCACATTCATTTCATGGGTTGGCTTAAGCATACGGAGTTCATTCCATGTCTAAGCATACGGAGTTAATTCCCAGTCTAAGATCGAATCGGACCGAAGGTTGTGGTAGTAGCACCAGTAGTAGGATCGACAGTACGCAGGGGGGACGGGGCTGATCCCTGGCTTATGCATTCTACCTCTTCGACCGTTTTAGCGCCCGCACGCTCGTTCCATGGGTTGGCTTAGGCATAGGGAGTTCATTCAATGTCTAAGCCCCAGCCGGACTGAGGGTTATGGCAACGGAACTGATAGCACGCAGAGGGGGACCTGGTCGATCCCTGGCTTGCGCATTATGCCTCTCCGATCGGCTCAGTACCCGAACGCTCATTTCGTGGGTTGACTTAGGCTTACGGAGTTCATTCCTAGTTTAAGATCAGACCGGATCGAGGGTTGCGACAGTAGGATTGACAGCACGCAGAGGGGATCGAGTCGATCCCCAGCTTGCGCATTCTGCCTCTCCGATCGGTTGAGCACCTGCACGCTCGTTTCTTAGGTTGGCTTAGGCATACAGAGTTCAGTCCATGTCTAAGGATGCGAAGTTCATTCCCAATCTAAGATCGGATTAGACCGAGGATTGCGACAGCAAGACCGGCAGTAGGATTGGCAGCACACAGGGGGGACCAGACCATTCCCTAGCTTGCGTATTCTACCTCTCCAATCGGCCTTTCCGGCCGCCTAAGCACCCGCATGCTCCTTTCGTCAGTTGACTTAGGCATACGAAGTTCATCCCCAGTCTAAGCATACGGAGTTCATTCCCAGTCTAAGATCAGACCGGATCGAGGGTTGCCACAGTAGGACCAACAGCACGCAGAGGGGACTGGGTCGATCCTCGGCTTGCGTATTCTGCCTCTCCGATCGATTAAGCCCCCGCACGCTCGTTTCGTGGGTTGACTTAGGCATACGGAGTTCATCTCCAGTCTAAGCATACGGAGTTCATCCCCAGTCTAATATCGGATCGGACCGAAGGCTGCGACAACAGGATCGACAACACGTATGGGGGATCGGGTCGTTCCCCAGCTTGCACATTCTACCTCTCCGATCGACTGAGCTCCCGCACATCCGTTTTGTGGGTTGGCTTAGGCATAGGGAGTTCATTCCATGTCTAAGCCTAGCCGGACCGAGGGTTGTGGCAGCGGGATAGGCAACATGCAGAGGGGGACCGGGCTGATCCCCGACTTGCGCATTATGCCTCTCCGGCCGGCTCAGCTCCCGCACGCTCGTTTCATGGGTTGACTTAGGTGTACGGAGTTAATTCCCAGTCTAAGATTGGATCAGACTGAGGGTTGTGGCAACAGGATCGATAGCACGCAGGGGGGATCGGGTAGATCCCCGACTTGCGCATTCTGCCTCTCCAGCCGACTGAGCGCCTGCACGCTTGATTCATGGGTTGGCTTAGGCATACAGAGTTCATTCCATGTCTAAGCATACGGAGTTCATTCCCAGTCTAAGATCGGACCGGACTGAGGGTTGTGGCAGTAGAACCAGTAGTAGGATCGGCAGCATGCAGGGGTGGATCGGGCCGATCCCTGGCATGCGCATTCTACCTCTCCAGTCGGTTGAGCGTCCGCACGCTCGTTTTGTGGGTTGACTTAGGCATACGGAGTTCACCCCCAGTCTAAGCATACGGAGTTCATTCCCAGTCTAAGATCGGACGGACCGAGGGTTACGGTAACAGGATCGAGAGCACATAGGGGGGACAGGGCCGATCCCCGGCTTGCGCATTCTGCCTTTTCGACTGACTGAGTGCCTGTACACCCATTTCGTGGGTTGGCTTAGGCATAGGGAGTTCGTTCCATGTCTAAGCCCTAGCCAGACCGAGGGTTGTGGTAGTGGGACTGGCCGTATGGAGAGGGGGATCGGGTCGATCCCCGACTTGCACATTCTGCCTCTCTGGCTGGCTGAGCTCACGCACGCTCGTTTCATGGCTTGGCTTAGGCATACAGAGTTCATTCAATGTCTAAGCATATGGAGTTCATTCCCAATCAGAGTTTGAGCCAAGTGCACATGCTGGGCTCGGGCATGTGCTGGTGCCTCACTTTTTTTGCCCAGGGCACTATCGCCGGAGCATCACCGGAGAGCCTAACCGATGGCATTGGGGGTTCCGGCGATAGGGGGTCGAGGGGTGTGCGCACATGATGTGTGATGGGTGCTGGTACTTGGCCCTTATATTGCCCCTTATCCCTCATCAAACCTCGAGAACTCACACCCCCTTAAAGAGCATTTGAGACTTTATAAGTTCGCTGCCAGTAGCCATTAAAGTGTTTGAAATGGGGACACCTTTTTCAAACGGTCATAAAATCTTCTCCACTTCGAGTTTTTAGATGAATTTCTTTTGGCAAGCCAAGAAAAATACAAGGATCAGCTCTACCAAATTTGGGGACAAAAATTTTCTAAAAAAATTTTAAAAAATCTCGAACCGAAAAAGGTTTCGAAAATCATGAAAAATAAAAAACAGGTCATCTTGCCACAAAACATCACATGAAGGCTAAGGGGACCATTCTATAAATTTACAAGCCATAAAAATGGCATTGGCATGGCAGAAATATGAAGATGTGCTTGAACCCACCTACCACCTGTTCGATCCTCGGCTTGCGCATCCTGACTCTCTGGTCGGCTGAGCGTTCGTACGCTCGTTCCGTGGGTTGACTTAGGCATACAGAGTTCATTCCCAGTCTAAGCATACAGAGTTCATTCCCAGTCTAAGATCGGACCGGACCAAGGGTTGCAGTAGCAGGATCGATAGCACGCAGGGGGGACTAGGCCGATCCCCGGCTTGCGCATTCTGCCTCTCTGGCCGGCTGAGCACCCGCACGCCCATTTTGTGGGTTGGCTTAGGCATAGGGAGTTCATTCCATGTCTAAGCCCTAGCCAAACCGAGGGTTGTGGCAACGGAGCTGGCAGCACGCAGAGGGGGACCAGGTTGATCCTCGGCTTCCGTATTATACCTCTCCGACGGGCTCAGCGCTCGCACGCTCGTTTTGTGGGTTGACTTAGGCATACGGAGTTTATTCCCAGTCTAAGATCGGATTGGACCGATGGTTGGGGCAGCAGGATCGACAGCATGCAGACGGGACCGGGACGATCCCCGACTTGTGCATTCTGCCTCTCGGTCGGCTGAGCGCCCGCACGTTCGTTTCATGGGTTGGCTTAGGCATACGGAGTTCATTGCATGTCTAAGCATACGGTGTTCATTCCCAGTCTAAGATCAGACCGGATCGAGGGTTGCGACAGCAGGACCAGTAGCAGGATCGACAGCATGCAGGGGGGTCAGGTCGATCCCCGACTTGCGCATTCTGCCTCTCCTACCGGCTGAACGCCCGCACGATCATTACATGTCTAGGCCCCAGTTGGACTGAAGGTTGTGGCAGCAGGACCGGCAGCGGGATCGGTAGCACGCAGAGGGGGGCCGGGCTGATCCCCGGCTTAGGCATTATGCCTTTCCGACCGGCCTCTCTGGCCGACTGAGCGCCCACACGCTGATTTCATGGGTTGACTTAGGCATGCGGAGTTCATCCTCAGTGTAAGCATACGGAGTTCATTCCCTGTCTAAGATCAGATCGGACCGAGGGTTGCGGCCATAGGATCGATAGCACGCAGGGGGGATCAGGCCGATCCCCGGCATGCCCATTCTGCCTCTCCGACCAGCTAAGCGCCCGCGTGCCTGTTTCATGGGTTGGCTTAGGCATAGGGAGTTCATTCCATGTCTAAGCCCCAGCCGGACCGAGGGTTGTGGTAACGGGATCGACAGCACGCAGAGGGGGACCGGGCCAATCCCCGGCTTTCGTATTATTCTTCTTCGGCCAGCTCAGCGCCCGTATACTCGTTTTGTGGGTTGACTTAGGCATACAGAATTCATCCCCAGTCTAAGCATACGAAGTTCATTCCATGTCTAAGATCGGACCGGACTGAGGGTTGCGACAACAGGATCGACAGCAGGTGGAGGGGACCGGGCTGATCCCTAGGTTGCGCATTCTGCCTTTCCATCCGGCTGAGCACCCGCATGCTCGTTTCGTGGGTTGGCTTAGGCATAGGGAGTTCATTCCATGTCTAAGCCCCAGCCAGACCGAGGGTTGTGGTAGTGGGATCGGCAGCACGCAGGGGGGACCGGGTCGATCCCCAGCTTGCGCATTCTACCAGAGTTCTGCCTCTCCGACCGGCTGAGTGCCCGTATGCCCGTTTCGTGGGTTAGCTTAGGCATAAGGAGTTCATTCCATGTCTAAGCCCCAGCTGGACCAAGGGTTGTGGTAGTGGGACCGGCAGCACGCAGAGGGGGATCGGGCCGATCCCCAACTTGCGCAATATGCCTCTTTGACCGGCTCAGCGCCCACACGCTCGTTTCATGGGTTGAGTTATGCATACGGAGTTCATTCTGAGTCTAAGATCGGACCGGACCGAGGGTTGCCACAGCAGGATCAACAGCACATAGGGGGGACCGGGTCGATCCCTGGCTTGCCCATTCTGCCTCTCCGATCGGTTGAGCGCCCGCACGCTCGTTCCGTAGGTTGGCTTAGGCATACGGAGTTCATTCCATGTCTAAGCATATGGAGTTCATTCCCAATCTAAGATTTTGAGCCATGGTGCACATGCTGGGCTTAGGCATGTGCTAGTGTTGTATTTTTTTCGCCCGGGGCACCATCGTCGGAGCATCACCGGAGAGCCTAACCGGCGGCATTGGGGGTTTCGATGATTGGGGGGCCGGGGGGTTGTGCGCACATGATGTGGGATGGGTGCTGGTACTTGGCCCTTACATTGGCCCCTATCTCTCATCAAACCTCGAGAACTCACACCTCTTTAAAGAGCATTTGAGATTTTATAGGATTGCTGCCAGTAGCCATTAAAGTGTTTGAAATGGGGACACTTTTTCAAACGGTCACAAAATCTTCTCCACTTCAAGTTTTTAGCTGAATGTTTTTGTGCATGCCAAAAAAAATACAAGGATCACCTCTACAAATTTGGGGACAAAACTCATTCTAAAAAAATTTGAAAAAATCTCGAACCGTAAAAAGTTTTGAAAATCGTGAAAAATAAAAAACGGGTCGTCTTGCCACGAAACTTCACATGAAGGCTTAGGGGACCATTGTATGAATTTACACACCATAAAAATTGCATTGGCATGGCAGAAATATTAAGATGTGCTTGAACCCACCTACCACCCATTCGATCCCCGGTTTGCGCATCCTGCCTCTCTGGTCGGCTGAGCGACCGTACGCTCGTTTCGTGGGTTACTTAGGCATACAAAGTTCATCCCCAGTCTAAGCATATGGAGTTCATTCCCAGTCCAAGATCAGACTGGACCGAGGGTGGCGGCAGTAGGATCGGCAGCACGCAGGGGGGACCGGGTCGATCCCTGGCTTGCGCATTCTGCCTCTCTGGCCAGCTGAGCACCCGCACACCCGTTTCGTGGGTTGGCTTAGGCATGGGGAATTCATTCCATGTCTAAGCCCTAGTTGGACCGAGGGTTGTGGCAGCGGGATCGACAGCCTGCAGAGAGGGACCGGGTCGGTCCCCGACTTACGCATTATGCCTCTCCGGCCAGCTCAGCGCCTGCACGCTCATTTCATGGGTTGACTTAGGCATACGAAGTTCATTTTCAGTCTAAGATCAGACCGGACCAAGGGTTGCGACAGCAGGATTGACAGCATGCAGGGGGGGACCAGACCGATCCCCGACTTGCGCATTCTGCCTCTCTGGCTGGCTGAGCACCCGTACACCCATTTCGTGGGTTGGCTTAGGCATAGGGAGTTCATTCTATGTCTAAGCCCCAGTCAGACCGATGGTTGTGGCAGTGGGACTGGCAGCACGTAGAGGGGGACCGGGTCGATCCTCAGCTTGTGCATTATGCCTCTCCGACCGGCTCAGCGCCCGCACGCTCGTTTCATGGGTTGACTTAGGCATACGGAGTTAATTCCTAGTCTAAGATCAGACCGGATCGAGGGTTGCGACAGCAGGATCGATAGCACGTAGGGGGGGACTGGGTCGATCCCCGACTTACGCATTCTGCCTTTCCGACCGGCTGAAAGCCCGCATGCTCGTTTCATGGTTTGGCTTAGGCATACGGAGTTCATTCCAAGTCTAAGCATACGGAGTTCATTCCCAGTCTAAGATCAGACCGGATCGAAGGTAGCGACAGCAGGACCAGCAGTAGGATCGACAACACACAAGGGAGGATCGAGCTGATCCTCGACTTGCGCATTCTGTCTCTCTAGTCGACTGAGTGCCCGCACGTTCATTTCGTGGCTTGGCTTAGGCATACGGAGTTCATTGAATGTCTAAGCCCCAGCTGGACTGAGGGTTGTGGCAGCAGGACCGGCAGCGGGATCGACAGCACGCAGAGGGGAATCGGGCTAATCCTCGGCTTGTGTATTACACCTCTCCGACCGGCCTCTCCGACTGGTTGAGCGCCCGCATGCTCGTTTCATGGGTTGACTTAGGCATACGGAGTTCATCTCCAGTCTAAGCATACAGAGTTCATTCCCAGTCTAAGATCGAACTGGACCGAGGGTTGCAGTAGCAGGATCGACAGCACGTAGGGGGGACTGGGTCGGTCCCCGTCTTGCTTATTCTGCCTCTCCGTTCGGCTGAGCGCTCATACGCTCGTTTCATGGGTTGGATTAGGCATACGGAGTTCATTCCATGTCTAAGCATACAAAGTTCATTTTCAGTCTCAGATCAGACCGGACCAAGGGTTGAGATAATAGGACCAATAGCAAGATCGACAGCACACAGGAGGGGATCAGGCCGATCCCTAACTTGCACATTCTACCTCTTCGATCGGTTGAGCACCCACACGCTCGTTTTATGGGTTGACTTAGGCATACGGAGTTCATCCCCGATCTAAGCATACGGAGTTCATTCCCAGTCTAAGTTCAAACCGGATCGAGGGTTGCGGCAGCAGGATAGGCAGCACGGAGGAGGGATCGGGCCGATCCCCGGCTGGTGCATTCTGCCTCTCTGGCAGGTTGACCACCCGCACGCCCGTTTCGTGGGTTGGCTTAGGCATAGGGAGTTCATTCCATGTCTAAGCCCCAGCTAGACTGAGGGTTGTGGCAACGGGACAGACAGCACGTAGAGGGGGACTGGGTCGATCCTCGGCTTACGCATTCTGCCTCTCCGATTGGTTGAGTGCCCAAACGCTCATTTCGTGCGTTGACTTAGGCATACGGAATTCAACCCCAGTCTAAGCATACGGAGTTCATTCCCAGTCTAAGATCAAACCGAATTGAAGGTTGTGGCAGTAGGATCGACAGCACGTAGGGGGGACCGGGCCGATCCCCGGCTTACGCATTCTACCTCTCCGATCGACTGAGTGCCCGCACGCCCATTTCGTGGGTTGGCTTAGGCATAGGGAGTTAATTCCATGTCTAAGCCCCAGCCGGATCGAGGGTTGTCGTAGTGGGACCGATAGCAAGCAAAGGGGGATCGGGCTGATCCCTGGCTTGCGCATTCTACCTCTGCTACTGATTGAGCGCCCGCACATTCGTTTCATGGGTTGACTTAGGCATACGGAGTTCATCCCCAATCTAAGCATACGGAGTTCATTCCCAGTCTAAGATCAGACCGGACCGAGGGTTACGGTAGCAGGATCGGTAGCACGCAGGGGCGCCAGGCCGATCCCCGACTTGCGCATTCTACCTCTTCGGTTGGCTGAGCGCCCGCATGCCCGTTTCGTGGGTTGGCTTAGGCATAGGGTGTTCACTCCATGTCTAAGCCCCAGCCAGACTGAGGGTTGTGGTAGCGGGACTGGGCTAATCCCCGACTTGCGCATTATGCCTTTCCGACTAGCTCAGCGCCCGAACACTCATTTCGTGGGTTAACTTAGGCATACGGAGTTCATTCCCAGTCTAAGATCAGACTGAACCGAGGGTTACAACAGCAGGATCGACAGCAAGCAGCGAAAGATCGGGCCAATCCCCGGCTTGCGCATTTTGCCTCTCCGATCGACTGAGGGCCTACACGCTCATTTCATGGGTTGGCTTAGGCATACGGAGTTCATTCCATGTCTAAGCATACGGAGTTCATTCCCAGTCTAAGATCAGATCAGACCTAGGGTTATGACAGTAGGACCAGCAGCAGGATCGACAGCACATAGGGGGGATCGGGCTGATCGTCGGCTTACGTATTCTGCCTCTCCGACTGGCCTCTTCGACCGACTGCGCACTCGCATGCTCGTTTCGTGGGTTAACTTAGGCATACGAAGTTCATCCCCAGTCTAAGCATACGGAGTGCATTCCCAGTCTAAGATTGAATCGGACTGAGGGTTGCGACAGTAGGATAGGCAGCTCGCAGGGGGATCGGGTCGATCCTCGACTTGCGCATTTTGCCTCTCCGACCGGTTGAGCGCCCGCATGCCCAGTTCGTGGGTTGGCTTAGGCATAGGGAGTTCATTCCATGTTTACACCACAACCAGACCGAGGGTTGTGCCAGCAGGATCGATAGCACGTAGAGGGGGACCGAGCTGATCCCTGGCTTGCGCATTCTGCCTCTCCGACTGGCTGAGCACCTGCACGCTCGTTTCATGGTTTAGCTTAGGCATACGAAGTTCATTCCATGTCTAAGCCTACAGAGTTCAATCCCATTCTAAGAGTTTGAGCCACGGTGCACATGCTAGGCTCAGGCATGTGCTAGTGCCACATTTTTTTCGCCCAGGGCACCATCATTGGAGCATCGTCAGAGAGCCTAACCGGCGGCATTGAGGGTTCCGGTGATTGGGGGGTCGGGGGTTGTGTGCACATGATGTGCGATGGGTACCGGTACTTGGCCCTTATATTGGCCCCCTATCCCTCATCAAACCTCGAGGACTCACACCCCCTTAAAGAGCATTTGAGATTTTATAGGTTTGTTGCCAGTAGCCATTAAAGTGTCTGAAATGGGGACTCATTTTTCGAACGATCACAAAATCTTCTCGCTTCAAGTTTTTTGCTGAATTTTTTTGTGCATGCCAACAAAAAAACAAGGATCACTCTACCAAATTTGGAGACAAAACTCTTTCTAAAAAAATTTAAAAAAATCTTAAACCGTAAAAAGTTTCAAAAATCATGAAATATAGAAAACGGGTCGTCTCACCACGAAACTTCACATGAAGGCATAGGGGACCATTGTATGAATTTACAAGCCATAAAAATGGCATTGCCATGGTAGCAATATGAAGATGTGCTTGAACCCACCTACCACCCGTTCGATCTCCGGCTGACGTATCCTGCCTCTCTGTTCGACTGATCGTCCGTACGCTCATTTCGTGGGTTAACTTAGGCATACGAAGTTCATCCCCAATCTAAGCATACAGAGTTCATTCCTAGTCTAAGATTGAACCGAACAAAGGGTTACGACAGTAGGATCGATAGCACACAAGGGGGACCAGGCCTATCCCCGGCTTACACATTCTGCCTCTCCGATCGACTGAGCGCCCGTACGTCCGTTTCGTGGGTTGGCTTAGGCATAGGGAGTTAATTCCAAGTCTAAGCTCCAGCCAGACTGAGGGTTGTGGTAGGGGCACCGACAGCACGCAGAGGGGGATCGAGTCGATCCCCAGCTTGTGCATTATGCCTCTCCGGTCGGCTGAGTGCCCGCACGCTCATTTCATGGGTTGACTTAGGCATACGGAGTTCATTCCCATTATAACATCAGACCAGACTGAGGGTTGTGGTAGCAGGATCGATAGCACGTAGGGGGATCGGGTCGATCCCCGGCTTGTGCATTCTGCCTCTCCGATTAGCTGAGCGCCTGTACGCTCGTTTCATGGGTTGCCTTAGGCATACAGAGTTCATTCCATGTCTAAGGATACGGAGTTCATTCCCCATCTAAGATCATACCGGACCAAGGCTTACAGTAGCAAGACCAATAGCCGGATCGATAGCACGCAGGGGGGACCGTGTTGATCCCCAGCTTGCGTATTCTGCCTCTTCGACTGGTAAGCGCCCGCACGCTCGTTTCATGGGTTGACTTAGGCATACGGAGTTCATCCCCAGTCTAAGCATATGGAGTTTATTCCCAGTCTAAGATCAAACTGGACTGAGGGTTGCGGTAGTAGGATCGACAGCACGCAGGGGGGACCGGGCCGATCTCCGGCTTGCGCATTCTACCTCTCTCGTCGGTTGAGCGCCCGGACGGCCGTTGCATGGGTTGGCTTAGGTATACAGAGTTCATTCCATGTCTAAGCCCCAGTCGGACCGAGGGTTGTGGCAACGGGACCAGCAGCATGCAGAGGGGGATCGGGCTGATCCCCAGCTTACGCATTCTGCCTCTCTGATCGGCTGAGCACCCGCACGCTCGTTTCGTGGGTTGGCTTAGGCATACGGAGTTCATTCCATGTCTGAGCATATAGAGTTCATTCCCAGTATAAGAGTTTGAGCCACGGTGCACATGCTGGGCTTAGGCATGAGCTGGTGTCATAATTTTTTTCACCCAGGGCACCATCGCTGGAGCATCGTCGAAGAGCCTAATTGGCAGCATTGTGGGTTCTGGCGATTGGGGGGGCCGGGGGGTGTGCGCACATGATGTGCGATGGGTGTTGGTACTTGGCCCTTATATTGGCCCCCTATCCCTCATCAAACCTCAAGAACTCACACCCCCTTAAAGAGCATTTGAGAGTTTATAGGTTTGCTGCCAGTAGCCATTAAAATGTTTGAAATGGGGACACTTTTTTTGAACGATCACAAAATCTTCTCCACTTTTTTCACCTCTACCAAATTTACGGACAAAACTCTTTCTAAAAAAATTAAAAAAAACCCCGAACCGTAAAAAGTTTTGAAAATCGTAAAAAATAAAAAATGGGTCATCTTACCACGAAACTTCACATGAAGGCATAGGGGACCATTGTATGAATTTACAAGCCATAAAAATGGCATTGCCATGGCAGAAATATGAAGATGTGCTTCAAACCCACCTACCACCCGTTCGATCCCCGGCTGGCGTATCCTGCCTCTCTGTTTGACTGAGCGTCCGTACACTCATTTCGTGGGTTAACTTAGGCATACGAAGTTCATCCCCAATCTAAGCATACAGAGTTCATTCCCAGTCTAAGATCAGATCGGACAGAGGGTTGAGGCAGTAGGATCGGTAGCACGTAAGGGGGACCAGGCCTATCCCCGACTTGCACATTCTGCCTCTTCGATCGACTGAGCACCCGTACGCCCGTTTCGTGGGTTGGCTTAGGCATAGGGAGTTCGTTCCAAGTCTAAGCCCCAGCCAGACTGAGGGTTGTGGTAGCAGGACCAATAGCATGCAGAGAGGGATCGGGTCGATCCCCAGCTTGTGCATTATGCCTCTCCGGCCGGCTGAGTGCCCGCACGCTCATTTCATGGGTTGACTTAGGCATACAGAGTTCATTCCCAATATAACATCAGATCAGACTGAGGGTTGCGGTAGCAAGATCGACAGCACGCAGGGGGATCGGAATGGTCCCTGGCTTGTGCATTCTACCTCTCCGATCGACTGAGCGCCCAGACGCTCGTTTCATGGGTTGCTTTAGGCATACGGAGTTCATTCCATGTCTAAGCATACGGAGTTCATTCCCCATCTAAGATCAGACTGGACCAAGGCTTACGGTAGCAAGACCAGCAGCAGGATCGACAGCACACAGGGGGGACCGGGTCGATCCCCAGCTTGCGTATTCTGCCTCTTCGATCGGTAAGCGCCCGCACGCTCGTTTCGTGGGTTGACTTAGGCATACGGAGTTCATCCCCAGTCTAAGCATATGGAGTTTATTCCCAGTCTAAGATCAAACCAGGCCGAGGGTTACAGCAGTAGGATCAACAGTACGCAGGGGGGACCGAACCGATCTCCGACTTGCGCATTCTACCTCTCTCGTCGGCTGAGCGCCCGGATGCCCGTTATGTGGGTTGGCTTAGGTATAGGGAGTTCATTCCATGTCTAAGCCCTAGTCAGACCGAGGGTTGTGGCAACAGGACCGACAGTATGCAGAGGGGGATCGAGCTGATCCCCAGCTTGCGCATTCTGCCTCTCCTACCGACTGAGCGCCTGCACGCTCGTTTCGTGGGTTGGCTTAGGCATATGGAGTTCATTCCATGTCTAAGCATATAGAGTTCATTCCCAGTATAAGAGTTTGAGCCACGATGCACATGCTGGGCTCAGGCATGAGCTGGTGTCGTAATTTTTTTCACCCGGGGCACCATCGCCAAAGCATCGTCGAAGAGCCTAACCGGCGGCATTGTGGGTTCTGGCGATTGGGGGGGCCGGGGGGTGTGCGCACACGATGTGTGATGGGTGTTGGTACTTGGCCCTTATATTGGCCCCCTATCCCTCATCAAACCTCAAGAACTCACACCCCCTTAAAGAGCATTTGAGATTTTATAGGTTTGCTGCCAGTAGCCATTAAAATGTCTGAAATGGGGACACTTTTTTCAAACGATCACAAATCTTCTCCACTTTTTTCACCTCTACCAAATTTGCGGACAAAACTCTTTCTACAAAAATTTAAAAAAATCTCGAATCGTAAAAAGTTTTGAAAATCGTGAAAAATAAAAAACGGGTCATCTTACCACGAAACTTCACATGAAGGCATAGGGGACCATTGTATGAATTTACAAGCCATAAAAATGGCATTGGCATAGTAGAAATATGAAGATGTGCTTGAACCCACCTACCACCCGTTTGATCCCCGGTTTGCACTTCCTGCCTCTCTGGTCGGCTGAGCGTCCGCACGCTCATTTCGTGGGTTGACTTAGGCATATGGAGTTCATCCCCAGTCTAAGCATACGGAGTTCATTCCCAGTCTAAGATTGGATCGGATCGAGGGTTACGATAGCACGCATGGGGGACTGGGCTGATCCTTGACTTGCAAATTCTACCTCTCCGGTCGGCTTAGTGCCCGTACACCCGTTTCATGGGTTAGGTTAGGCATCGGGAGTTCATTCCATGTCTAAGCCCCAGCCGGACCGAAGGTTGTGGCAGTGGGATCGGTAGCACATAGAGGGGAATCGGGTCGATCCTCGGCTTGCGCATTATGCCTCTCCGATTGGCTCAGCACCCGCACGCTGATTTCGTGGGTTGACTTAGGCATACGAGTTCATTCCCAGTCTAAGATCAGACCAAACTGAGGGTTGAGGTAGCAGGATCGACAGCACGCAAGGGGGATCAGGCCGGTCCCCGGCTTGTGCATTCTGCCTCTCCTGTCGACTGAGCGCCTGCACGCTCGTTTCGTGGGTTGGCTTAGGCATACTGACTTCATTCCATGTCCAAGCCCCAGTTGGATCGAGGGTTGTGGCAGCAGGACCAACAGCGAGATTGGTAGCATGTAGAGAGGGACCGGGCTGATCCCCGGCTTGTACATTATGCCTATCCGGTCGGCCTCTTCGATCGGCTGAGCGCCCGTAAGCTCGTTTCATGGGTTGGCTTAGGCATACGGAGTTCATCCCCAGTCTAAGCATACGAAGTTTATTCCCAGTCTAAGATCAGACTAAACCGAAGGTTGCGACAGTAGGATCACAGCATGTAGGGGGGATCGGGCTGATCCCTAGCTTGTGCATTCTACCTCTCTGGCTAGCTGAACGCCCACACGTCCGTTTCGTGGGTTGGCTTAGGCATAAGGAGTTCATTCCATGTCTAAGCCCTAGCCGGACTGAGGGTTGTGGCAGTGGGACCGACAGAACACAGAGGGGGATCGAGCTGATCCTCGACTTACGCGTTATGCCTCTCTGGCCGGCTCAACGTCCGAACATTCGTTTCATGGGTTGACTTAGGCATACGGAGTTCATTCCCTGTCTAAGATTTGACCAGGGTTGCGATAGCAGGATCGATAGCACGCAAGGGGGACCGGATCGATCCCCGGCTTACGTATTCTGCCTCTCCGGTTGGCTGAACGCCCGCATGCTCGTTTCGTGGGTTGGCTTAGGCATACAGAGTTCATTCCCAGTCTAAGATCAGACCGGATTGAGGGTTGCAACAGTAGGATTGACAACACGCATGGGGGATCGAGCTAAACTTCGGCTAGCGCATTCTGCCTCCTCTACCGGCTGAGCGCCCGCACGCCCGTTTCGTGGGTTGGCTTAGGCATAGGGAGTTAATTCCATGTCTAAGCCCCAATTGAACTGAGGGTTGTGGCAGCAGGACCACAGCACGCAGAGGGGGACTGGGTCGATCCCTAGCTTGCGCATTATGCCTCTTCAGCCAGCTCAGCGCCCAAACGTTCATTTTGTGGGTTGACTTAGGCATACGGAGTTCATTCCCAATCTTAGATCGAACCGGACCGAGGGTTGCGGTAGTAGGTTCGACAGCACGTAGGGTGGGATCGGGTTGTTCCTCGGCTTATGCATTCTACCTCTCTGACCAACTGAGCGCCCGTACACTCGTTTTATGGGTTGGCTTAGGCATACAGAGTTCATTCCATGTCTAAGCATACGGAGTTCATTCCTAGTCTAAGATCGGATCGGACCGAAGCTTGCGGTAGCAGGACCAACAGCAGGATCGGCAGCATGCAAGGGCAAACTGGGCCGATCCTCGGCTTGCGCATTTTGACCCTTCGATCGGCTGAGCGCCCGCACACTCGTTTTATGGGTTGACTTAGGCATACGGAGTTCATTCCCAGTCTAAGATCAGATCAGACCGAGGGTTGTGGCAGTAGGATCGACAACACGCAGGGGGGACTGGGTCGATCCCCAGCTTACGCATTTTGCCTTTTTGATCGGCTGAGTGCCCGCACACTCGTTTTGTGGGTTGGCTTAGGCATACGGAGTTCATTCCATGTCTAAGCATACGAAGTTCATTCCTTGTCTAAGATCAGACCGGATCGAGGGTTACGATAGCAGGATCGACAGCACACAAGGGGGATCGAACCGGTCCCCGGCTTGTGCATTCTGCCTCTCCTGTCGGTTGAGCGCCCGCACGCTCGTTTCATGGGTTGGCTTAGGCATACGGAGTTCATTCCATGTCTAAGCCCCAGCCAGACTGAGGGTTGTGACAGCAGGACCGGCAGTGGGATCGACAGCACGCAGAGAAGGATCAGGCTGATCCCTGGCTTATGTATTATGCCTCTCCGATCGGCCTCTCTGGTCGGTTGAGCGCCCGCACGCTCGTTTCGTGGGTTGACTTAAGTATACGGAGTTCATCCCCAGTCTAAGCATACGGAGTTCATTCCTAGTCTAAGATCGAACCGGATCGAGGGTTACGATAGCAGGATCGGGAGCATGTAGGGGGGATTGGGCCGATCCTCGGCTTGTGCATTCTGCCTCTCCGGCCGACTGAGCGCCCGCACGCCAATTTCATGGATTGGCTTAGGCATAGGGAGTTCATTCCATGTCTAAGCCCAAGCCAGACCGAGTGTTGTGGCAGCGGGACTAGCAGCACATAGATGGGGACAAGGTTGATCCCTGGCTTCTGCATTATGCCTCTCCAGCCGGCTCAGCGCCCAAACACTCATTTCGTAGGTTGACTTAAGCATACGGAGTTCATTCCTAGTCTAAGATCGGATCGGACTAAAGGTTGCGGCAGCAAGACCAACAACAGGATCGACAGCATGCAGGGGGGATCGGGTCGATCCCTGGCTTACGCATTTTGCCTCTCCGGTCAGCCCCTCCGGCCGGTTGAGTGCCTGCACGCTCGTTTTATGGGTTGACTTAGGCATAAGGAGTTCATCCCCAGTCTAAGCATATGGAGTTCATTCCCAGTCTAAGATCAAACCGGACCAAGGGTTGCGGCAGCAAGATCGATAGCACACAAGAGGGACCGGACTGATCCTCGACTTACGCATTCTACCTCTCCGATCGACTTGCGCATTCTACCTCTCTGGCTGACTGAGCACCTGCACACTCATTTCGTGGGTTGGCTTAGGCATACGGAGTTCATTCCATGTCTAAGCCCCAGTCAGACCAAGGGTTGTGGCAGTGGGACCGCAGCACGCAGAGGGGGACTGGGCCGATCCCTAGCTTGCGCATTATGCCACTCCGGCCAGCTCAGCGCCCAAACGTTCGTTTTGTGAGTTGACTTAGGCATACGGAGTTCATTCCCAATCTTAGATCAGACCGGATCGAGGGTTGCGACAGTAGGATCGATAGCACATAGGGTGGGACCGGGTCAGTCCTCGGCTTATGCATTTTGCCTCTCCGATCGGCTGAGCGCCCGTACGCTCGTTTTATGGGTTGGCTTAGGCATACAGAGTTCATATCATGTCTAAGCATACGGAGTTCATTCCTAGCCTAAGATCGGACCGGACTGATGCTTGTGGTAGCAGGATCAATAGTAGGATCGACAGCATATAGGGGCGAACCGGGCCGATCCCCAGCTTGCGCATTCTACCTCTCCGACCGGCTGTGCGCCCGCACACTTGTTTCATGGGTTGACTTAGGCATACGGAGTTCATTCCCAGTCTAAGATCAGACCGAACCAAGGGTTGCGACAGTAGGATCAATAGCACGCAGGGGGGACCGAGCCGATCCCCGGCTTACGCATTTTACCTTTTCGATCGGCTGAGCGCCCGTACGCTCGTTTCATGGGTTGGCTTAGGCATACAGAGTCCATTCCATGTCTAAGCATATGGAGTTCATTCCCAGTCTAAGATCGGACCAGACCGAGGGTTGTGGTAGCAGGATCGACAGCACGCAGGGGGGATCGGGTCAGTCCCTGGCTTGCGCATTCTACCTCTCCTGCCGGCTGAGCGCCCGCACGCTCATTTCGTGGGTTGGTTGAGGCATACGGAGTTCATTCCATGTCTAAACCCTAGCCAGACCGAAGGTTGTGGTAGCAGGACGACCGCGGGATTGGCAGCACGCAGAGAAGGATCGGGCTGATCCCCGACTTGTGTATTATGCCTCTTCGACCGGCCTCTCCGGTCGGCTGAGCGCCCGCACGGTCGTTTCATGGGTTGACTTAGGCATACGGAGTTCATCCCCAGTCTAAGCATACGGAGTTCATTCCTAGTCTAAGATCGGATCAGATCGAGGGTTACGATAGCAGGATCGGGAGCATGTAGTGGGGACCGAGCCGATCCTCAGCTTGTGCATTCTGCCTCTCCGGTCGACTGAGCACCCGTACGCCCGTTTCGTGGATTGGCTTAGGCATAGGGAGTTCATTCCATGTCGAAGCCCCAGTCGGATCGAGGGTTGTGGCAGCGGGACCGGCAGCACACAGAGGGGGATAGGGCCGATCCCTGGCTTGCGCATTATGCCTCTCCAGCCGGCTCAGCGCCCGAATGCTCATTTCGTGGGTTAACTTAGGCATACGGAGTGCATTCCTAGTCTAAGATCGGATTGGACCGAGGGTTGTAGCAGCAGGATCGACAGCACGCAGGGAAGGACTGGGCCGATCCCTGACTTACGCATTCTGCCTCTTCGGTCGGCCTCCCTAGCCGATTGAGTGCCTACACACTCATTTCGTGGGTTGACTTAAGCATACAGAGTTCATCCCCAGTCTAAGCATAAGGAGTTCATTCCCAGTCTAAGATCAAACCGGATCGAGGGTTGCAGCAACAGGATCGACAGCACACAAGGGGGACCGAGCTGATCCTTGACTTGCGCATTCTACCTCTCCGACCGGCTTGCGGATTTTGTCTCTTCGACTGACTGAGCGCCCGCATGCTCGTTCCATGGGTTGGCTTATGCATACGGAGTTCATTCCCAGTCTAAGATCGGATCAGACCGAGGGTTGCGGTAGCATGATCGATAGCATGCAGGGAGGGACCGGGTCGGTCCCCTGCTTGCACATTCTACCTCTCTGGCCGACTGAGCACCCGCACGCTCGTTTCGTGGGTTGGCTTAGGCATACGGAGTTCATTCCATGTCTAAGCCCCCAGCCGGACCGAGGGTTGTGGCAGCAGGACCGGCAGCAGGATCGGCAGCACTCAGATGGGGATCGGGCTAACCCCCAACTTGTGCATAATGCCTCTTCAGCCAGTTGAGCGCCCACATGCTCGTTTCATGGGTTGGCTTAGGCATACGGAGTTCATTCCATGTCTAAGCATATGGAGTTCATTCCATGTCTAAGCATATGGAGTTCATTCCCAGTCTAAGAGTTTAAGCCATGGTGCACGTGCTGGGCTCGGGCATGTGCTGGTGCCACATTTTTTTCGCTCGGGGCACCATCACTAGAGCATCGTCGGAGAGCCTAACCGATGGCATTGCGGGTTCCGATGATTGGGAGGGCCAGGGGGTGTGTGCATATGATGTGAGATGGGTATTGGTACTTCACCCTTATGTTGGCCCCCTATCCCTCATCAAACATCAAGAACTCACACCCCTTTAAAGAGCATTTGAGATTTTATAGGTTTGCTGCTAGTAGCCATTAAAGTGTCTGAAATGGGAACACTTTTTTCAAACGTTCACAAAATCTTCTCCACTTCGAGTTTTTACCTGAATTTTTTTGTGCATGCCAACAAAAATACAACGATCACCTCTACCAAATTTAGGACAAAAATCTTTCTAAAAAAATTTTAAAAAATCTTGAACCGCAAAAAGTTTCAAAAATCATGAAAAATAGAAAATGGGTCATCTTGCCACGAAACTTCACATGATATCGTAGGGGAACATTGTATGAATTTACAAGCCATAAAAATGGCATTGGCATGGCAGAAATATGAAGATGTGCTTGAACCCATTTACCACCCATTCGATCCCCGGTTTGCGCATCCAGCCTCTCTTGTCGGTGAGCGTCTGCACGCTCATTTCGTGGGTTGACTTAGGCATACGGAGGTCATCTCCAGTCTAAGCATATGGAGTTCATTCCCAATCTAAGGTTGGACTGGACCGAAGGTTGCGACAGCAAGATCGATAGAACGCAGGGGGGATCGGGCTGATCCCCGGGTTACGCATTCTGCCTCTCCGGCTGGCTGAGCATCCTCCCGCTCGTCTCGTGGGTTGGCTTAGGCATACGGAGTTCATTCCATGTCTAAGCATACGGAGTCCATTCCCAGTTTAAGAGTTTGAGCCACGGTGCACATACTGGGTTCGAGCATGTGCTGGTGCCACATTTTTTTCGCCCGAGGCACCATCACCGGAGCATCGTCGGAGCATCACCGAAGCATCACCGGAGAGCCTAACTGGCAGCATTGGGGGTTTCGGCGATTGGGGGGGCTAGGGGGTGTGTGCACATGATGTGCTGTGGGTGCTGGTACTTGGCCCTTATATTGGCTCCCTATCCCTCATCGAACCTCGAGAACTCACACCTCCTTAAAGAGCATTTGAGATTTTATAGGTTTGCTGTCAGTAGCCATTAAAGTGTTTGAAATGGGCACACTTTTTTGAAACGGTCACAAAATCTTCTCCACTTTGAGTTTTTAGCTGAATTTTTTTATGCATGCCAAAAAAAATACAAGTATCACCTCTACTAAATTTGGGGACAAAAATCTTTCTAAAAAAATTTTCAAAAATCCTGAACCGCGAAAAGTTTCAAAAATCATGAAAAAGAGAAAACGGGTCGTCTTGCCACAAAACTTCACCTGAAGGTGTAGGGGACCATTGTATGAATTTACAAGCCATAAAAATGGCATTGGCATGGCAGAAATATGAAGATGTGCTTGAACCCACCTACCACCTGTTCAATCCCCGGCTTACGCATCCTGCCTCTCTGGTCGGCTGAGCGTCCACACGCTCGTTTCGTTGGTTGACATAGGCATATGGAGTTCATCCCCAGTCTAAGCATATGGAGTTCATTCTCAATCTAAGGTTGGACCAGACCGAGGGTTACGGCAGCAGGATCAACAGCACGCAGGGGGGACCGGGCCGATCTCCGGCTTGTGCATTCTACCTCCCCGACCGACTGAGTGCCCGCACGCTCGTTTCATGGGTTGGCTTAGGCATACAGAGTTCATTCCATGTCTAAGCCCTAGCTGGACCGAGGGTTGTGGCAGCGGGACCGGCAGCACGTAGAGGGGGATCGGGTCGATCCTCGGCTTACGCATTCTACCTCTCCAGCTGGCTCAGAGCCCGTACGCTCGTTTCGTGGGTTGGCTTAGGAATACGAAGTTCATTCCATGTCTAAGCCCCAACCAGACCGAGGGTTGTGGTAGCAGGACCGGTAGCGAGATCGACAGCATGCAGAGGGGGACCGAGCTGATCCTCGGCTTGTGCATTATGCCTCTACGACCGGTTGAACGCTCGCACGCTCGTTTCGTGGGTTGACTTAGGCATACGGAGTTCATCCCCAGTCTAAGCATATGGAGTTCATTCCCAGTCTAAGATCAGACTAGACCGAGGGTTGCGACAGCAGGATCGATAGCACGTAAGGGGGATCGAGCCGATCCCCATCTTACGTATTCTACCTTTTCGACCGGCTGAGCGTCCACACGCTCATTTTGTTGGTTGGCTAAGGCATAGGGAGTTCATTCCATTCCTAAGCCCCAGCCAGAATGAGAGTTAGGGCAACGGGACTGACAGCACACAAAGTGGGACCGAGCTTATCCCCGACTTGCGCATTATCCGTCCCTGACCGACTCAGTGCCCGAACGCTCGTTTCGTGGGTTAACTTAGGCATACGGAGTTCATTCCCACTCTAAGATCGGATCGGACCAAGGGTTGCAGCAACAAGATTGACAGCATGCAGGGTTACGGCAGCAGGATCGGCAGTACACAGGGGGATCGGGCCGATCCCTGGCTTGCGCATTCTACCTCTCTGGCCAGCTGAGTGCCTGCACGCTCGTTTCGTGGGTTGGCTAAGGCATAGGGAGTTTATTCCATGTCTAAGCCCCAGTTGGACCGAGGGTTGTGGCAGCGAGACTGGTAGCACGCAAAGGGGGATCGAGCCGATCCCTGGCTTGCGCATTCTGCCTCTTCGGCCAGCTGAACGCCCGCACGCTCGTTTCATGGGTTGGCTTAGGCATACAGAGTTCATTCCAAGTCTAAGCATACAGAGTTCATTCCCAGTCTAAGAGTTTGAACCACGATGCACATGCTGGGCTCGACCATGTGCTGGTGCCGTATTTTTTTCGCTCGAGGTACCATCATCGGAGAATCGTCGGAGAGCCCAACCGATGACATTAGGGGTTTCGACGATTAGGGGGTCGGGGGGTGTGCTCACATGATGTGCGATGGGTGCTGGTACTTGGCCCTTATGTTGGCCCCCTATCCCTCATCAAACCTTGAGAACTCGCACCCCCTTAAAGAGCATTTGAGATTTTATAGGTTTGCTGCTAGTAGCAATTAAAGTGTTTGAAATGGGGACACTTTTTTGAAATGTTCACAAAATCTTCTCCACTTCGAGTTTTTAGCTGAATTTTTTTGTGCATGCCAAAAAAATACAAGGATCACCTCTACCAAATTTGGGGACAAAATTCTTTCTAAAAAAATTTTAAAAAATCCTGAATCGTAAAAAGTTTCAAAAATCATGAAAAATAGAAAACGGGTCGTCTTGCCACGAAACTTCACATGAAGGCGTAGGGGAAATTTGTATGAATTTACAAGCCATAAAAATGGCATTGGCATGGCAGAAATATGATGATGTGCTTGAACCCACCTACCACCCGTTCGATCCCCGGCTTGCGCATCCTGCCTCTTTGGTCGGCTGAGCACTCACACGCTCATTTTATGGGTTGACTTAGGCATACAGAGTTCATCCCCAGTCTAAGCATACAAAGTTCATTCCAAGTCTAAGATCAGACCAGATCGAGGGTTACGGCAACAGGATCGACAGTATGCAGGGGGCACTGGGCCAATCCCTGGCTTGCGCATTCTGCCTCTTTGATCGGCTGAGCAGTCGCATGCCCGTTTCTTGGGTTGGCTTAGGCATAGGGAGTTCATTCCATGCCTAAGCCCCAGCCAGACCGAGGGCTGTGGCAGCGAGACTGACAGCATGCAAAGAGGGACCAGACCGATCCCCGGCTCGCGCATTATGCCTTTCCAACCTGCTTAATGCCCGTACGCTCATTTCGTGGGTTGACTTAGGCATACAGAGTTCATTCGTAGTCTAAGATCAGACAGGACCGAGTGTTGCGACAACAGGATCGACAGCACGCAGGGGGAGATCAGACCGATCCCCGGCTTGGACATTCTGCCTTTCCGACCGGTTGAACATCCGCAAGTTCGTTTCGTGGGTTGGCTTAGGCATACGGAGTTCATTCCATGTCTACCCATACAGAGTTCATTCCCAGTCTAAGATCAGACCGGACCAATGGTTACGGCAGTAGGACCAGCAGTAGGATCGACAGCACACCGGGGGGGACCGGGTCGATCTTCGGCTTGCGTATTCTGCCTCTCCGGCCGGTTGAGCACCCGTATGCTTGTTTCATGGGTTGGCTTAGGCATACGGAGTTCATTCCATGTCTAAGCCCCAGCCAAACCGAGGGTTATGGTAGCAGCACATAGAGAGGGACCGGGCCGATCCCCGGTTTGCACATTATGCCTCTCCGACCGGTTGAGCGCCCGCACGCTCGTTTCATGGGTTGACTTAGGCATACGAAGTTCATCCCCAATCTAAGCATACGAAGTTCATTCCCAGTCTAAGATCAGATCAGACTGAGGGTTGCGACAGCAGGATCGACAGCACGTAGGGAGGACCGGGCTGAACCCTGGCTTGCGCATTCTGCCTCTCTGGTCGGCTGAGTGACCTGTACGCCCATTTCGTGGGTTGGCTTAGGCATAGGGAGTTCATTCCATGTCTAAGCCCCAGTCGGACCAAGGGTTGTGGTAGTGGGATTGACAGAACGTAGGGGGGATCGGGCTGATCCCCGGCTTGCGCATTCTGCCTCTCCAACCAGCTAAGTGCCCTCGCGCCCATTTCGTGGGTTGGCTTAGCCATAGGGAGTTCATTCCATGTCTAAGCCCCAGCCGTACCGAGGGTAGTGGCAGCGGGACCAGCAGCATGCAGAAGGGGGGGCCGATCCCTAACTTTTGCATTATGCCTCTTCGGCCAGCTCAGCACCTGTACGCTCGTTTGGTGGGTTGACTTAGGCATACGGAGTTCATCCCCAGTCTAAGCATACGAAGTTCATTCCCAGTCTAAGATTGGATCAGGCCGAGGGTTGCGGCAGTAGGATCGGCAGCTCGCAGGGGGTTCGAGCTGATCCTTGGCTTGCGCATTTTGCCTCTCTGACCGGCTAAGCGCCTGCACGCTCATTTCGTGGGTTTGCTTAGGCATACAGAGTTAATTCCATGTCTAAGCATACGGAGTTCATTCCTAGTCTAAGATTTTGAGCCATGGTGCACATGCTGGGCTCGAGCATGTGCTGGTGCCGCATTTTTTTCGCTCGGGGCACCATCGTCGGAGCATTGCAGAGAGCCTAACTGGCGGCATTGGGGGTTCCAGCGATTGGGGGGGCCGGGGGGTGTGCGCACATGATGTGCAATGGGTGCTGGTACTTGGCCATTATATTGGTCCCCTATCCCTCATCGAACTTTGAGAACTCACAACCCCTTAAAGAACATTTGAGATTTTATAGGTTTGCTGCCAGTAGCCATTAAAGTGTCTGAAATGGGGACACTTTTTTCAAACGGTCAGAAAATCTTATCCACTTCGATTTTTTAGCTGAATTTTTTTGTGCATGCCAACAAAAATACAAGGATCACCTCTACCAAATTTGGGGAGAAAACTCTTTCTTAAAATGTTTTAAAAAATCCAAACCCCAAAAAGTTTCAAAAATCATGAAAAATAGAAAACGGGTCATCTTGCCACGAAACTTCACATGAAGGCTTAGGGGTACATTTTATGAATTTACAAGCCATAAAAATGGCACTGGCATGGCAGAAATATGAAGATGTGCTTGAACCCACCTACCACCCATTCGATCCCTGGCTTGCGCATCCTGCCTCTCTGGTCGATTGAGTGCCCGCACGCTCGTTTCGTGGGTTGACTTAGGCATACGGAGTTCATCCCCAATCTAAGCATATGAAGTTCATTTCTAGTCTAAGATCGAATCGAACCGAGGGTTGCAGCAGCAGGATCGACAGCACGTAGGAGGGACTGGGTCGATCCTCGACTTACACATTCTGCCTCTTCGGCCGGCTGAGCACCCGCACGCTTGTTTCATGGGTTGGCTTAGGCATAGGGAGTTCATTCCATTGTATGAATTTACAAGCCATAAAAATGGCATTGGCATGGCAGAAATATGAAGATGTGCTTGAACCCACCTACCACCTGTTCAATCCCCGGCTTACGCATCCTGCCTCTCTAGTCGACTGACCGCCCGCACGCTCGTTTCAAGGGTTGACTTAGGCATACGGAGTTCATCCCCAGTCTAAGCATATGAAGTTCATTTCCAGTTTAAGATCAGACCAGACCAAGGGTTGTGGTAGTAGGATCGGCAGCACGCAGAGGGATCGGGCCGATCCCCAACTTGCACATTCTGCCTCTCTGGTTGACTGAGCGCCCGCATGCCCGTTTCGTGGGTTAGCTTAGGCATAGGGAGTTCATTCCATGCCTAAGCCCCAGCCGGACTGAGGGTTATGGTAGTGGGACTGACAGCACGCAGAGGGGGACCGAGCCGATCCTTGACTTGTACATTCTGCCTCTCCTACTAGCTCATCGCCCACACGCTCATTTCATGGGTTGACTTAGGCATACGGAGTTCAGTCACGTCTAAGATCAGGCTGGATCGAGGGTTGCGGCAGCAAGATCAACAGCACGTAGGGGGGATCTGGTCGATCCCCGACTTGCACATTCTGCCCCTCCGGTCGGCTGACCGCCGGGACGCATGCTCGTTTCGTGGGTTGGCTTACGCATACAGAGTTCATTCCATGTTGAAGCGTAGGGAGTTCATTCCCAGTCTAAAATTGGATCGGACCAAGGGTTGCGACAGCAGGACCAGCAACGGGATCGACAGCATGCAGTGGGGGATCGAGCCGATCCCCGGCTTGCACATTTTGCCTCTCCGATCGGTTGAGCGCCAGTACGCCCGTTTTATGGGTTGGCTTAGGCATACGGAGTTCATTCCATGTCTAAGCCCCAGTCGGACCGAGGGTTGTGGTAGTAGGACCGGCAGCAGGATCGACAGCATGTAGATGGGGATCGGGCTGATCCCCGGCTTACGCATTATGCCTCTCCAGCTGGCTGACCGCCCATACACTCGTTTCATGGGTTGACTTAGGTATACGGAGTTCATCCCCAGTCTAAGCATACAGAGTTCATTCCCAGTCTAAGATCAAACCGGACCGAGGGTTGCGGCAGCTGGATCGACAGCACGCAGGGGGGACCAGGCCAATCCCCGACTTGCGCATTCTGCCTCTCCGACCGACCGAGTGCCCGCACGCCCGTTTCATGGGTTGGCTTAGGCATAGGGAGTTCATTCCATGTCTAAGCCCCAGCCGGACCGAGGGTTGTGGCAGTGGGACTGGCAGCACGCAAAGGGGGAGCGGGCTGATCCCCAGCTTGCGTATTATGCCTCTCCGGTCGGCTCAGTGCCCGCACGCTCGTTTCGTGGGTTGGCTTATGCATACAAAGTTCATTCCTAGTCTAAGACCAGACCAGACTAAGGATTGTGGCAGCAGGATCGACAGCACGCAGGGGGGATCGGGCCGATCCCCGGCTTGCGCATTCTGCCTCTCCGACTGGCTGAGCACCCGCACGCTCGTTTCATGGGTTGGCTCAGGCATATGGAGTTCATTCCATGTCTAAGCATACGAAGTTCATTCCCAATCTAAGATTTTGAGTGACGGTGCACATGCTAGGCTCGGGCATGTGCTGGTGTCGTATTTTTTTTGCTCGGGGCTGCATCGCCAGAGAGCCTAACCGACGACATTGGGGGTTCTGACGATTGGGGGGCCGGGGGGTGTGCACATGATGTGCGATGGGTGCTGGTACTTAGCCATCATATTGGCCCCCTATCCCTCATCAAACCTTGAGAACTCACACCCCTGTAAAGGGCATTTGAAATTTTATAGGTTTGCTGCCAGTAGCCATTAAAGTGTCAGAAATGGGGACACTTTTTTCAAACGGTCACAAAATCTTCTCCACTTCAAGTTTTTAGCTGAATTTTTTTAGCATGGCAAAAAAAATACAAGGATCACCTCTACCAAATTTGGGGACAAAACTCTTTCTAAAAACATTTTAAAAAATCCTGAACCGCAAAAAGTTTAAAAATCATGAAAAAAAGAAAATGGGTCGTCTTGCCATGAAACTTCACATGAAGGCTTAGGGGTACATTTTATGAATTTACAAGCCATAAAAATGGCACTGGCATGGCAGAAATATGAAGATGTGCTTGAACCCACCTACCACCCATTCGATCCCTGGCTTGCGCATCCTGCCTCTCTGGTCGACTGAGTGCCCGCACGCTCGTTTCGTGGGTTGACTTAGGCATACGGAGTTCATCCCCAATCTAAGCATATGAAGTTCATTTCTAGTCTAAGATCGAATCGAACCGAGGGTTGCAGCAGCAGGATCGACAGCACGTAGGAGGGACTGGGTCAATCCTCGACTTGCACATTCTGCCTCTTCGGCCGGCTGAGCACCCGCACGCCTATTTCATGGGTTGGCTTAGGCATAGGGAGTTCATTCCATGTCTAAGCCCTAGCCAGACCGAGGGTTGTGGCAGCGGGATCGGTAGCACGTAGAGGAGGACCAGGCCGATCCCCGGTTTGCGCATTATGCCTCTCCGACGGGCGGCTCAGCGCCCGCATGCTCATTTCGTGGGTTGACTTAGGCATACGGAGTTGATTCCCAGTCTAAGATCAGACCGGACTGAGGGTTGTGGCAGCAGGATCGATAGTACATTAGGGGGGACCAGACCGATCCCTGACTTGCGCATTCTGCCTCTCCGGTCGGCTGAGCGCCCGCACACTCGTTTCGTGGGTTGGCTTAGGCATACATAGTTCATTCCATGTCTAAGCGTATGGAGTTCATTCCTAATCTAAGATCAGACCGGATCGAGGGTTACAGCAGCAGCATCAGTAACACGCAGGAGGGGATCGAGCCGATCCCTGGCTTGTACATTCTACCTCTCTGGCCGATTGAGCACCCACACACTCGTTACATGGGTTGGCTTAAGCATATGGAGTTCATTCCATGTCTAAGCCCCAGTCGAACTGAGGGTTGTGGCAGCAGAACTAGTAGCGGGACTGGCAGCACGCAGAGGGGGACCGAGCTGATCCTCGGCTTACGCATTATGCCTCTCCAGCCGGCTGAGCGCCCGCACGCTCATTTCGTGGGTTGACTTAGGCGTACGGAGTTCATCCCCAGTCTAAGCATATGGAGTTCATTCCCAGCCTAAGATCAGACCAGACCGAGGGTTGCGGCAGTAGGATTGGTAGCACGCAGAGGGGATCGAGCTGATCCCCGACTTGCGCATTCTGCTTCTCTAGCCGACTGAGCACCCGAACGCCCGTTTCGTGGGTTGGCTTAGGCATAGGGAGTTCATTCCAAATCTAAGCCCTAGTCGAACTGAGGGTTGTGGCAGCGGGACCGACAGCACGCAGAGGGGGACCGGGTCTATCCCTGGCTTGCGCATTAAGCCTCTTCAGGTAGCTCAGCACCCACACGCTCATTTTGTGGGTTGACTTATGCATACGAAGTTCATTCCCAGTCTAAGATCGAACTGGATCGAGGGTTATGACAGCAGGATCGATAGCACGTAAGGGGGGTCGAGCCGATCCCTGGCTTGATCATTCTGCCTCTCCGATAGACTGAGTGCCCACACGCTCGTTTCCTGGGTTGGCTTAGGCATATGGAGTTCATTCCATGTCTAAGCATACGGAGTTCATTCCCAGTCTAAGATTTTGAGCCACGATGCACATGCTGGGCTCGGGCATGTGCTGGTGCCATATTTTTTTCGCCTAGGGCACCATCGTCGGAGCATCGTCGGAGAGCCTAACCGACGGCATTGGGAGTTTCGACGATTGGGGGGCCGGGGGGTGTGCGCACATCATGTGCGATGGGTGCTAGTATACGGAGTTCATTCCATGTCTAAGCCCCCGAACCGAGGGTTGTGGCAGCAGAACCGGTAGCAAGATCGACAGCACGCAGAGGGGGACCGGGCTGATCCCCGGCTTACGCATTATGCCTCTCCAGCCAGTTGAGCGCTCGCACGCTCGTTTCATGGGTAGACTTAGGCATACGAAGTTCATCCCCAATCTAAGCATATGGAGTTCATTCCCAGTCTAAGATCAGACCGGACCGAGGGTTGGGGCAACAGGATCGGCAACACGTTGGGGGGATCGGGCCGATCCTCGACTTACGCATTCTACCTCTCCGATCGACTGAGCATCCGCATGCTCGTTTCACGGGTTGGCTTAGGCATACGAAGTTCATTCCATGTCTAAGCCCCAGTCGGACTGAGGGTTCTGGCAGCGGGACTGACAACATGTAGAGTGGGATCGGGTCGATCCCCAGCTTGCGCATTATGCCTCTCCGGCCAGCTCAGTGCCCGCACGCTCGTTTTGTGGGTTGACTTAGGCATACAGAGTTCATTCCCAGTCTAATATTGGACCAGATCGAGGGTTGCGATAGCAGGATCGACAGCATGCAGGGGGGACCGTGCCGGTCCCCGCCTTGCACATTCTACCTTTCCGGTCGGTTGAGCGCCCCCATGCTCGTTTCGTGGGTTGGCTTAGGCATATGGAGTTCATTCCATGTCGAAGCATAGGGAGTTCATTCCCAGTCTAAAATCGGATCGGACCGAGGGTTGCGACAGCAGGACCAGCAACGGGATCGACAGCACGCAGGGGGGATCGGGCCGATCCCCGGCTTGCACATTTTGCCTCTCCGGTCGGTTGAGCGCCAGTACGCTCATTCCTTGGGTTGGCTTAGGCATACGGAGTTCATTCCATGTCTAAGCCCCAGTCGGACCGAGGGTTGTGGTAGTAAGACCGGCAGCGGGATCGACAGCATGTAGAGGGGGACCGGGCTGATCCCCGGCTTACGTATTATGCCTCTCCAGCTGGCTGACCGCCCGTACACTCGTTTCATGGGTTGACTTAGGCATACGGAGTTCATCCCCAGTCTAACCATACAGAGTTCATTCCCAGTCTAAGATCAGACCGGACCGAGGGTTGCGGTAGCTGGATCGGCAGCACGTAGAGGGGACCAGGCCAATCCCGGGCTTGCGCATTCTGCCTCTCCGACCGGCCGAGTGCCCGCACGCCCGTTTCGTGGGTTGGCTTAGGCATAGGGAGTTCATTCCATGTCTAAGCCCCAGTCGGACTGAGGGTTCTGGTAGCGGGACTGACAACATGCAGAGTGGGATCGGGTTGATCCCCAGCTTGCGCATTATGCCTCTCCGGCTAGCTCAGTGCCCGCACGCTTGTTTCGTGGGTTGACTTAGGCATACGGAGTTCATTCCCAGTCTAATATTGGACCAGATCGAGGGTTGCGGTAGCAGGATCGACAGCATGCAGGGGGGACCGTGCCGGTCCCCGCCTTACACATTCTACCTTTCCGGCCGGTTGAGCGCCCCCACGCTCGTTTCATGGGTTGGCTTAGGCATATGGAGTTCATTCCATGTCGAAGCATAGGGAGTTCATTCCAGTCTAAAATTGGATCGGACCAAGGGTTACGACAGCAGGACCAGCAACGGGATCGACAGCACGCAGGGGGGATCGAGCCGATCCCCGGCTTGCGCATTTTGCCTCTCCGATCGGTTGAGCGCCAGTATGCTCGTTTCGTGGGTTGGCTTAGGCATACAGAGTTCATTCCATGTCTAAGCCCCAGTCGGACCGAAGGTTGTGGTAGTAAGACCAGCAGCGGGATCGACAGCATGTAGAGGGGGATCGGGCTGATCCCCGGCTTACACATTATGCCTCTCCAGCTGGCTGACCGCCCGTACACTCGTTTCATGGGTTGACTTAGGCATACGGAGTTCATCCCTAGTCTAACCATATAGAGTTCATTCCCAGTCTAAGATCAGACCGGACCAAGGGTTGCGGCAGCTGGATCGGCAGCACGTAAAGGGGACCAAGCCAATCCCCGGCTTGTGCATTTTGCCTCTCCGACCGGCCGAGTGCCCGCACGCCCGTTTCGTGGGTTGACTTAGGCATAGGGAGTTCATTCCATGTCTAAGCCCCAGCCGGATCGAGGGTTGCAGCAGCAGGATCGACAGCACGTAGGAGGGACTGGGTCGATCCCCGGCTTGCGCATTCTGCCTCTTCGACCGGCTGAGTGCCCGTACGCCTGTTTCATGGGTTGGCTTAGGCATAGGGAGTTCATTCCATGTCTAAGCCCTAGCCGGACCGAGGGTTGTGGCAGCGGGATCGGTAGCACGTAGAGGAGGACCAGGTCGATCCTCGGTTTGCGCATTATACCTCTCCGACTGGCTCAGTGCCCGTACGCTCATTTCGTGGATTGACTTAGGCATACGGAGTTCATTCCCAGTCTAAGATCAGACCGGACTGAGGGTTGTGGCAGCAAGATCGATAGTACATTGGGGGGACCAGGCCGATCCCTGACTTGCGCATTCTGCTTCTCCGGTAGGCTGAGCGCCTGTACACTCGTTTCGTGGGTTGGCTTAGGCATACAGAGTTCATTCCATGTCTAAGCATACGGAGTTCATTCCCAATCTAAGATCGGACCGGACAGAGGGTTGCAGCAGCAGCATCGGTAACATGTAGGAGAGGACCGGGCCGATCCCTGGCTTGTGCATTCTGCCTCTCTGGCCGATTGAGCACCCGCACACTCGTTATGTGGGTTGGCTTAAGCATATGGAGTTCATTCCATGTCTAAGCCCCAGCCAAACTGAGGGTTGTGGCAGCAGAACTAGTAGCGGGATTGGCAGCATGCAGAGGGGGACCGGGCTGATCCTCAGCTTGCGCATTATGCCTCTCCAGCCGGCCTCTCTAGCCGGCTGAGCGCCCGCACGCTCGTTTCATGGGTTGACTTAGGCGTACGGAGTTCATCCCCAGTCTAAGCATATGGAGTTCATTCCCAGCCTAAGATCAGACCAGACCGAGGGTTGAGGCAGTAGGATTGGCAGCACGCAGAGGGGATCGGGCTAATCCCCGACTTGCGCATTCTGCTTCTCTAGCCGGCTGAGCACCCGAACGCCCGTTTCGTGGGTTGGCTTAGGCATAGGGAGTTCATTCCATATCTAAGCCCCAGCCAGACTGAGGGTTGTGGCAGTGGGACCGACAGCACGCAGAGGGGGACTGGGCCAATCCCTGGCTTGCGCATTATGCCTCTTTAGCTGGCTCAACACCCACACGCTCATTTTGTGGGTTGACTTATGCATACAAAGTTCATTCTCAGTCTAAGATCAAACTGGATTGAGGGTTGCGACAGCAGGATCGACAGCACGTAGGGGGGTCGGGCCGATCCCTGGCTTGATCATTCTGCCTCTCCGATAGACTGAGTGCCCACACGCTCGTTTCCTGGGTTGGCTTAGGCATATGGAGTTCATTCCATGTCTAAGCATACAGAGTTCATTCCCAGTCTAAGATTTTGAGCCACGATGCACATGCTGGGCTCGGGCATGTGCTGGTGCCGTATTTTTTTCACCTAGGGCACCATCGTCGGAGCATCATCGGAGCATCGTCGGAGAGCCTAACCGGCAACATTGGGAGTTTCGACGATTGTGGGGCCGGCGGGTGTGCACACATCATGTGCGATGGGTGCTAGTATACGGAGTTCATTCCATGTCTAAGCCCCCGAACCGAGGGTTGTGGCAGCAGGACCGGTAGCGGGATCGGTAGCACGCAGAGGGGGACCGGGCTGATCCCTGGCTTGCGCATTATGCCTCTCCGGCCAGTTAAGCACTCGCACGCTCGTTTCGTGGGTTGACTTAGGCATACGAAGTTGATCCCCAATCTAAGCATATGGAGTTCATTCCCAATCTAAGATCAGACCCGACCGAGGGTTGGGGCAACAGGATCGGTAGCACGTTGGGGGGACCGGGCCGATCCTCGACTTACGCATTCTACCTCTTCGACCGACTGAGCATCCGCATGCCCGTTTCATGGGTTGGCTTAGGCATAGGGAGTTCATTCCATGTCTAAGCCCCAGTCGGACTGAGGGTTCTGGCAGCGGGACTGACAACATGCAGAGTGGGATCAGGTCGATCCCCAGGTTGCGCATTATGCCTCTCCGGCTAGCTCAGCGCCTGCACGCTTGTTTCGTGGGTTGACTTAGGCATACAGAGTTCATTCCCAATCTAATATCGGACCAGATCGAGGGTTGCGGTAGTAGGATCGACAGCATGCAGGGGGACCATGCCGGTCCCCGGCTTGCACATTCTACCTTTCCGGTCGGTTGAGCGCCCGCACGCTCATTTCGTGGGTTGGCTTAGGCATACGGAGTTCATTCTATGTCTAAGCATACGGAGTTCGTTCCCAGTCTAACATCAGATTGGACCGAGGGTTGCGGTAGTAGGACCAGTAGCACGATCGATAGCACACAGGGGGATCGGGCCGATCCCCATCTTGAGCATTCTGCCTCTCCGGTCGGTTGAGTGCCCGCACGCTCGTTTCATTGGTCGGCTTAGGCATACAGAGTTCATTCCATGTTTAAGCCCCAACCAGACCAAGGGTTGTGGTAGTAAGACTGGCAGTGGAATCGACAGCACGTAGAGGGGGTCTGGACTGATCCCCGGCTTGCGCATTACGCATCTCTGGCCGACTGACCCCCCGCTTGCTCGTTTTGTGGGTTGACTTAGGCATACAGAGTTCATCCCCAGTCTAAGCATACGGAGTTCATTCCCAGTCTATGATCGGACCGGACTGAGGGTTGCGATAGCAGGATCGGTAGCAAGCAAGGGGGATCGGGCTGATCCTCGGCTTACGAATTCTGCCTCTCCGATCGGCTGAGCACCCACACGCCCTTTTCGTGGGTTGGCTTAGGCATAGGGAGTTCATTCCATGTCTAAGCCCTAGTCGGACTGAGTGTTGTGCCAGCGGGACTGGCAGCACGCCGAGAGGGATCGGGCCGATCCCCGACTTGGAGATTATGCCTCTCCGATCGGCTCAACACCCGAACGCTCATTTCATGGGTTGACTTAAGCATACGGAGTTCATTCCCAATCTAAGATTGGATTGGATCGAGGGTTGCGGTAGCAGGATCGACAGCATGCAGGGAGGGATCGGGTCGTACCCCGGCTTACGCATTCTGCCTTTCTGGTCGACTAAGCGCCCGCATGCTCTTTTCGTGGTTTGGCTAAGGCATACAGAGTTCATTCCATGTCTAAGCATACGGAGTTCATTCCCAGTCTAAGCTCGGACCGGACCGATGGTTGTGGCAGCAGGACCAGCAGCAGGGGGGACCGGGTCGATCCCTGGCTTGTGCATTCTGCCTCTCCGGCCAGCTGAGCGCCCGCATGCTCGTTTCGTGGGTTGGCTTAGGCATACGGAGTTCTTTCCATGTCTAAGCCCCAGTCGGACTGAGGGTTGTGGCAGTAGGATCGACAGTGGGATCGATAGCAGGCATAGGAGGACTGGGCTGATCCCTGGCTTACGCATTATGCCTCTCCAATCGACCTCTCCGATCGGCTGAGTGCCCGCATAATTGTTTCGTGGGTTGGCTTAGGCAAATAGAGTTCATCCCCAGTCTAAGCATACGAAGTTCATTCCCAGTCTAAGATGGAACTGGACCGAGGGTTGCGGCTGTAGGATCGGTAGCACGCAGGGGGGATCGGGCCGATCCTCAGCTTGGACATTCTGCCTCTTCGGTCGACTGAGCACCCGTACGTCCGTTTCGTGGGTTGGCTTAGGCATAGGGAGTTCATTCCATGTCTAAGCCCCAGTTGGACTGAGGGTTATGGCAGCGGGACTGGCAGCACGTAGAGGGAGACTGGGCCAATCCCCGTCTTGCGCATTATGCCTCTTCGGCCGGCTCAGTGCCCACACGCTCGTTTCATGGGTTGACTTATGCATACGGAGTTCATTCCCAGTCTAAGATCAGACCAGATCGATGATTGTGATAGCAAGATTGATAGCACGCAGGGGGGACCGGGTCGATCCCCGACTTGCGCATTCTACCTCTCCAGCTGGCTGAGCACCCGCACACTATTTTCTTGGGTTAGGTTAGGCATACGGAGTTCATTCCATGTCTAAGCATATGGAGTTCATTCCCAGTCTAAGATTTTGAGCCACGGTGCACATGCTGGGCTAGGGCATGTGCTGGTGCCACATTTTTTTCGCTCGAGGCACCATCGTCGGATAGCCTCACCGATGGCAATGGGGGTTCCGACGATTGGGGGGGTCGGGGGGTATGTGCACATGATGTGTGATGGGTGCTGGTACTTGGCCCTTATATTGGCCCCCTATCCCTCATCAAACCTCGATAACTCACACCCCCTTAAAGAGCATTTGAGATTTTATAGGTTTGCTGCCAGTAGCCATTAAAGTGTCTAAAATGGGGACACTTTTTTCAAACGATCACAAAATCTTCTCCACTTCGAGTTTTTAGCTGAATTTTTTTATGCATGTCAACAAAAATACAAGGATCGCCTCTACTAATTTGGGGACAAAAGTCTTTCTAAAAAAAATTAAAAAAATCCTGAACCGTAAAAATTTTTAAAAATCATGAAAAATAGAAAACGGGTCGTCTTGCCACGAAACTTCACATGAAGGCTTAGGGGACCATTGTATGAATTTACAAGCCATAAAAATGGCATTGCCATGGCAGAAATATGAAGATGTGCTTGAACCCACCTACCACCGTTCGATCCCTGGCTTGCGCATCCTGCCTCTCTGGTCGGCTGAGCGCTCGCATGCTCATTTCGTGGGTTGACTTAGGCATACAGAGTTCATCCCTAGCCTAAGCATACGGTGTTCATTCCCAGTCTAAGATCGGATCAAACCGAGGGTTAAGGTAGCAGGATCGACAGCACGTAGAGGGGACTGGGCCGATCTCCGGCTTGCGTATTCTGCCTCTCCGACCGACTAAGCGCCTGCACGCCCGTTTCATGGGTTGGCTTAGCCATAGGGAGTTCATTCCATTTCTAAGCCCTAGCCGGACCGAGGGTTGTGGCAGCGAGACCGACAACATGCAGAGGGGGAACGGGTCGATCCTCGGCTTGCGCATTACACCTCTCCGATCGGCTCAACGTCCGTACGCTCATTTCATGGGTTGAGTTAGGCATACGGAGTTCATTCCCAGTCTAAGATCGGATCGAGGGTTGCGACAGTAGGATCAATAGCACGCAGGGGGATCAGGTCGGTCCCCAGCTTGTGCATTCTACATCTTTAGCCAACTGAGCACCCGCACGCTCGTTTCGTTGGTTGGCTTAGGCATACGGAGTTCATTCCATGTCTAAGCATACGAAGTTCATTCCCAGTCTATGATCAGACCGAACCGAGGGTTACAGTAGTAGGACCAGCAGCAGGATCGGTAGCACGTAGATGGGGACCAGGCCAATCCCCTGCTTATGCATTCTACTTTTTCAACCGACTGAGTGCCCGCACGCTCGTTTCATGGGTTGGCTTAGGCATACGAAGTTCATTCCATGTCTAAGCACCAGCCAAACCGAGGGTTCTGGTAGCAGGACCGGCAGCGGGATCGACAGCACGCAGAGAGTGATTGGGCTGATCCCCAACATGCGCCTTATGCCTCTCTGATTGGCCTCTCCGATCGACTGAGCGCACGCATGCTCATTTCGTGGGTTGACTTAGGCATACTGAGTTCATCCCCAGTCTAAGCATACGGAGTTAATTCCCAGTCTAAGATCGAATCGGACCGAGGGTTGTGGTAGCAGGACCGGTAGCGGGATCGACAGCACGCAAAAGGAGATCGGGCTGATCCCCGACTTGTGCATTATGCCTCTTCGACCGGCCTCTCTAGTTGGCTGAACGCCCGCATGCTCGTTTCGTGGATTGACTTAGGCATACGGAGTTCATCCCCAATATAAGTTTACAGAGTTCATTCCCTGTCTAAGATCAGACTGGACCAAGGGTTGCGACTACAGGATTGACAGTACGTAGGAGGAACCGGGCTGATCCCCAGCTTGCGCATTCTGCCTCTCCGATCGACTGAGCGCCCACACGCCCATTTCGCGGGTTGGCTTAGGCATAGGGAGTTCATTCCATGTCTAAGCCCTAGCAGGTTCGAGGGTTGTGGCAACGGGACCGGCAGCACGTAGAGGGGGACCATTCCGATCCCTAGCTTACACATTATGCCTCTCCGGTCGGCTCAGCTCCTGAACACTCATTTTGTGGGTTACTTAGGCATACGAAGTTCATTCACAGTCTAAGATCGGATTGGACTAAGGGTTATGGTAGCAGGATTGACAGTGCGCAAAGGGGACTGGGCCGGTCCCTGGCTTGCACATTCTGCCTCTCCGATCGACTGAACGCTCGCACGCTCGTTTCATGGGTTGGCTTAGGCAGACGGACTTCATTCCATGTCTAAGCATACGAAGTTCATTCCCAGTCTAAGATCGGACCGAACCGAGGGTTACGGTTGTAGGACCAGTAACAGGATCGACAGCATGTAGGAGGGATCGGGTCGATCCCCGACTTACGTATTCTGCCTTTCCGGTCGGCCTCTCCAACCGGTTGAGTGCCCGTACGCTCGTTTCGTGGGTTGAATTAGGCATACAGAGTTAATCCCCAATCTAAGCATACGGAGTTCATTCCCAGTCTAAGATCTGACCAGACCGAGGGTTACGGCAATAGGATCGATAGCACGTTAGGGGGACTGAGCCGATCCTCGGCTTACGCATTCTGCCTCTCCGGTCGGCTGAGCGTCCGTACGCTCGTTTCATGGGTTGGCTTAGACATAAAAAGTTCATTCCATGTCTAAGCCCCAGTCGGACCGAGGGTTGTGGCAGCAGGACCGACAGCATGCAGAGGGGGACCGAGCTGATCACCAGCTTGTTTCGTGGGTTAGCTTAGGCATACGGAGTTCATTCCATGTGTAAGCCCCAGTCGGACTGAGAGTTGTGGTAGCAGGACCGGCATCGGGATCGACAGCACGCAGAGGGAGACCGAGCTGATCCTCGGCTTGCAAATTATGCCTCTTTGGTCGACCACTTCGACCGGCTGAACACTCGCACGCTCTTTTTATGGGTTGACTTAGGCATACGAAGTTCATCTGCAATCTAAGCATACGGAGTTCATTCCCAATCTAAGATCGAACCAGACCGAGGGTTGCGGTAGCAGCTTCTACAGCACGCAGGGGGACCAGGCCGATCCCTGACTTACGCATTCTGCCTCTCCGGCCGGCTGAGCGCCCGCATGCCCGTTTCATGGGTTGGCTTAGGCATAGGGAGTTCATTCCATGTCTAAGCCCCAACTAGATCGAGGGTTGTGGCAGCGAGATCGGTAGCACGTAGGGGGGATCGGGCCGATCATTGGCTTACTCATTCTGCCTCTTCGACCGGATGAGCACCCGCATGCCCGTTTCGTGGGTTGGCTTAGGCATAGGGAGTTCATTCCATGTCTAAGCCCCTAGCCAGACCGAGGGTTGTGGCAGCGGGACCGACAGCACGCAGAGGGGGACCGGGTCTATCCCTGGCTTACGCATTATGCCTTTTCGGCTGGCTCAGCGCCCGTACGCACGTTTCGTGGGTTAACTTATGCATATGAAGTTCATTCCCGGTCTAAGATTAGACCAGATCGAGGGTTGTGGTAGCAAGATGAACAGCACGCAGTTGGGGACCGAGCCGATCCCCGGCTTGCGCATTCTGCCTCTTCGGCCGACTGAGCGCCCGCATGCTCATTTCGCAAGTTGGCATAGGCATACGGAGTTCATTCCATATCTAAGCATATGGAGTTCATTCCCAGTCTAAGATTTTGAGCCACGGTGCACATGTTGGGCTCGGGCATGTGCTGGTGCCGCATTTTTTTCACCCGGGGCACCATCGTCGGAGTATCGTCGGAGAGCCTAACCGATGGCAGTGGGGGTTCCGGCGATTGGGGGGCGGGGGGGTGTGCGCACATGATGTGCGATGGGTGCTGGTACTTGGCACTTATATTGGCCCCCTATCCCTCATCAAACCTCGAGAACTCACACCCCCATAAAGAGCGTTTGAGATTTTATAGGTTTGCGGCCAGTAGCCATTAAAGTGTCTGAAATGGGGACACTTTTTTCAAACGGTCACAAAATCTTCTCCACTTCGAGTTTTTGGCTAAATATTTCTATGCATGCCAAATTTGGGGACAAAAATCTTTCTAAAAAAATCTTAAAAAATCCTGAACCGTAAAAAGTTTTAAAAATCGTGAAAAATAGAAAATGGGTCGTCTTGCCACGAAACTTCACATGAAGGCTTAGGGGACCATTCTATGAATTTACAAGCCATAAAAATGGCATTGGCATGGCAGAAATATGAAGATGTGGTTGAACCCAGCTACCATCCATTCGATCCCCGGCTTGCGCATCCTGCCTCTCTGGTCGGCTGAGCGCCCGCACGCTTGTTTCGTGGGTTGACTTAGGAATACGGAGGTCATCCCCAGTCTAAGCATACGGAGTTCATTCCTAGTCTAAGATTGGACTAGACCAAGGGTTACGGTAGCAGGATCGGCAGCACGCAAGGGGGATCGGGCCTATCCCCGGCTTACGCATTCTGCCTCTCCAACCAATTGAGCACCCGCACGCCCGTTTCACGGGTTGGCTTAGGCATAAGGAGTTCATTCCATGTCTAAGCGCCAGTAGGATCGAGCGTTGTGGCAGCGGGACTGACAGCATACAAAGGGGGATCGAGCTGATCCCTGGCTTGTGCATTCTGCCTCTTCGATCCACTCAGCACCTGTACGCTCGTTTCTTAGGTTGACTTAGGCATACGAAGTTCATTCCCAGTCTAAGATCGGATCGGGCTGAGGGTTGTGGCAACAAGATCGACAGCACGCAGGGGGGACCGGGTCGGTCCCTAGCTTGCGCATTCTGCCTCTCCGATCGGCTGAACGCCCGCACGCATGCTCGTTTCATGGGTTGGCTTAGGCATACGGAGTTCATTCCATGTCTAAGCATACGAAGTTCATTCCAGGACTAAGATCAGATCGAACCGAGGGTTATAGTAGCAGGACCAGCAGCAGGGTCGGCAGAACTCATGGGGGACCGTGTCGATCCCCGACTGGCGCATTCTACCTTTTTCGACTGGCTGAGCGCCCACATGCTTGTTTCGTAGGTTGGCTTAGGCGTACGGAGTTCATTCCATATCTAAGCCCCAGTCAGATCGATGGTTAGGGTAGCAAGACCGACAATGGGATCGGCAGTACACAAAGAGGGATCGAGCTGATCCCTGACTTACGCATTATGCCTCTCCGAATGGCCTCTTCTACCTGCTGAGCACCCACACACTCGTTTCATGGGTTAACTTAGGCATACGGAGTTCAGCCCCAGTCTAAGCATATGGAGTTCATTCCCAGTCTAAGATCGGACCGGATCGAAGGTTATGGTAGCAGGATCGGTAGCATGCATGGGGGACCGGGCTGATCCTCAGCTTGCACATTCTACCTCTCCGGCCAATTGAACGACCGCACGTCCGTTTCATGGGTTGGCTTCCACGTAGGGAGTTCATTCCATGTCTAAACCCCAACCAGACCGAGGGTTATGGCAGCCGGACCAGCAGCACGCAGAGGGGGACCAGGTCGATCCTCGACTTACGCATTATACCTCTTTGGCGGGCTCAACACTCGGACGCTCGTTTCGTGGGTTACCTTATGCATACAGAGTTCATTCCTAGTCTAAGATTGGACCGGACCGAGGGTTGTGGAAGCAGGATCGATAGCACCAGGAAGGGACCGAGCTGATCCTTGGCTTGCACATTCTGCCTCTTCGACCGGCTGAGAGCCCGCATGCTTGTTTCGTGGGTTGGCTTAGGCATACGGAGTTCATTCCATGTCTAAGCCCCAGTCGGACCGAGGGTTGTGGTCGTAGGACCGGCAGTAGGATTGGTAGCACACAGAGGGGGATCGAGCTGATCCCTGGCTTACGTATTATGCCTCTCCGATCGGCTGAGCACCTACACCCTCGTTTCCTGGGTTGACTTAGGCAGACGGAGTTCATCCTCAGTCTAAGATCAGATCGGACCGAGGGTTACGGTAGCATGATCAACAGCACGCAGGAGGGGCCTAGGCCGGTCCTTGGCTTGTGCATTCTGGCCGACTGAGCGCCCGTACGCTCGTTTCGTGGGTTGGCTTAGGCATACGGAGTTCATTCCAAGTGTAAGCATACAGAGTTCATTCCCAGTCTAAGATCAGACCGGACCGATGGTTGTGATAGCAGGACCAGCAGTATGATCGACAGCATGCAGGGGGGACCGAGCCGATCCTCAGCTTGTGCATTCTGCCTCCCTGGCCAGTTGAGTGGCCACACGCTCGTTTCGTGGGTTGGCTTAGGCATACGGAGTTCATTCCATGTTTAAGCATATGGAGTTCATTCCCAGTGTAAGATTTTGAGCCACAGGGCACATGCTGGGCCCGGGCATGTGCTGCTGCAGCATTTTTTTCGCCCTGGACACCATCACCGGAGCATCGCCGGAGAGCCTAACCGGCGGCATTTGGGGTTTCAGCGATTGGGGGGGCGGGGGGTGTGCGCATATGATGTGCGATGGGTGCTGGTACTTGGCCCTTATATTGGCCCCCTATCCCTCATCAAACCTCGAGAACTCACACCCCCTTAAAGAGCATTTGAAATTTTATAGTTTTGCTGCCAGTAGCCATTAAAGTGTCTGAAATGTGGACACTTTTTTCAAACGATCACAAAATCTTCTCCACTTCGAGTTTTTAGCTGAGTTTTTTTTGTGGATGCCAACAAAAATACAAGGATCACCTCTACCAAATTTGGGGACAAAACTATTTCTAAAAAAATTTTAAAAAATCCCAAACCGTAAAAAGTTTCAAAAATCATGAAAAATAGAAAACGGGTCGTCTTGCGACGAAACTTCACATGAAGGCTTAGGGGACCATTGTATGAATTTACAAGCCATAAAAATGGCATTGGCATGGCAAAATATATGAAGATGTGCTTGAACCCACCTACCATCCGTTCGATCCTCAGCTTACGTATCCTGCCTCTCTGGTCGGCTGAGCGCCCGATTGCTCATTTCGTGGGTTGACTTAGGCATACGGAGTTCATCCCCAGTCTAAGCATATAGAGTTCATTCCTAGTCTAAGATCAGATCGGACCGAGGGTTACGGCAGCAGGATCGACAGCATGTAAAGGGGACCGAGCCGATCCCCGGCTTGCGTATTCTGCCTCTCCGATAGGCTGAGCACCCACACGCCCGTTTCGTGGGTTGGCTTAGGCATAGGGAGTTCATTCCATGTCCAAGCCCCAACCGGATCGAGGGTTGTGGCAACGGGATCGGCAGCACACAGAGGGGGACCTGGCCGATCCCCGGCTTGCGCATTATACCTATCCATTCGGCTCAGCACCCGTACGTTCATTTCATGGGTTGAGTTAGGCATACGGAGTTCATTCCCACTCTAAGATCGGACCGGACTGAGGGTTGTAGCAGTAGGATCGACAGCACGTAGGGGGGATCGGGCCGATCCTCGGCTTGCGCATTCTGCCTTTTCGATCGGCTGAGCACCCGCACGCACGCTCGTTTCATGGGTTGGCTTAGGCATACAGAGTTCATTCCAAGTCTAAGCATACGGAGTTCATTCCCAGTCTAAGATCGGATCAGACCGAGGGTTGCGACAGTAGGACCAGCAGCAGGATCGATAGCACGCAGGGGGAGACCGGGCCAATCCCCGGCTTACGCATTCTACCTCTCCGGTCGACTGAGTGCCTGTACGCTCGTTTCATGGGTTTGCTTAGGCATACGGAGTTAATTCCATGTCTAAGCCCCAACCGAACTGAGGGTTATGGCAGCAAGATCGGCAGCGGGATCGACAGCACGCAGAGGGGGATCGTGCTTATCCACGACTTGCGCATTACGCCTCTCTTGCTGACTGAGCGGCCACACGCTCATTTTGTGGGTTGACTTAGGCATACAGAGTTCATCCCCAGTCTAAGCATACGGAGTTCATCCTCAGTCTAAGATCAAATCGAACCGAGGGTTGGGCAGCCGGATCGACAGCACGCAGGGGGACCGGGCCAATCCCCGATTGGCGCATTCTGCCTCTTTGGCTGGCTGAGCGCCCGTACGCCCGTTTCGTGGGATGGCTTAGGCATAGGGAGTTCATTCCATGTCTAAGCCCTAGCAGAATCGAGGGTTATGGCAGCGGGATCGATAGCACGGAGAGGGGGACCAGGCTGATCCTCGACTTTCGCATTATGCCTCTTCGGCCAGCTCAGCGCCCGCACACTCGTTTAATGGGTTGACTTATGCATACGGAGTTCATTCCCAGTCTAAGATCAGACCAGACCGATGGTTATGGTAGCAGGATCGATAGCACACAGGGGGGGATCAGGCCAATCCCCGACTTGCCAATTTTGCCTCTTCGGTCGGTTGAGCGCCCGGACGCTCGTTTCGTGGGTTGACTTAGGCATACAGAGTTCATTCCGTGTCTAAGCATATGGAGTTCATTCCCAGTCTAAGATTTTGAGCCACGGTGCACTTGCTGGGCTCAGGCATGTGCTGCTGCCGCATTTTTTTCGCCTGGGGCACCATCACCGGAGCATCGTCAGAGCATCGTCGGAAAGCATAGTCGACGGCATTGGGGGTTCCGGTGATTTGGGGGGCCGGGGGGTGTTCGCACATGATGTGTGATGGTTACTAGTACTTGGCCCTTATATTGGCCCCCTATCCCTCATTAAACCTTGAGAATTCACACCCCCTTAAAGAGCATTTGAGATTTTATAGGTTTGCTGCCAGTAGCCATTAAAGTGTTTGAAATGGGGACACTTTTTTCAAACGGTCACAAAATTTCTCAACTTCGAGTTTTTTTGTGCATGTCGACAAAAATAAAAGGATGACCTCTACCAAATTTGGGGACAAAACTCTTTCTAAAAAAGTTTTAAAAAATCTTGAACCGCAAAAGGTTTCAAAAATCGTGTAAAATAGAAAATGGGTCGTCCTGCCACGAAACTTCACATGAAGGCTTAGGGGACCATTGTATGAATTTACAAGACATAAAAATGGCATTGGGAGGGCAGAAATATGAAGATGTGCTTGAACCCACCTACCATCCGTTCGATCCTCAGCTTGCGCATCCTGCCTCTCTGGTCGGCTGAGTGCCCGCATGCTCGTTTTGTGGGTTGACTTAGGCATACGGAGTTCATCCCTAGTCTAAGCATACGGAGTTAATTCCCAGTCTAAGATCGGATTGAATCGACGGTTACGACAGCAGGATCGACAGCATCCAGGGGGGACCGAACCGATCCCCGGCTTGCGCATTCTACCTCTCCGGCCGGCTGAGCGCCCGCACACCCGTTTCGTGGGTTGGCTTAGGCATAGGGAGTTGATTCCATGTCTAAGCCCCAGCCGGATCGAGGGTTGTGGTAGCAAGACCGGCAGCACATAGAGGGGGACCGGGCCGGTCTTCGGCTTGCGCATTATGTCTCTTCGGTCAGCTCAACGCCCGCACGCTCCTTTCATGGGTTGACTTAGGCATACGAAGTTCATTCCCAATCTACGATCAGACCGGACTGAGGGTTGCAGCAGTAGGATCGACAGCACGTAGGGGGAACTGGGTCGATCCCTGTCTTGCGCATTCTACCTTTCCGTCCGGTTGAGCGCCCGCGCGCACACTCATTTCGTGGGTTGGCTTAGGCATACGAATTTCATTCCATGTCTAAGCATACGGAGTTCATTCCTAGTCTAAGATCAGATCGGACCGAGGGTTATGGCAGCAGGACCAGCAGCAAGATCAGCATCATACAGGGGGGACCAAACTGATCCCCGGGTTGCGCATTCTGCCTCTCCGGCTGGCTGAGCGCCCACATGCTCGTTTCGTGGGTTGAGTAAGGCATACGGAGTTCATCCCCCGTCTAAGCATATGGAGTTCATTCCCAGTCTAAGATCAGACCAGACTGAGGGTTACAGCAGCAGGATCGACAGCACATAGGGGGGGATCAGGCCAATCCCCGACTTGCGAATTCTACCTCTCTGGCCGACTGAGCGCCCAGACGCTCGTTTCATGGGTTGACTTAGGCATACGGAGTTTATTCCATGTCTAAGCATACGGAGTTCATTCCCAGTCTAAGATTTTGAGCCACGGTGCACTTGCTGGGCTCAGGCATGTGCTGCTGCCATATTTTTTTCGCCTGGGGCACCATCGCCGGAGCATCGTCGGAGCATCGTCGGAAAGCATAATCGACAGCATTGGGGGTTCCGACGATTGAGGGGGCCGGGGGGTGTTCGTACATGATGTGTGATGGTTGCTGGTACTTGGCCCTTATATTGGCCCCCTATCCCTCATCAAACCTTGAGAATTCACACCCCCTTAAAGAGCATTTGAGATTTTATAGGTTTGCTGCCAGTAGCCATTAAAGTGTCTGAAATAGGGACACTTTTTTCAAACGGTAACAAAATCTTCTCAACTTTGAGTTTTTAGCTAAACTTTTTTGTGCATGCCAACAAAAATAAAAGGATCACCTCTACCAAATTTGGGGACAAAACTCTTTCTAAAAAAGTTTTAAAAAATCCCGAACCGTAAAAGGTTTCAAAAATCGTGTAAAATAGAAAATGGGTCGTCCTGCCACGAAACTTCACATGAAGGCTTAGGGGACCATTGTATGAATTTACAAGAGATAAAAATGGCATTGGCATGGCAGAAATATGAAGATGTGCTTGAACCCACCTACCATCCGTTTGATCCTCGACTTACGTATCCTGCCTCTCTGGTCGGCTGGGTGCCCGCATGCTCGTTTCGTGGGTTGACTTAGGCATACGGAGTTCATCCCCAGTCTCAGCATACGGAGTTCATTCCCAGTCTAAGATCAGATCGAATCGAGGGTTACGACAGCAGAATCGACAGCATGCAGGGGGGACTGAGCCGATCCCCAGCTTGTGCATTCTGTCTCTCCGACCGGCTGAGCGCCCGCACACCTATTTCATGGGTTGGCTTAGGCATAGGCAGTTCATTCCATGTCTAAGCCCCAGCCGGACTAATGGTTGTGGCAACAGGATCGACAACACACAGAGGGGGATCGGGTCGATCCTCGACTTGCGCATTATGCCTCTTCGGTCGGCTCAGCGCCCGCACGTTTCTTTCATGGGTTGACTTAGGCATACGAAGTTCATTCCCAATCTATGATCGGATCAGACTGAGGGTTACAGCAACAGGATCGACAGCACGTAGGGGGAACCGGGTCGATCCCCGTCTTGCGCATTTTACCTTTTCGTCCGGTTGAGCACCCGCACGCACGCTCATTTTGTGGCTTGGCTTAGGCATACGAATTTCATTCCATGTCTAAGCATACGGAGTTCATTCCCAGTCTAAGATCAGACCGGATCGAGGGTTACGACAGCAGGATCGGCATCATACAGGGGGGGACCAAGCCGATCCTCAGTTTGTGCATTCTGCCTCTCCGACTGGCTGAGTGCCCACATGCTCGTTTCGTGGGTTGGCTTAGGCATACGGAGTTCATTCCATGTCCAAGCCCCAACCGAGTAAGGGTTGTGGCATCAGGACCAGCAACGGGATCGACAGCACGCAGAGGGGGATCGAGCTGATCCCTGGCTTACGCATTATGCCTCTCCAGTCGGCTGAGCGCCCGCATGCTCATTTCGTGGGTTGACTAAGGCATACGAAGTTCATTCCCAATCTAAGTTTGGACTGGACTGAGGGTTGTGGTAGCTGGATCAACAGCATGCAGGGGGGATCAGGTCGATCCCCGGCTTGCGCATTCTGCCTCTTCGACTGAATGAGCGCCTGCACGCCCGTTTCGTGGGTTGGCTTAGGCATAGGGAGTTCATTCCATGTCTAAGCCCCAACCGGACCGAGGGTTATGGCAGCGGGACCGGCAGCAGGTAGAGGGGGATCGGGCTGATCCTCGGCTTGCGCATTATGCCTCTCTGGTACGCTTAATGCTCGTACACTCATTTCATGGGTTGACTTAGGCATACAGAGTTCATTGCCAGTATAAGATCGGACCAGACCGAGGGTTACGGCAGCAGGATCGAGAGCACGCAGGGGGGAATCAGGTCGATCCCCGGCTTATGCATTCTGCCTCTACAGACGTCCGTTTTCATGGGTTGGCTTAGGCATAGGGAGTTCGTTCCATGTCTAAGCCCTAGCTGGATCGAGGGTTATGGTAGCGGGACCGACAGCACGTAGAGGGGGACCAAGCCGATCCCTGGCTTGCGCATTATGCCTTTTTGGCTGGCTCAGCGCCCGCACGCTCATTTCGTGGGTTGACTTACGCATACGGAGTTCATTCCCAGTCTAAGATCGGACCGGACCTAGGTTTGCGAAAGCAGGATCGACAACACGCAAGGGGGGACCTAGCCGATCCCCAACTTGCGCATTCTGCCTCTCCAGTCGGCTGAGCGCCCGCACGCTCGTTTCGTGGGTTGGCTTAGGCATACGGAGTTCATTCCATGTCTATGCCCCAGTCGGACTTAGGGTTGTGGTAAGAGGACAAGCAGCAGGATCTATAACAAGCAAGGGGGAATCGAGCCAATCCTCGGCTTGCGCATTCTGCCTCTTCGATGGGTTGAGCGCCCGCACGCTCGTTTCGTGGGTTGGCTTAGGCTAGGGAGTTCATTCCATGTCTATGCCCCAGTCGGACTTAGGGTTGTGGTAGCAGGACCGGTAGCGCGCATTGGGGGATCGGGCTGATGCCCGGCTTGCACATTATGCCTCTTAGGCCGGTTGAGCGCCCTCATGCTCGTTTTGTGCATTGACTTAGGCATACGGAGTTCATCCCCAGTCTAAGCATACGAGTTCATTCCCAGTCTAGGATCAGATCGGACCAAGGGTTGCAGCAGCAAGATCGATAGCACGCAGGGGGGATCAGGTCGATCCCCGGCTTACGCATTCTGCCTCTCCGACCGACTAAGCACCCGCACGCCCGTTTCGTGGGTTGGCTTAGGCATAGGGAGTTCATTCCATGTCTAAGCCCCAGCCAGACCGAGTGTTGTGGCAATGGGATCGACAGCATGCAGAGGGGGACCGGGCCGATCCACGGCTTGCGTATTATGCCTCTTCGACCGGCTCAACGCCCGTATGCTCGTTTCGTGGGTTGACTTATGCAAACGGAGTTCATTCCTAGTCTAAGATAAGATCGGACCAAGGGTTGCGGCAGCAAGATTGACAGCACGTAGGAGGGATCGGATCGATCCTCGGCTTGAGCATTCTGCCTCTTCAGTCGGCTGAGCGCCCGCAAGCTCGTTTCGTGGGTTGGCTTAGGCATAGGGAGTTCATTCCATCTCTAAACCCCAGCCAGACCGAGGGTTGAGGTAGTGGGACCACCCACAGGTAGAAGGGGACCAGGCCCATCCCCGGCTTGTGCATTATGCCTATCTGGTCGGCTCAACACCCATACACTTGTTTCGTGGGTTGACTTAGGCATACGGAGTTCATTCCCAGTCTAAGGATACGGAGTACACTCCCAGTCTAAGATCCGATCGAAATGAGGGTTACGGTAGCATGATCGAAAGCACGCAGGGGGGACCAGGCCGATCCTCGGTTGAAAGCCCGCACGCCTATTTCATGGGTTGGCTTAGGCATAGGGAGTTCATTCCATGTCTAAGCCCCAGACGGACCAAGGGTTGTGGCAGCGGGATTGGTAACAGGTAGAGGGGGACCGGGCTGATCCCCGGCTTGCGCATTATGCCTCTCTGGTAGGCTCAATGCCCGCACACTCATTTCGTGGGTTGACTTAGGCATACGGAGTTCATTCCCAGTCTAAGATCAGACCAGACCGAGGGTTACGGTAGCAGGATCGACAACACATAGAGGGGACTGGGTCAATCCCCGACTTACGCATTCTGCCTATCTGACCGACTGAGCGCCCGCACGTTCATTTCATGGGTTGCTTAGGCATACAGAGTTCATTCCATGTCTAAGCATACAGAGTTCATTCCCAATCTAAGATCAGACTGAACCGAGGGTTGCGGCAGCAGGACCAGCAGCAAGATCAGTAGCACGTAGTGGTGGATCGAGCCAATCCCCGGCTTGTGCATTCTGCCTCTCCGGCTGACTGAGCACCCGCATGCTCGTTCCGTTCGTTGGCTTAGGCATACGGAGTTCATTCCATGTCTAAGCCCCAGCCGAACTGAGGGTTGTGGTAGCAGGACCGGCAGCGGGATCGACAGCATGCAGAGGGGGTCTGGGTCGATCCTTGGGTGGCACATTATGCCTCTCTGGCCGATTGAGCACCCGCACGCTCGTTTCATGGGTTGACTTAGGCATACGGAGTTTATCCCTAGTCTAAGCATACGGAGTTCACTCCCAGTCTAAGATTGAACCGGATCGAGGGTCGCGTAGCAGCATCGGCAGCACACAAGGAGGATCGAGCCGATCCCCAACTTGCTCATTCTACCTCTCAGGTCGGTTGAGCGCCTGCACGCCTATTTCGTGGGTTGGTTTAGGCATCGGGAGTTCATTCCATGTCTATGCCGCAGTCGGACCGAGGGTTGTGGCAGCAGGATCGACAACATGCAGAGGGGGACCGAGCCGATCCCCGACTTACGCATTACACCTCTCCAGCCGGCTCATCGCCTGCACGCTCATTTCGTGGGTTCGCTTAGGCATATGGAGTTCATTCCATGTCTAAGCATGCGGAGTTCATTCCCAGTCTAAGATTGGATTGGACCGAGGGTTGCGACAGCAGGACTAGCAGCAGGATCGACACCACGCAGGGGGGACCGGGCTGATCCCCGGCTTGCGCATTCTACCTCTCCGGCCGGTTGAGCACCCACACGCTTGTTTTGTGGGTTGGCTTAGACATACAGAGTTCATTCCATGTCTAAGCCCCAGCCAGACCGAGGTTTATGGCAGCAGGACCGGAAACGGGATCGACAGCACGTAGAGGGGGATCGGGCTGATCCCCGGCTTGCGCATTATGCCTCTCCGACCGGCATCTCCGGCCGGTTGAGTGCCTGCATGCTCGTTTCATGGGTAGACTTAGGCATACGGAGTTCATCCCCAGTCTAAGCATACAGAGTTCATTCCCAGTCTAAGATCGGATCGGATCAAGGGTTACGGTAGCAGGATCGACAGCACACAGAGGACCAGGTCGATCCCCAGTTTACGCATTCTGCCTCTCCTGTCGGCTGAGCGCCTGCACGCCCGTTTCATGGGTTGGCTTAGGCATACAGAGTTCATTCCATGTCTAAGCCCCATCCGGACCGAGGGTTCTGGAGCGGGATCGGTAGCACGCAGAAGGGGACCGGGCCGATCCTCAGCTTACGCATTATGCCTCTTTGGTCGGCTCAGCACCCGCACGCTCATTTTGTGGGTTGACTTATGCATACAGAGTTCATTCCCAGTCTGAGATCGGACCAGACCGAGGGTTGTGGCACCAGGATTGACAGCACGCAGGGGGGACCCGGTGGATCTCTGGCTTGCGGTTTCTGCCTCTCTGGCCTGCTGAGTGCCCATAAACTCGTTTCACGGGTTGCCTTTGGCATACGAAGTTCATTCCCAGTCTAAGATTTTGAGCCACAGTGCACATGCTGGGCTTGGGCATGTGCCGGTGTCGTATTTTTTTCCCTCGGGGCACCATCACCGGAGCATCGTCGGAGAGTGTAACCGGCAGCATTGGGGGTTCCGACGATTGGGGGGGCCGGGGGGCATGCACACATGATGTACGATGGGTGCTGGTACTTGGCCCTTATATTGGCCCCCTATCCCTCATCAAACCTTGAGAACTCACACCCCCTTAAAGAGCATTTGAGATTTTATAGGTTGCTGCCAGTAGCCATTAAAGTGTCTGAAATGGGGACACTTTTTTCAAACGGTCACAAAATCTTCTCCACTTTGAGTTTTTAGCTGAATTTTTTTTTGCATGCCAACAAAAATACAAGGATCAGCTCTACCAATTTTAGGGATAAAAATCTTTCTAAAAAAATTTTAAAAAATCTCGAACCGCAAAACATTTCGAAAATCATGAAAAATAGAAAATGGGTCGTCTTGCCATGAAACTTCACATGAAGGCTTAGGGGACCATTGTTTGAATTTACAAGCCATAAAAATGGCATTGGCATGGCAGAAATATGAAGATGTGCCTGAACCCACCTACCACCCGTTCGATTCCCGGCTTGCACATCCTGCCTCTCTGGTTGACTGAGCGCCCGCACGCTTGTTTCGTGGGTTGACTTAGGCATACGGAGTTCATCCCCAGTCTAAGCATACGGAGTTCATTCCCAGTCTAATTTCGGACCAGACCGAGGGTTACGACAGCAGGATCGACAGCACGTATAGGGGACTAGGTCGATCCCCGGCTTGCACATTCTGCCTCTCCGACCAGCTAAGCGCCTGGATGCCTATTTCGTGGGTTGGCTTAGGCATAGGGAGTTCATTCCATGTCTAAGCCCCAACCAAACCGAGGGTTGTGGCAGCGGGATCGACAGCACGTAGAGGGGGACCGGGTCGATCCCTGGCTTGCGCATTATGGCTCTTCGACCGGCTCAGCGCCCGCACGCTCATTTCGTGGGTTGACTTAGGCATACGAAGTTAATTCCCAATCTAAGATTGGACCGGACCAAGGGTTGAGGCAGCAGGATCGACAGCATGCAGGGGGGACCAGGTCGATCTCTGGCTTGCGCATTTTGCCTCTCCGGCCAACTGAGCGCCCGCACGTTCGTTTCATCGGTTGGCTTAGGCATATGGAGTTTATTCCATGTCAAAGCATACGGAGTTCATTCCCAGTCTAAGATTAGATCGGACCGAGGTTACGGCAATAGAACCAGCAGTAGGATTGGTAGCACGAAGAGGGGGACTGGGTCGATCCCTAACTTGCGCATTGTGCCTCTTCGGTCGGCCTCTCCGATCGGTTGAGTGCCCACACGCTCATTCCGTGGGTTGACTTAGGCATACAGAGTCCATCCCCAATCTAAGCATACGGAGTTCATTCCCAGTCTAAGATCGAACCATAACGATGGTTGTGGCAGTATCGACAGCACGCAAGGAGGGACAGGGTCGATCCCTGACTTCCACAATCTGCCTCTCCGACAGGCTGAGCACCCGCACGCTCATTTCGTGGGTTGGCTTGGGCATACGAAGTTCATTCCATGTCTAAGCCCCAGCCAGACCGAGGGTTGTGGTAGCAGGACCGACAGCGGGACTGGCAGCACGCAGAGGGGGATCAGGCTGATCCTTGGCTTACGCATTAGGCCTCTTCGATCGACCTCTCCGACCGACTGAGGGCCCACACGCTCGTTCCATGGGTTGACTTAGGCATTCGGAGTTCATCCCTAGTCTAAGCATACAGAGTTCATTCCTAGTTTAAGATCGGACGGGACCGAGGATTGCGACAGCAGGATCGGTAGTATGTAGGGGGGACCGAGTCGATCCATGACTTACGCATTCTGCCTCTCTGGTCGACTGAGCACCCACACGCCCGTTTCATGGGTTAGCTTAGGCATAGGGAGTTCATGCCATGTCTAAGCTCTAGCCAGACCGAGGGTTATGGCAGTGGGACTGGCAGCACGCAGAGGGGGACCGGGCCGATCCCCGACTTGCGCATTATGCCTCTTCTGTCGGCTCAGTACCTGCACGCTCATTTCATGGGTTGACTTATGCATACGGAGTTCATTCCCAGTCTAAAATCAGACCGAACTAAGGGTTGCAGTAGTAGGATCGACAGCACGCTGGGGGGATCGGGCCGATCCCCGGCTTGCGTATTCTGCCTCTCCGATCGGCTGAGCGCCCGCATGCCTGTTTCATGGGTTGGCTCAGGCATAGGGCGTTGATTCCATGTCTAAGCCCCAGTCAGACAGAGGGCTGTGCCAACAGGACTGGCAGCACGCAGAAGGGGATCAGGCCGATCCCCGGCTTCTGCATTATGCCTCTTCAGCCGGCTCAGTGCCCACACGCTCGTTTCATGGGTTGACTTATGCATATGGAGTTCATTCCAGTCTAAGATAGGACCGGACCGAGGGTTGCAGCAGTAGGATTGATAGCACGTAGAGGGGGACCCGGCTGATCCCCGGCTTGCGCATTTTGCTTCTCCGACCGGCTAAGTGCCCGCACGCTCGTTTCGTGGGTTGGCTTAGGCATATGGAGTTCATTCCATGTCTAAGCATACGGAGTTCATTCCCAGTCTAAAATTTTGAGCCAAGTGCACATGCTGGGCTTGGGCATGTGCTGGTGCCGCATTTTTTTTGCCCAGGGCACCATCGCCGGAGAGCCTAACCGGCGGCATTGGTGGTTCCGACGATTGGTGGGGCCGGGGGGTGTGCGCACATGATGTGCGATGGGTGCTAGTACTTGGCCCTTATATTGGCCCCCTATTCCTCATCAGTCCTCGAGAACTCACACCCCCTTAAAGAGCATTTGAGATTTTATAGCTTTGCTGCCAGTAGCCATTAAAGTGTCTGAAATGGGGACACTTTTTTCAAACGGTCACAAAATCTTCTCCACTTTGAGTTTTTAGCTGAAGTTTTTTTTGCCTGCCAACAAAAATACAAGGATCACCTCTACCAAGTTTGGGGATAAAACTCTTTCTAAAAAAATTTTAAAAAATCCTGAATCGTAAAAGGTTTTGAAAATCGTGACAAATAGAAAACGGGTTGTCTTGCCACGAAACTTCAGATGAAGGCTGAGGGGACCATTGTATGAATTTACAAGCCATAAAAATTGCATTGGCGTGGCAGAAATATGAAGATGTGCTTGAACCCACGGCTTACGCATTCTACCTCTCTGGTCGACTGAGTGCCCGTACGCTCGTTTCATTGGTTGGCTTAGGCATACAGAGTTCATTCCATGTCTAAGCATACGAAGTTCATTCCCAGTCTAATATTTTAAGCTACGGTGCACATGCTGGGCTCGGGCATGTGCTGGTGCCGCATTTTTTTCGCCCGGGGCACCATCGCCGGAGAGCCTAACCGACAGCATTGGGGGTTCCGACGATTGGGGGGGCCGGGGGATGTGCGATGGGTTCTGGTACTTGGCCCTTATATTGGCCCCCTATCCCTCATCAAACCTCGAGAACCCACACCCCCTTAAAGAGCATTTGAGATTTTATAGGTTTGCTGCCAGTAGCCATTAAAGTGTCTGAAATGGGGACACTTTTTTCAAACGGTCAAAAAATCTTCTCCACTTCAAGTTTTCAGCTGAATTTTTTTGTGCACGCCAACAAAAATATAAGGATCACCTCTACCATATTTGCGGTTAAAACTCTTTCTAAAAAAATTTTAAAAAATCCCAAACTGCAAAAAGTTTTGAAAATCGTGAAAAATAGAAAACGGGTCATCTTGCCACGAAACTTCACATGAAGGCTTAGGGAACCATTGTATCAATTTAGATGTCATAAAAATGGCATTGGCACAGCAGAAATATGAAGATGTGCCTGAACCCACCGACCACTCGTTCGATCCCCGGCTTATGCATCCTGCCTCTCTGGTCGGCTGAACGCCCGCACGCTCATTTCGTGGGTTTACTTAGGCATATGGAGTTCATCCCCAGCCTAAGCATACGGAGTTCATTCCCATTCTATGATCGAGCTGGTCCGAGAGTCGCGGCAGTAGGATCGGCAAAATGTAGGGGGGACCGGGCTGGTCCTCGGCTTACGCATTCTGCCTCTTTGGCCGGGTAAGCACCCGTACGCCCGTTTCGTGGGTTGGTTTAGGCATAGGGAGTTCATTCCATGTCTAAGCCCTAGCCAGATCGAGGGTTGTGGCAGCGGGACCGGCAGCACGCAGAGGGGGACCTGGTCGATCCCCGGCTTGCGCATTATACCTCTTCGATAGGCTTAGTACCCGCACGCGCATTTCATGGGTTGACTTATGCATACGGAGTTCATTCCCAGTCTAAGATCAGACCGGACCGAGGGTTACGGCAGTAGGACTGGGCCCATCCCTGGCTTGCGCATTCTGCCTCTCCGACCGACTGAGCACCCGCACGCTCGTTTCGTGGGTTAGCTTAGGCATACGGAGTTCATTCCATGTCTAAGCATACGAAGTTCATTCCCAATCTAAGATTTTGAGCCACAGTGCACATGCTGGGCTCAGGCATGTGCTGGTGCCACATTTTTTTCACCCGGGGCACCATTGTCAAAGCATCACCGGAGAGCCTAACCAACGGCATTGGGGTTCCGGCAATTGGGGGGCCGGGGGGTGTGCGCACATGATGTGCGATGGGTGCTGGTACTTGGCCCTTATTTTGACCCCCTATCCCTCATCAAACCTCGAGAACTCACACCCCCTTAAAGAGCATTTGAGATTTTATAGCTTTGCTGCCAGTAGCCATTAAAGTGTCTGAAATGGGAACACTTTTTTCAAACGGTCACAAAATCTTCTCCACTTCGTGTTTTTAGCTGAATTATTTTGTGCATGCCAACAAAAATACAAGGATCACCTCTGTTTAATTCAGGGACAAAACTCTTTCTAAAAAATTTTAAAAAATCTCAAACCGCAAAAAGTTTCAAAAATTGTGAAAAATAGAAAACGGGTCGTCTTGCCACGAAACCTCACATGAAGGCTTAGGGGACCATTGTATGAATTTACAAGCCATAAAAATGGCATTGGCATGGCAGAAATATGAAGATGGCTTGAACCCACTTACCACCTGCTCGATCCCCAGCTTGCGCATCCTGCCTCTCTGGTCGGCTCAACACCCGCACGCTCGTTTCGTGGGTTGACTTAGGCATACGGAGTTCATCCCCAGTCTAAGCATACGAAGTTCATTCCTAGTGTAAGATCGGATCGGGTCGAGGGTTGCGGCAGCAGGATCGGCAGCACGTAGGAAGGACCGGGTCGATCCCCAGCTTACGGATTCTGCCTCTCCAGCCAGCTGAGCGCCCGCACACCCATTTCATGTCTAAGCACCCGTACGCCCGTTTCGTGGGTTGGCTTAGGCATAGGGAGTTCATTCCATGTCTAAGCCCCAGCCGGACTGAGGGTTGTGGCAGCAGGACCGGCAGCACGCAAAGGGGGACCGGGTCGATCCTCGACTTGTGCATTATGCCTCTGCGACAGGCTTAGTACCCGCACGCTCGTTTCGTGGGTTGACTTATGCATACGGAGTTCATTCCCAGTCTAAGATCAGACTGGACAGAGGGTTACGATAGTAGGACCGAGCCTATCCCCGGCTTACGCATTCTGCCTCTCCGACTGGCTGAGCGTCCGCACGCTCGTTTCGTGGGTTAGCTTAGGCATACGGAGTTCATTCCATGTCTAAGCATATGGAGTTCATTCCCAATCTAAGATTTTGAGCCACAGTGCACATGTTGGCTCAGGCATGTGCTGGTGCCACATTTTTTTCACCCGGGGCACCATTGTCGGAGCATCACCGGAGAGCCTAACCGACGGCATTGGGGTTCCGGCAATTAGGGGGCCAGGGGTGTGCGCACATGATGTGCGATGGGTGCTGGTACTTGGCCCTTATTTTGACCCCCTATCCCTCATCAAACCTCGAGAACTCATACCCCCTTAAAGAGCATTTGAGATTTTATAGCTTTGCTGCTAGTAGCCATTAAAGTGTCTGAAATGGGGACACTTTTTTCAAACGGTCACAAAATCTTCTCCACTTCGTGTTTTTAGCTGAATTTTTTTGTGCATGCCAACAAAAAATACAAGGATCACCTCTGTTTAATTTGGGGACAAAACTCTTTCTAAAAAAATTTTAAAAAATCCCAAACCGCAAAAAGTTTCAAAAATTGTGAAAAATAGAAAACGGGTCGTCTTGCCACGAAACCTCACATGAAGGCTTAGGGGACCGCTGTATGAATTTACAAGCCATAAAAATGGCATTGGCATGGCAGAAATATGAAGATGGCTTGAACCCATCTACCACCCGTTCGATCCCCTGCTTGCGCATCCTGCCTCTCTGGTCGGCTCAACGCCCGCACGCTCGTTTCATGGGTTGACTTAGGCATACGGAGTTCATCCCCAGTCTAAGTATACGGAGTTCATTCCTAGTGTAAGATCGGACCGGGCCAATGGGTTGCGGTAGCAAGATCGACAGCACGCAGGAAGGACCGAGTCGATCCCCAGCTTGTGGATTCTGCCTCTCCGGCCTGCTGAGTGCCCGCACTCCCATTTCATGGGTTGGCTTAGGAATAGGGAGTTCATTCCATGTCTAAGCCCCAGTCGGACCGAGGGTTGTGGCAGTGAGACCGACAGCACGCAGAGGGGGACCGAGCCAATCCCCGGCTTACGCATTATGTCTCTCCGGCCGACTCAGCCCCTGCACGCTCATTTCATGGGTTGGCTTAGGCATACGAAGTTCATTCCCAGTCTAAGGATACGGAGTTCATTCCCAGTCTAAGATCAGACTGGGTTGAGGGTTGCGATAGCAGGATCGACAGCACACAAGGGGGATCGGGCTGATCCTCGGCTTATGCATTCTTCCTCTCCGGTCGATTGAGCGCCCGTACACCTGTTTCATGGGTTAGCTTAGGCATAGGGAGTTCATTCCATGTCTAAGCCCTAGCCGAACCAAGGGTTGTGGCAATGGGACCAGCAGCACGTAAAGGGGGACCGAGCCTATCCCCGACTTACGCATTATGCCTCTTCGATCGACTCAGCCCCCGCACGCTTATTTTGTGGGTTGACTTAGGCATACAGTGTTCATCCCCAGTCTAAGCATACGAGTTCATTCCAGGTCTAAGATCAGACTGGGCTGAGGGTTGTGGCAGCAGGATCGACAGCACGCAGGGGGGATCGGGCCGATCCCTGGCTTGCGTATTCTGCCTCTCCAGTCGACTGAGCGCCCGCACCCTCGTTTCATGGGTTGGCTTAGGCATACTGAGTTCAATCCATGTCTAAGCATACGAAGTTCATTCCTAATCTAAGATTAGATCAAACTGAGGGTTGCGGCAGTAGAGCCAGCAGTAGGATCGGCAGCACGCAGGAGGGACCGGGCTGATCCTCGGCTTACGCATTCTACCTCTCCGACAGGCTAAGCGCCTGTACCCTCATTTTATGGGTTGGCATAGGCATACGGAGTTCATTCAATGTCTAAGCCCCAGCTGGACCAAGGGTTGTGGCAGCAGGGCCGACTGCGGGATCGGTAGCACTCAGAGGGGGACCGGGCTATTCCGTAGCTTACGCATTATGCCACTCCGACCGACCTCTCCGGTTGGCTGAATGCCCGCACGCTCATTTCGTGGGTTGACTTAGGCATACAGAGTTCATCCCCAGTCTAAGCATACGGAGTTTATTCCCAGTCTAAGATCAGACCGAATTGAGGGTTGCAGCAGTAGGATCGGCAAGAAGCAGGGGGGACTGGGCCGATCCCCGGTTTGTGCATTCTACCTCTCCGATAGGCCGAGTGCCCGTACACCCATTTCATGGGTTGGCTTAGGCATAGGGAGTTCATTCCATATCTAAGCCCCAGCCAGACCGAGGGTTGTGGCAGCGAGATCGGTAGCACGCAGAGGGGGACTGAGTCGATCCTCGGCTTGCGCATTATGCCTCTTCGGTCGGCTCAGCGCCCGTACGCTCGTTTCGTGGGTTGACTTATGCATACGGAGTTCTTTTCCAGCAAAAGATCAGATAGGACCGAGGGTTGCGGTAGCAGGATCGACAACATGCAGAAGGTACCAGGCCGATCCTCATTTTACGTATTTTGCCACTTCGACCGACTGAGCACCCGCACGTTCGTTTCGTGGGTTAGCTTAGGCATACGGAGTTCATTCCATGTCCAAGCATATGGAGTTTATTCCCAATCTAAGATTTTGAGCCACGGTGCACATGCTGGGATCGGGCATATCCTGGTGCCACATTTTTTTCGCCCGGGGCACCATCGTCGGAGCATCACCTGGAGCCTAGCCAGCGGCATTAGAGGTTCCGGCGAATGGCGGGGCTGGGGGGTGTGCGCACATGATGTGCGATGGGTGCTGGTACTTGGCCCTTATATTGGCCCCCTATCCCTCATCAAACCTCGAGAACTCGTACACCCTTAAAGAGTATTTGAGATTTTATAGGTTTGCTACCAGTAGCCATTAAAGTGTTTGAAATACAGACACTTTTTTCAAACGGTCACAAAATCTCCTCCACTTCGAGTTTTTATGTGAATTTTTTTGTACATGCCAACAAAAATAGAAGGCTACCAAATTTGGGGACAAAACTCTTTCTAGAAAAATTTTAAAAAATCTCGAACCCTAAAAAGTTTCAAAAATTGTGAAAAATAGAAAATGGGTCGTCTTGCCACGAAACTTCACATGAAGGCTTAGGGGAGCATTGTATGAATTTACAAGTCATAAAAATGGCATTGGCATGGCAGAAATATGAAGATGTGCTTGAACCCACATGCCACCCGCTCGATCCTCGGCTTACGCATCCTGCTTCTCTGGTCGACTGAGCGCTCGCACGCTCGTTTCATGGGTTGACTTAGGCATACGGAGTTCATCCCCAATCTAAGCATATGGAGTTCATTCCCAGTCTAAGATCAGACTGAATCGTGGATTGTGACAGTAGGATCGACAGTACATAGGGGGGACCGGGTTGATCCCCAGCTTGCGCATTCTGCCTCACCGATTGGCTGAGCGCCTGCACACCCATTTCGTGGGTTGGCTTAGGCATAGGGAGTTCATTCCATGTCTAAGCCCCAGCCGGACTGAGGGTTGTGGTAGTGGGATCGACAGCACGGAGGGGGGATCGGGTCGATCCTCGACTTACGCATTATGCCTCTCCGATCGGTTCAGCGCCCGTACGTTCGTTTCGTGGGTTGACTTAGCCATACGGAGTTCATTCCAGTCTAAGATGGGACCGAACCGAGGGTTGCGGCAGCACGTAGGGGGGACCGGGTCGGTCCCCGACTTACGCATTCTGCCTCTTCAGTCGACTGAGCGCCCGCACGCTCATTTCGTGGGTTGGCTTAGGCATACGGAGTTCATACCATGTCTAAGCATACGGAGTTCATTCCAAGTCTAAAAATGGACCAGACCTAGGGTTGTGATAGTAGGACCAGCAGTAGGATCGGCAGCACACAGGGGGGACCGGGCTGATCCCCGGCTTGCACATTCTACCTCTTCGGTCGGCCTCTCCGACCGACTAAGCGCCCATATGCTTATTTCGTGGGTTGACTTTGGCATACGGAGTTCATCCCCAGTCTAAGCATACGGAGTTCATTCCCAGATCGGTAGCAAGACCAGCAGCAAGATCGGTAGAACGCGGGGGGGACCGGGTCGATCCCTGACTTGCACATTCTGCCTCTTCGGTCGACCTCTCAGGCCGACTGAGCTCCCGCACACTCGTTTCACGGGTTAACTTAGGCATACGGAGTTCATCCCCAGTCTAAGCATACAGAGTTCATTCCCAGTCTAAGATCCAATTGGACCGAGGGTTACGGTAGCAGGATCGACAGCACACCGGTGGGACCGAACCGATCCCCAGCTTGTGCATTCTGCCTCTTCGGCCGACTAAGTGCCCGCAGCCCGTTTCGTGGGTTGGCTGAGGCATAGGGAATTCATTCCATGTCTAAGCCCCAGCCAGACAGAGGGTTGTGGCAGCGGGACCAACAACATGCAGAGGGGGACCGGGCCAATCCCCAGCTTGCTCATTCTGCATCTTTGGCCGGCTGAGCTCCCGCACGCTCGTTTCGTGGGTTGGCTTAGGCATACGGAGTTCATTGATTGTCTAAGCATACGGAGTTCATTCCCAATCTAAGAGTTTGAGCCACGGTGCACATGATGGGCTCAGGCATGTGTTGGTGTCACATTTTTTTCGCCCGGGCACCATCGTCGGAGCATCGTCGGAGAGCCTAACCGGCGGCATTAGGCGTTCCGACGATTGGGTGGGCCAGGGGGTGTGCGCACATGATGTGAGATGGGTGCTGGTACTTGGCCCTTATATTGGCCCCCTATCCCTCATCAAACTTTGAGAACTCACACCCCCTTAAAGAGCATTTGAGATTTTATAGGTTTGCTGCCAGTAGCCATTAAAGTGTCTAAAATGGGGATACTTTTTTCAAACGGTCACAAAATCTTCTCCACTTCGAGTTTTTAGCTAAATATTTTTGTGCATGGCAACAAAAATAAAAGGATCACCTCTACCAAATTTGGGGACAAAACCTTTTCTAAAAAAATTTTAAAAAATCTCGAACCACAAAAAGTTTCAAAAATCGTGAAAAATAGAAAACGGGTCGTCTTGCCACAAAAAATCACATGATGTGCTTGAACCCACCTACCACCCGTTCGATCCCCGGCTTGCGCATCCTGCCTCTCTGGTCGACTGAGCGTCTGCACGCTCGTTTCATGGGTTGAAATAGGCATACAGAGTTCATCCCCAGTCTAAGCATACGGAGTTCATTCTGAGTCTAATATCAGACTGGACCGAGGGTTGCGACAGCAGGATCAACAACACGTAAGGGGGGATCGGGTCGGTCCCCGGCTTGCGCATTCTGCCTCGCTGACCGGCTGAGCGTCCGCACGCTCATTTTGTGGGTTGGCTTAGGCATACGGAGTTCATTCCATGTCTAAGCATAAGGAGTTCATTCCCAGTCTAAGAGTTAGAGCCACGGTGCACATGCTGGGCTTGGGCATGTGCTGGTGCTGCATTTTTTTCGCCCGGGGCACCATCGCCGGAGCATCGTCGAAGCATCGCCAGAGAGCCTAACCGACGGCATTGAGGGTTCCGGCGATTGGGGGGCCGAGGGGTGTGCGCACACGATGTGCGATGGGTGTTGATACTTGGCCCTTATATTGGCCCCCTATCCCTCATCAAATCTCGAGAACTCACACCCCCTTAAAGAGCATTTGAGATTTTATAGGTTTGCTGCCAGTAGCCATTAAAGTGTCTAAAATAGGGACACTTTTTTCAAACGGTCACAAAATCTTCTCCACTTCGAGTTTTTAACTAAATGTTTTTGTGCATGCCAACCAAAATACAAGGATCACCTCTACCAAATTTGGGGACAAAACACTTTCCAAAAAATTTTAAAAAATCCCGAACCGTAAAAAGTTTTGAAAATCGTGAAAAATACAAAACGGGTCGTCTTGCCACGAAACTTTACATGAAGGCGTAGGAGACCATTGTATGAATTTACAAGTCATAAAAATGGCATTGGCATGGCAGGAATATGAAGATGTGCTTGAACCCACCTACCACCCGTTCGATCCCCGGCTTGCGCATTCTGCTCCTCTGGCCGGCTAAGCGCCAGCACGCTCGTTTCGTGGGTTGGCTTAGGCATACAGAGTTCATTCCCTGTCTAAGCATATGGAGTTCATTCCTAGTCTAAGAGTTTGAGCCACGGTGCACATGCTGGGCTCGGGCATTTGCTGGTGCCACATTTTTTTCGCCTGGGGCACCATCGTCGGAGCATCACTGGGAGACTAACCGACAGCATTGGGGGTTCTGGCTATTGGGGGGCCGGGGGGTGTGCGCACATGATGTGCGATGGGTGCTGGTACTTGGCCCTTATATTGGTCCCCTATCCCTCATCAAACCTTGAGAACTCACACCCCCTTAAAGAGCATTTGAAATTTTATAGTTTTGCTGCCAGTAGCCATTAAAGTGTCTGAAATGGGGACACTTTTTTCAAATGGTCACAAAATCTTCTCCACTTTGAGCTTTTAGCTGAATTTTTTTGTACATTCCAAAAAAAATACAAGGATCACCTCTACCAAATTTGGGGACAAAACACTTTCTAAAAAAATTTTAAAAAATCCCGAACCGTAAAAAGTTTTGAAAATCGTGAAAAATACAAAACGGGTCATCTTGCCACGAAACTTTACATGAAGGCGTAGGAGACCATTGTATGAATTTACAAGTCATAAAAATGGCATTGGCATGGCAGGAATATGAAGATGTGCTTGAACCCACCTACCACCCGTTCGATCCCCGGCTTGCGCATCCTGCCTCTCTGGTCGGCTGAGCGTCCGCACGCTCATTTCGTGGGTTGACTTATGCATACGGAGTTCATCCCCAGTCTAAGCATACGAAGTTTATTCCCAGTCTAAGATAAGACCGGACTGAGGGTTGCGGTAGCAGCATCCGTAACACGCAGGAGGGACCGGATCGATCCCCGACTTGCGCATTCGACCTCTCCGGCCGGCTGAGTGCCCGCACGCCCGTTTCGTGGGTTGGCTTAGGCATAGGGAGTTCATTCCATGTCTAAGCCCCAGCCAGACTGAGGGTTGTGGCAGTGGGACTAGCAGCACGCAGAGGGGGATCGGGCTGATCCCTGGCTTACGCATTATGCCTCTTCAGCCGGTACAGCGCTCGCATGCTCATTTCGTGGGTTGACTTAGGCATATGGAGTTCATTCCTAGTCAAAGATCAGACTGGATAGAAGGTTGCAGCAACAGGATCAACAGCACGCAGGAGGGATAGGGCCGATCCCCAGCTTACGCATTCTGCCTCTCCGACCGACTGAGCGCCCGAACGCTCGTTTCGTGGGTTAGCTTGGGCATACAGAGTTCATTCCATGTCTAAGCATACGAAGTTCATTCCTAGTCTAAGATTGGATCAGACCGAGCGTTGCGGCAGCAGGATCGACAGCACACAGGGGGGGATCGGGCCGATCCCCGGCTTGCGTATTCTACCTCTTCGATCGACTGAGCGCCCGCACGCTTGTTTCATGGGTTGGCTTAGGCATACGGAGTTCATTCCATGTCTAAGCCCCAGTCAGACTGAGGGTTTTGGTAGCGGGATCGGTGGCACGTAGAGGGGGACCGGGCTGATCCCCAGCTTGTGCATTATGCATTTCCAATCGGCCTTTCCAGCGGGCTGAGCGCCCGCACGCTCGTTTCGTGGGTTGACTTAGGCATACGGAGTTCACCCCCAGTCTATGTATATGAGTTCATTCCCAGTCTAAGATCAAATCAGACCGAGAGTTGCTGCAGTAGGATCGCTAGCACGCAGGGGGGACGGAGCCGATCCCTCACTTGTGCATTCTACCTCTCCGGCCGGCTGAGTGCCCGCACGCTCATTTCGTGGGTTGGCTTAGGCATAGGGACTTCATTCCGTGTCTAAGCCCCAGTCAGACCGAGGGTTATGGCAGCGGGATTGGCATCATGCAGAGAGGGACCGGGCTGATCCTCGGCTTGCGCATTCTGCCTCTCCGACCGACTGAACGCCCGCACACTAGTTTCATGGGTTGGCTTAGGCATACGGAGTTTATTCCATGTCTAAGCATACGGAGTTCTTTCCCAGTTTAAGAGTTTGAGCCACGGTGCACATGCTGGGCTTGGTCATGTGCTGGTGCTGCATTTTTTTCGCTTGGGGCACCATTGTCAGAGCATCGTCGGAGAGCCTAACCGTCGGCATTAGAGGTTCCAGCGATTGGGGGGCCGGGGGGTGTGCGCACATGATGTGTGATGGGTGCTGATACTTGGCCCTTATATTGGCCCCTTATCCCTCATCAAACCTCGAGAACTCACACCCCCTTAAAGAGCATTTGAGATTTTATAGGGTTTCCTGCCAGTAGCCATTAAAGTGTCTGAAATGGGACACATTTTTCAAACGGTCACAAAATCTTCTCCACTTCGAGTTTCTAGCTGAATGTTTTTTTGTATGCCAACAAAAATACAAGGATCGCCTTTGCCAAAGTTGGTGACAAAACTCTTTCTAAAACAATTTTAAAAAATCCCAAACCGTAAAAAGTTTTGAAAATCGTGAAAAATAGAAAACGGGTCATCTTGCCACGAAAATTCAAATGAAGGCATAGGGGACCATTGTATGAATTTACAAGCCATAGAAATGGCATTGGTATGGCAGAAATATGAAGATGTGCTTGAACCCACCTACCACCTGTTTGATCCACAGCTTGCGCATCCTGCCTCTTTGGTCGACTAAGCGTCCGCACGCTCGTTTTGTGGGTTGACTTAGGCATACGGAGTTCATCCCCAGTCTAAGCATATAGAGTTCATCCCCAGTCTAAGATCGAACTGGACCAAGGGTTGCAGCAACAGGATCGACAGCACGCAGGGGTGAACCGAGCTGGTTCCCAGCTGGCGCATTCTGCCTCTCCGATCGACTGAGCGCTCGTAAGCTCATTTTGTGGGTTGCCTTAGGCATACGGAGTTCATTCCCAGTCTAAGATCAAATCAGATCGAGGGTTCCGACCGCAGGACTAACAGCAGGATCGATAGCACATAGGGGGGATCGGGTCGATCCCTAGCTTACGCATTCTGCCTCTCCGGTCGGTCTCTCCGGCTGGCTAAGTGCCTGCACGCTCATTTCGTGGGTTGACTTAGGCATGCGGAGTTCATCCCCAGTCTAAGCATACGGAGTTCATTCCTAGTCTAAGATCTAACCAGACCGAGGGTTGCAACAACAGGATCGGTATGACGTAGGGGGGACCACGCCGATCCTCGACTTGCGCATTCTGCCTTTCCGACCGGCTGAGCGCCCGCACGCCCGTTTTGTGGGTTGGCTTAGGCATAGGGAGTTCATTCCATGTCTAAGCCCCAACCGGATTGAGGGTTGTGGCAGCAAGTCTGGTAGCACGTAGAGGGGTATCGAGTCGATCCCCGGCTTGCACATTCTGCCTCTCTAGTTGGCTGAGCGACTGCATGCTCGTTTCGTGAGTTGGCTTAGGCATACGGAGTTCATTCCATGTCTAAGCATACGGAGTTCATTCCCAGTCTAAGAGTTTGAGTCATGGTGCACATGCTGGTTTCTGGCATGTGCTGGTGCCGCATTTTTTTTGCCCGGGGTACCATCGTCGGAGAGCCTAACCGTGGCATTGGGGTTTCTAGCGATTGGGTGGGTCGGGGGGGTGTGCGCACATGATGTGCGATGGGTGCTGTTACTTGGCCCTTATATTGGCCCCCTATCCCTCATCAAACCTCGAGAACTCACACCCCCTTAAAGAGCATTTGAGATTTTATAGGTTTGCTGCCAGTAGCCATTAAAGTGTTTGAAATGGGGGCACTTTTTTCAAACGGTCACAAAATCTTCTAAATTTCGAGTTTTTAGCGGAATTTTTTTATGCATGACAACAAAAATACAAGGATCACCTCTACCAAATTTGGGGACAAAACTCTTTCTAAAAAAATTTTAAAAAATCTCAAACCGTAAAAAGTTTCAAAAATCATGAAAAATAGAAAACGGGTCGTCTTGCCACGAAACTTCACATGAGGGTGTAGGGGACCATTGTATGAATTTACAAGGCATAAAAATGGCATTGGTATGGTAGAAATATGAAGATGTGCTTGAAGCCACCTACCACCCGTTCGATCCCCGGCTTACGCATCCTGCCTCGCTGGTCGACTGAGTGTCCACACGCTCGTTTCATGGGTTGACTTAGGCATATGGAGTTCATTCCCAGTCTAAGATCAGACTGGATTGAGGGTTGTGGTAGTAGGATTAGCAGCACCCAGAGGGGACCGGGCCGATCCCCTACTTACGCATTCTGCCTATCCGATCGGCTGAGCGCCCGCATGCCCGTTTCGTGGGTTGGCTTAGGCATAGGGAGTTCATTCCATGTCTAAGCCCTAGCCAGACTGAGGGTTGTGGCAGCGGGACCTACAGAACGCAGAGGGGGATCGGGCCGATCCCTGGCTTGCGCATTATGCCTCTCTGATTGGCTCAGTGCCTGCACACTCATTTCATGGGTTGGCTTAGGTATAGGGAGTTCATTCCCAGTGTAAGATTAGACTGGACCGAGGGTTGTTACAGTAGGATCGATTGCACGTAGGGGTAGACTGGGCCGATCCCCGGCTTACGCTTTCTACCTTTTCGGCTGGCTGAGTGCCCGCACGCTTGTTTCATGGGTTGGCTTAGGCATACGGAGTTCATTCCACGTCTAATCATACGGAGTTCATTCCCAGTGTAAGAGTTTGAGCCACGGTGCACATGATGGGCTCAGGCATGTGCTGGTACTACATTTTTTTCGCCCGGGGCACCATCGTTGGAGCATCGTCGGAGAGCCTAACCGGCGGCATTGGGGGTTCCGGCAATTGGGGGGCCAGGGGGTGTGCGCACATGATGTGTGATGGGTGCTGGTACTTGGCCCCTATATTGGCCCCCTATTCCTCATCAAACCTCGAGAACTCACACCCCTTTAAACAGCATTTGAGATTTTATAGGTTTGCTGCCAGTAGTCATTAAAGTGTCTGAAAAGGGGACACTTTTTTCAAACGGTCACAAAATCTTCTCCACTTCAAGTTTTTAGCTGAATGTTTTTGTGCATGCTAACAAAAATACAAGGATCACCTCTACCAAATTTGGGGACAAAAATCTTTCTAAAAGAATTTTAAAAAATCTCGAACCACAAAAAGTTTTGAAAATCATGAAAAATAGAAAACGGGTCGTCTTGCCATGAAACTTCACATGAAGGCTTAGGGGACCATTGTATGAATTTACAAGCCATAAAAATGGCATTGGCATGGCAAAAATATGAATATGTGCTTGAACCCACCTACCACCCATTTGATCCCCGGCTTGCGCATCCTGCCTCTCTGGTCGGCTGAGCGTTCGTACGCTCGTTTCGTGGGTTGACTTAGGCATAGGGAGTTCATCCCTAGTATAAACGTACGGAGTTCATTCCCAGTCTAACATCGAACCGGATCGAGGGTTGCGGCAACAGGATCGGTAGCACGCAGGAGGGATCGGGCCGATCCCCGACTTGCACATTCTGCCTTTTCGGCCGGCTGAGTGCCTGCACGCCCATTTCGTGGGTTGGCTTAGGCATAGGGAGGTCATTCCATGTCTAAGCCCTAGTCGGATCGAAGGTTGGGGCAGTGGGACTGGCAGCATGCGGGGGGGGATCGAGCCGATCCCTGACATGCGCATTATGCCTCTTCGGCCGGCTCAGCGCCCGCACGCTCGTTTCATGGGTTGACTTAGGCATACGGAGTTCATTCCATGTCTAACCATACGGAGTTCATTCCCAGTCTAAGAGTTTGAGCCACGGTGCACATGCTGGGCTCGGGCATGTGCTGGTGCCACATTTTTTTCACCCAGGGCACCATCGTCGGAGCATCCCCGGAGCATCGTCGGAGCATCGTCGGAGAGCCTAACCGAAGGCATTGGGGGTTCAGACGATTAGGGGGGCCGGGGGGTGTCCGCACATGATGTGCGATGGGTGCTGGTACTTGGCCCTTATATTGGCCCCCTATGCCTCATCAAACCTCAAGAACTCACACCCCGTTAAAAAGCATTTGAAATTTTATAGGTTTGCTGCCAGTAGCCATTAAAGTGTCTGAAAATGGGGACATTTTTTTCAAAGGGGCACAAAATCTTCTCCACTTCGAGTTTTTAGCTGAATTTTTTTATGCGTGCCAAAAAAAAAAAACAAGGATCATCTATACCAAATTTGGGCACAAAATTCTTTCTAAAAAAATTTTAAAACATCCCGAACCGCAAAAAGTTTTGAAAATCGTGAAAAATAGAAAGCGGGACGTCTTGCCACGAAACTTCACATGAAGGCTTAGGGGACCATTGTATGAATTTGCAAGCCATAAAAATAGCATTGGCATGGCAGAAATATGAAGATGTGCTTTAACCCACCTACCACACGTTCGATCCCCGGCTTGCGCACCCTACCTCTCTGGTCAGTTGAGCGTCCGCACGCTCGTTTCATGGGTTGACTTAGGCATACAGAGTTCATCCCCAGTCTAATCATATGGAGTTCATTGCTAGTCTAAGATCGGACCAGACCGAGGGTTACGGTAGCAAGATCGACAGCATGCAGGGGGGACCGGGCCGATCCTTGACTTACGCATTCTGGCTTTTCAGCCGGCTGAGCGCCCGCATGCCCGTTTCATGGGTTGGCTTAGGCATAGGGAGTTCATTCCATGTCTAAGCCCCAGTCAGACCGAGGGTTATGGTAACGGGACCGACAGCACACAGAGCGGGATCGGGACGATCCCCGGCTTGCGCATTATGCCTTTCCGGTCGGCTTAGCACCCGAACACTTGTTTCGTGGGTTGACTTAGGCATACAGAGTTCATTCTCAGTGTAAGATAGGATCGGACCGAGGGTTGTGGCAGCAGGATCGACAGCACGTAGTGAGGATCGAGCTGATCCTCAGTTTGCGCATTCTGCCTCTCTGGCCGACTGAGCGTCCGCACGCGCCTTTCGTGGGTTGGCTTAGGCATAGGGAGTTCATTCTATGTCTAAGCCCCAGTACGACCGAGGGTTGTGGCAATGGGACCAGCAGCACGCAGAGAGGGACTAGGCTGATCCCTGGCTTGCGCATTATGCCTCTTTGGCAGGCTCAACACCTGCACACTCGTTTCGTGGGTTGACTTATGCATGCATAGTTCATTCCTAGTCTAAGATCAGACCGGACCAAGGGTTACGATAGCAGGATCGACAGTACGTAGGGGGGATCGGGTCGATCCTCGACTTGTGCATTCTGCCACTCTGGCCGACTGAGCGCCCACACACTCATTTCGTGGGTTGACTTAGGCGTACAGAGTTCATCCCCAGTCTAAGCATACAGAGTTCATTCCCAGTCTAAGATCGAACCAGACTGAGGGTTGCGATAGCAGGATTGGCAGCATGCAGGGGGGACCAAGTCGATCCCCGGCTTGCGCATTTTGTCTCTCTGGCCGGTTGAGCGCCCGCACGCCTGTTTCATGGGTTGGCTTAGGTATAGGGAGTTCATTCCTTGTCTAAGCCCCAGCTGGACCAAGGGTTGTGGCATCGGGACCGACAGCACGTAGAGAGGGACCAGGTTGATCCCTGGCTTACGTATTGTGCCTCTTCAATCGGCTCAGTGCCCGCACGCTCATTTCGTGGGTTGACTTATGCATACGAAGTTCATTCCTAGTCTAAGATCATACTGGACTGAGGGTTGCAGCAGGAAGATCGATAGCATGCAGGGGGGATCGGGTCGATCCCCGACTTACGCATTCTACCTCTCCGGTCGGCTGAGTGCTCGCACGCTCGTTTTGTGGGTTGACTTAGGCGTACGAAGTTCATCCCTAGTCTAAGCATACGGAGTTGATTCCCAGTCTAAGATCAGACTAGATCAAGGGTTCAAGCAGTAGGATCGACAACACGTAGGGGGGATCGGGCCGATCCCCGACTTGCGCATTCTGCATCTCTGACAGGCTGAGCGCCCGTACGCCCGTTCCATGGTTTGGCTTACGCATAGGGAGTACATTCCATGTCTAAGCTCTGGCCGGACCAAGGGTTGTGGCAACGGGACCGTCAACACGCAGAGAGGGACTGGGCCGATCCCCAGCTTGTGCATTATGCTTCTTCGGTCGGCTCAGCGCCCGTATGCTCATTTCGTGGGTTGACTTATGCATACAGAGTTCATTCCCAGTCTAAGATCGAATCAGATCGAGGGTTGCAGCATCAGGATCGACAGCACGTAGGGGGGTCAGGCCGATCCCTGGCTTGCGCATTTTGTCTCTCTGGCCGGCTGAGCGCCCGCACGCTCATTTCGTAGGTTGGCTTAGGCATACAGAGTTCATTCCATGTCTAAGCATACGGAGTTCATTCCCTATCTAAGATTTTGAGCCACAGTGCACATGCTGGGCTCGGGCATGTGCTGGTGCCACATTTGTTTCGCTCGAGGCACCATCGTCGGAGCATCGCCAGAGAGCCTAACTGATGGCATTGGGGATTCTGACGATTGGGGGGGCTAAGGGGTGTGCGCACATGATGTGCGATGGGTGCTGGTACTTGTGTCACGGGCTCCAACCTTAGACTCAGAAACCGTGCGGCCTTGGGCTTGAAATCTCCTCCTTTATGCCAAAGTCAGCCTAAAACACAAGCGTATAGGCACTAGAACAACGAGAATGGCTGATTACGCAAGTTAAAGAGAAACAGGATAAGAAGGCAAAATTTTGGAAATGTTCTTATATTCACTGAAACAGAAGTGTTTGATGGTGTACAAATGAGGGAGGAGCAGCCCTCTATTTATAGTTGAGGCTCCAGCTTACACTTAATGGCAATATCCCTAGAATAAAGGCTAAAATCATGGGATTATACAGATTACAATCAATCAGGATGCTAACTCCAGATTTTTAGGGTCAACCAAATCTGCCAGGATACTGCTGTTGATCTTGCCTGCTTCTAGAAGCTTCCCTTGCATGTCCAGCACCTTGGGCCCTTCTGGATGTGGTGCGGGCAGCTTGTATGCCAGGCCTTGGTCTCACGGGTTACCTACAAGTTGGGCGGGCGTTCTGAACTCGTTTGCTAGGCTTTATGTACAGATACCCACCAGCACGCCTGGTCTACAGGCCTCAACCTCTGGCTCACCTACTGGTGCACCTGATATGCCTGGGTGTACCCTCAGCTTGAGCATGCTCACATGGAACACCGGGTGTACCCTCAGCTTGGGTGGCATATTCGACTTGTAGGCAACCTTGCCTACCCTTTTGACTACTTGAAAAGGTCTCTCATACCTCTGGACTAGGCCTTTGTGCAACCCCCTATGGCGCACAATAGGATGCAGCTTCACCAACACCAAGTCTCCAACCTGGAACTGCACGTCCCACCTATTCTGGTTTGCCAACTTTTTCGACCTCTTGGCCGCCTTGTGTATACAAACTCTGGCCAAGTCAGTTTGCTCCTACCTTGCCTTAGCAAACTTGTATGCTGCTGGATTTGACCCTGTATAACCTGCAACAATTGAATCGGGTGTTAGTGGTTGTTGCCCTGTCATAACCTCAAATGGGCTCTGGTTCGTTGCCTCGCTCCTTTGCAAGTTGTAGGAAAACTGCACAATATCTAGCAGCTTTGGCCAGTCCCTTTATGTGGCACTCACATAGTGCCTGAGGTAGACCTCCAATAGTCCATTCACTCGTTCTGTCTGCCCATCGATCGCGGATGCATGCTAGTGGAATTCTTGCAAAACTTCCTTGTGGAGCTTCCCGTGCTGCGGCACAAACAGTCTACTGCCCCTAGTGTACAGCAAGCCATCCTGCAACCAAAACCGCCTAGTCTTACCTTGCTGGGTGTACTCCATCAAAGCCTTGGCTGTAGGATCATGCGCAAGTCCCTCCTTGATGCACGGCACCAGTGCCTCCTTGATGCGTGGCACCAGTGACCCCTCTGGTTGGCTAATGGTAGCAAGGTTAGCTTTTCTGCTCAGGGCATTTGCCGCTAGGTTCGCCCGCCCCGGCTTGTACTCCATCTGGAAATCAAATTCCGTAAGAAAATCTTACCATCTCGCCTGCTTGGGGGATAGCTTCTTCTGCGTCTGGAAGTAACTGGTCGCCACATTGTCCGTCCTAACCACGAACCTCAACCCCAATAGGTAATGGCACCAAGTGCACAAGCAGTGCACCACTACAGTCATCTCCTTCTCTTGGTTCGTGTACTTGCGCTCAATCTCGTTTAACTTCCTGCTTTCGAACGTGACTGGACATCTTTCCTGCATCAACACACCCCCTATGGTAAAGTTTGATGCATCCGTATGCACCTCATACGGCTTGGCATGGTCTGGCAAGGCCAAGACTGGCTCCTCGGTCACAGCCTGCTTCAACCTGTCAAAGGCTTCCTAGCACCCTGCGCTTCACTCCCATGCTTTCCCTTTCTTGGGCAAGTCAGTCAATGACGTGGCTATTGCTAAGTGACCTTTGATGAAACGCCTGTAGTAGTTGACCAGCCCAAGGAATGATCTCAAGTCAGTGACATTGGCTGGTGGTTGCCACTTCAGGATGGCGTGTATCTTGCCTTCATCCATGCGTATCCTACCACCTCCCACTATGTGGCCAAGGAACGGGATCTCCTGTTGGGCGAATGAGCACTTCTCCCTCTTGACAAATAGCTTGTGCACCCGCAACACCTCGAACACCTATCTCAAGTGGTCTACATGCTCTCCCAAAGTCTGGCTGTAGATCATAATGTCATCCAAATAAACCACAACAAACCAATCAAGGAATGACTGAAGTACCTTGTTCATAAGGGTACAAAATGTTGATGGGGCGTTCTTGAGTTTGAAAGGCATCACCAAGAACTCATACGAACCATACCGAGCGACACATGCTGTCTTTGGCTCATCTCCCACCACAATCCTGACTGGATAGTAGCCTGACCTCAAATCCAGCTTAGTGAACCACCTTGCGCTCCCAAGTTGATCGAACAAGTCCACAATGAGTGGGATGGGGTACTTGTTCTTGATGGTCAGCTTGTTCAAAGCCCGGTAGTCTATGCACAGCTGCAACGACCCATCATGCTTGCGCTGAAATAGAATCGATGCACCATAGGGTGCCTTCGATGGTCGGATGAAGCCAGCATCAACTAACTCTTTGAGCTGCTTCCTCAACTCTTCCAACTCTGGTGGAGACATTCGGTAAGGGGCTCTAGCTGGTGGCTTGGCCTCAGACACCTCCCTCTTAGGTGGAAGGTTGCTAGGTAGCTTTGCGGGCATCACATCACTAAAGGTCTTCAGCACCTTTAGCACCTCCAAGGGTGACTCGGTCTCCTTCTCCCTTGGCTCATCATATTTTAGGGCTGCCAAGAAGGTGTCTTCTTGTTTGCTTACCGCCTTGGCAAATTGGATGGCTGACACCACCCGTGACCCAACTCCAGACCCTCTTCTCAATGGCACTAGGCATTGGCACCGTGCATCCAAGATGTAAACACAATCGACAAAAGGCACAAGGAGGGTGTTAATCTGAACAAGGAAATCCAACCCAATCACAAACTCATAGTCGTCAAGGGGTATTACCTCAATGGTCTTTTTGCCTTTCCAGTCTCCAAGCTGCAACTCCACTCCCCGTGCTACTCTAATGGCTGGAACTTCCTTGGAGTTCACCGTTTTGATGGTACCAATCCCTTTTTGCACCTTTAGTCCGAGCTTCCGGGCTCTATCACCTAAAATAAAAAGATGTGAGGCACCTATGTCCACCAGTGCGCTCACCTTCTGACCCACAACCATCAGATTCGTAAACATCAAGCCCTTTAGCTTACGGCTCCCCTTACTCTGGACAGCATTGAGCACCAATGACCCAAGCTTTACTGCCCCTGACTCTGGCTCCTTGTTAGACTCCTTGTCTACAGCAGCCAACTTGCCCTTCTGCAGGTAATTACATGCTATGTGGCTCCCTCCACATAGGTAGCATGCTAGTGGCTCTCAGTCCCCCTTTGCTTTCCACTTGCCTGCTAGTGGCTTCCTCTCGCCATCCTTGGTTGAATGGTCTCGGTCTCTATCCTTGGATTCCTGGTCACAGTCCTTCCCCTTGGACTACTTCTTTTGGTCCCTATCGTCCCTGCCCTTACCCTTAGGCTTGGTAGACTTGAACTTGTTCAGAGGCTTGAACTCTATCAAGGCCTCGGTAGTAGTCATGGCTTTAGCCAAGTCATGAACTCCTTTCTTTTGTAGCTCATGCTTCACCCACGGCTTCAGCCCATCCATGAAAGCAAATAAGGCATCCTTCTCACCTAGATCTGAAATCTGTAGTATCAGTTCAGAGAATTTCTAGACATACTCCCTTATGTCCCCTTGCTGGCTCAACCTGCGTAACTTTGCCCGTGCCTCATCATCGACATACTCCGGGTAAAATTGTTCTTTGAACTCCTTTTGGAACTCTACCCAGGTTCCAATCTTGGCGCTCCCACGCCTGACATCATCACACCTACGCCTCTACCACAATAAGGCTACATCAGTGAGATACATAGCAGCAGTGCTTACCTTTATCGCCTCGTCTTGCATGCCCATGGCCTGGAAGTATTGCTCCATACCCCAAAGGTAGTTATCTATTTCCTTGGCCACCCTAGTCCCCTTGAACTCCTTAGGCTTGGGGACATCCAATCTGGACTTGGACACTCTAGCAAACATGCCATTCCCAATGGCAGTCTTGCAAGCAACGAGCTCATTGGTAAGCTCCTCCATCCGCTGGCCCATGACCTCCATGCCATCGTGTAAGGTCAGCACTTCAGCCTCAAAGGTCTGATTCTTTTAGGTGAACACGTCCAAGCCTTTGTTGAGAGCAGCTTGTAGCTCACTTTGGATCTCCTCCCCCATGGAGTCTAGCGATGCAATGTGAGTCTCTACCCCTTCAAGCTTTTCCCCCATGTCGCCCATGGTCACCTCTACCTTGGCCAGCCTACCGTCCATGGTAGACCAGATATCTCTAGAACTGGCTTTCCTCCCTCTTCCACGCCCATGCTCTTGGGCCTCTGGTTGTTGGTTAGCAGCGTCACTTTGGGATGCCATCTCCTCTAACCTGCACAACATAAACATGCAAAAGCGAACTTGCTCTGATACCAACTGTCACGGGCTCCAACCTTAGACTCAGAAACTGTACGGCCTTAGGCTTGGAATCTCCTCCTTTATGCCAAAGTCAGCCTAAAACACAAGTGTACGGGCACTAGAACAACAGGAAGGGCTGATTATGCAAGTTAAAGAGAAACAAGATAAGAAGGCAGAATTCTGGAAATGCTCTTGTATTCACTAAAACAGAAGTGTTTGATGGTGTACAAATGAGGAAGGAGCATCCCTCTATTTATAGTTGAGGCTCCAGCTTACACTTAATGGCAATATCCCTAGAATAAAGGCTAAAATCATAGGATTATACATATTACAATCAATCAAGATGCTAACTCCTGATTTTCAGGGTCAACCAAATCTGCCAGAATGTTGCTGCTAATCCTGCCTGCTTCCAGAAGCTTCCCTTGCATGTCCAGCACCTTGGGCCCTTCTGGATGTAGTACAGGTAGCTTGTATGCCAGGCCTTGGTCTCACGGGCTGGCCTGCAAGTTGGGCGGGCATTCTGAACTCGTTTGCTAGGCTTTCCACGCAGATACCCGCCAGCACAACTGGTCTGCGGGCCTCAACCTCTGGCTCACCTGCTGATGCGTTTGATGTGCCTGGCGTACCCGCCCAAGGTGTGACATTTGGCCCTTATATTGGCCCCCTATCCCTCATCAAACCTCAAGAACTCACACCCCCTTAAAGAGCATTTGAGATTTTATAGGTTTGCTGCCAGTAGCCATTAAAGTGTCTGAAATAGGGACACTTTTTTCAAACGGTCACAAAATCTTCTCCACTTCGAGTTTTTAACTGAATTTTTTTGTGCATGCCAAAAAAAATACAATGATCACCTCTACCAAATTTGGGGACAAAAATCTTTCTAAAAAATTTTTAAAAAATCCCGAATCGCAAAATGTTTTCAAAATTGTGAAAAATAAAAAATGGGTCATCTTGCCATGAAACTTCACATGAAGGCTTAGGGGACCATTATATGAATTTACAAGCCATAAAAATGGCATTGGCATGGCAGAAATATGAAGATGTGCTTGAACCCACCTACCACCCGTTCGATCCCCGGCTTGCGCATCCTGCCTCTTTGGTCGGCTGAGCGCCCGTACGCTCGTTTCCTGTGTTGACTTAGGCATACAAAGTTCATCCCCAGTCTAAGCATACAAGTTCATTCCTAATCTAAGATCGGACCGGATTGAGGGTTATGACAACAGGATCGATAGCACGCAGGGGGGACCGGGCCAATCCTTGGCTTGCGCATTCTGCCTCTCCAGTAGGTTAAGCGCTCGCACGCCCGTTTCATGGGTTGGCTTAGGCATAGGGAGTTCATTCCTTGTCTAAGCCCTAGTTGGACCGAGGGTTGTGGCAGCGGGACCGGCAGCACGCAGAGGGGGACCGGGCCAATACCCGACTTGCGCGTTATGCCTCTCCAGCTGGATCAGCGCCTACACGCTCATTTCGTGGGTTGACTTAGGCATACGGAGTTCATTCCCAATCTAAGATCAGACTGGACCGAGGGTTGCATAAGTAGGATCGATAGCACGTAGGGGGGACCGGGTCGACCCCCGGCTTACGCATTCTACCTCTTCGATCGACTGAGTGCCCGCACGCTCGTTTTATGGGTTGGCTTAGGCATACAGAGTCCATTCCATGTCTAAGCATATGGAGTTCATTCCCTATCCCTCATCAAACCTCGAGAACTCACACCCCCTTAAAGAGCATCCGAGATTTTATAGGTTTGCTGCCAGTAGCCATTAAAGTGTCTGAAATGGGGACACTTTTTTCAAACGGTGACAAAATCTTCTCCACTTCGACTTTTTAGCTGAATTTTTTTGTGCTTGCCAAAAAAAATACAAGGATCACATCTACCAAATTTGGAGACAAAACTCTTTCTAAAATAATTAAAAAAAATCTCGAACCGTAAAAAGTTTCAAAAATCTTGAAAAATAGAAAACGGGTCGTCTTGCCATGAAACTTCACATGAAGGCTTAGGGGACCATTGTATGAATTGACAAGCCATAAAAATCACATTGGCACAGCAAAAATATGAAGATGTGCTTGAACCCACCTACCACTTATTTGATCCCCGGCTTGTGCATCCTGCCTCTCTGGTCAGCTAAGCGCCCGCACGCTCATTTCGTGGGTTGACAAATGCATACGGAGTTCATTCCCAGTCTAAGATCGGATCAGACCGAGGGTTGCAACAGCAAGATCGACAGCACGCAGGGGGGACCGAACCGATCCCCGGCTTACGCGTTCTGCCTCTCCGGCCGGCTGAGCGACCGCATGCCCGTTTCATGGGTTGGCTTAGGCATAGGGAGTTCATTCCTTGTCTAAGCCCCAGCCAGACCGAGGGTTGTGGCAGTGGGACCGGCAGCACGCAGAGGGGACTGGGTCGATCCCCAGCTTGCGCATTATGCCTCTCCGGCCAGCTCAGCGCCCACACGCTCATTTCGTAGGTTGACTTAGGCATATGGAGTTCATTCCCAATCTAAGATCGGACCAGACCGAGGGTTGCGGCAGCAGGATCGACAGCACATAAGGGGGGAGCGGGTCGATCCCCAGCTTGCTCATTCTGCCTCTCCGGTAGGCTGAGCGCCCGCACGCTCATTTCGTGGGTTGGCTTAGGCATACGGAGTTCATTCCATGTCTAAGCATACAGAGTTCATTCCCAGTCTAAGATCAAATTGGATCGAGGGTTGCAGCAATAGAACCAGCAGCAGGATCGGCAGCATGCAGGGGGTGATCGGGTCAATCCCTGGCTTGTGCATTCTGCCTCTCTGATCGGCTGAGCGCCCACACGCTTGTTTCGTGGGTTGGCTTAGGCTTACGGAGTTCATTCCATGTGTAAGCCCCAGTCGGACTGAGGGTTGTGGTAGCAAGATCGACAGCGGGATCGACACCACGAAGAGGGGGACCAGGCTGATCCCCGGCTTACACATTATGCCTCTCCGGTTGGTTGAGCACTCGTACGCTCGTTTTGTGGGTTGACTTAGGCATACGGAGTTCATCCCTAGTTTAAGCATACAAAGTTCATTCCCAGTCTAAGATTAGACCAGACCGAGTGTTGTGACAGTAGGATCGGTAGCATGTAGGGGGGATCGGGCCGATCCCCAGCTTGCGCAATCTGCCTCTTCGGTCGACTGAGCGCCCGCACGCCCGTTTCGTGGGTTGGCTTAGGTATAGGGAGTTCATTCCATGTCTAAGCCCCAGTCGGACCGAGGGTTGGGGAAGTGGGATCGGTAGCACGTAGAGGGGGATCGAGCTGATCCCCAGCTTGCCCATTATGCCTCTTCAGTCAGCTCAGCGCCCGCACACTCATTTCGTGGGTTGACTTATGCATACAGAGTTAATTCCCTGTTTAAGATTAGATCAAACCGAGGGTTATGGCAGCAGGATCGACAACACACTGGGGGGATCGAGTCGATGCCCGGCTTGTGCATTTTGCCTCTTCGACCGGCTGAGCGCCCGCACGCTTGTTTCATGGGTTGGCTTAGGCATACGGAGTTCATTCCACGTCTAAGCATACGAAGTTCATTCCCAGTCTAAGATTTTGAGCCACGGTGCACATGCTAGGCTCGGGCATGTGCTGGTGCCACATTTTTTTCACTCGGGGCACCATCACCGGAGCATCGCTGGAGAGCCTAACCGATGGCATTGGGGGTTCTGACGATTGGGGGGCCGGGGGGTGTGCGCACATGATGTGCGATGGGTGCTGATAGTTGAAACTTATATTCGCCCCTATCCCTCATCAAACCTCGAGAACTCGCACCCCCTTATAGAGTATTTGAGATTTTATAGGTTTGCTGCCAGTAGCCATTAAAGTGTATGAAATGGGGACACTTTTTTCAAACGATCACAAAATCTTCTCCACTTCGACTTTTTAGCCAAATCTTTTTGTGCATGCCAACAAAAATACAAGGATCACCTCTACCAAGTTTGGGTAGAAAACTCTTTCTAAAAAAATTTTAAAAAATCCCGAACCACAAAAAGTTTCAAAATTCATGAAAAATAGAAAACAGGTCGTCTTGCCATGAAACTTCACATGGAGGCTTAGGGGACCATTGTATGAATTTACAAGCCATAATAAAGGCATTGGCATGGCAAAAATATGAAGTTGTGCTTGAACCCACCTACCACCCGTTCGATCCCCTGCTTGCTCTTGCCACTCTGGTCGGCTGAGCGCCCGCACGCTCGTTTTATGGGTTGACTTAGGCATACGAAGTTCATCCCCAATCTAAGCATAAGGAGCTCATTCCCAGTCTAAGATCGAACTGGACCGAGGGTTACGACAGCAGGATTGGCAGCACGCAGGGTGGACCGGGTTGATCCCTGGCTTGTGCATTCTGCCTCTTCAACCGGCTGAGTGCCCGTACGCCCGTTTTATGGGTTAGCTTAGGCATAGGGAGTTCATTCCATGTCTAAGCCCCAGTCAGGCTGAGGGTTGTGGCAGCGGGACCGACAGCTCGTAGAGGGGGACCAGGTCGATCCCCGGCTTGCGCATTATGCCTCTCCGGTCGGCTCAGCACCCGCACACTCATTCATGGGTTGACTTAGGCATACGGAGTTCATTCCCAGTATAAGATAGGACCGGACCGTGGGTTGCGGTAGTAGGATCGGCAGCACGCAGGGGGGACCAGGCCGATCCTCGACTTGTGCATTTTGCCTCTCCGGTCGGCTGAGTGCCCGCACGCTCATTTCGTGGGTTGGCTTATTCATAGGGAGTTCATTCCATGTCTAAGCCCCAGCCAGACTGAGGGTTGTGGTAGTGGGACCGACAGCACGCAAAAGGGGACCGGGCCGATCCCCGGCTTGTGCATTATGCCTCTTCGGCTGGCTCAACGCTCGCACGCCCATTTTGTGGGTTGACTTATGCATACGGAGTTCATTCCTAGTCTAAGATCAGATCGGACTTAGGGTTATGGCAGCAGGATCGACAGCATGCAGTGGGGGATCGGGTCGATCCTCGACTCGCGCATTCTGCCTCTCTGACCGGCTGAGTGCTCGCACACTCGTTTCGTGGGTTGGCTTAGGCATATGGAGTTCATTCCATGTCTAAGCATACGGAGTTCATTCCCAGTCTAAGATCAGACCAGACCAGACTGAGGGTTGCGGCAGTAGGATTGGTAGCATGCAGGAGGGATTGGGCCGATCCCCGGCTTGGGCATTTTGCCTCTCTGGTCGGCTGAGCGCCCGCACGCTCGTTTCATGGGTTGGCTTTGGCATACGAAGTTCATTCCATGTCTAAGCCCCCACCAGACTGAAGGTTGTGGCAGCAGGACCAGCAGCGGGATTGGCAGCACGTATAGGGGGATCGGGCTGATCCTCGACTTGCACATCATACCTCTCTGGCCTTCTGAGCGATCGTATGCTCGTTTCATGGGTTGACTTCGACATACGAAGTTCATCCCCAGTCTAAGAATACGGAGTTCATTTCCATTCTAAGATCAGACCGGACCGAGGGTTGCGGCAGTAGGATCGACAGTACCCAGGGGGATCGGACCAATCATCGACTTGCGCATTTTGCCTCTCTGACCGACTGAGCACCCACACGCTCATTTCGTGGGTTGGCTTAGGCATAGGGAGTTCATTCCATGTTTAAGCCCCAGCCAGACCGAGGGTTGTGGCTACGAGACCGGTAGCACGCAGAGGGGGACCGGGTCGATCCTCGGCTTGCGCATTATGCCTCTCCTGCCGGCTCAGTGCCAGCACGCTCATTTCGTGGGTTGACTTAGGCATACGGAGTTCATTCCCAGTCTAAGATTGGATCGGACTGAGGGTTGCAGCAGCAGGATTGATAGCATGCAGGGGGGATCAGGTCAATCTCTGGCTTGCGCATTCTGCCTCTTCGGTCAACTGAGCGCCCACACGCTCGTTTCATGGGTTGGCTTAGGCATACAGAGTTCATTCCATGTCTAAGCATATGGAGTTCATTCCCAGTCTAAGATCGGACCGGACCGAAGGTTGTGACAGCAGCACCAGCAGCAGGATCGGCTACATGTAAGGGGGACCAGGTCGATCCGAGTTACGCATTCTACCTCTCCTGTCGGCTGAGCGCCCGCACGCTTGTTTCATGGGTTGGCTTAGGCATACGGAGTTCATTCCATGTCTAAACCCCAATCGGACCAAGGGTTGTGGTAGTAGGACCGGTAGTGGGTTTGGTAGAAAGTAGAGTGGGACTGGGTTGATCTCCGGCTTACGCATTATGCCTTTCCGGCCGGCCTCTCCGTCGACTGAGCACCCGTACGCTCGTTTCATGGGTTGACTTAGGCATACGGAGTTCATCCCCAGTCTAAGCATACAGAGCTCATTCCCAGTCTAAGATCAGACTAGACCGAGGGTTATGGCAGCAGGATCAGCAGCACGGAGGGGGGATCGGGTCGATCCTCAGCTTGTGCATTTTGCCTCTCCAGCCGGTTGAGCGCCCGCACGTCCGTTTCGTGGGTTAGTTTAGGCATACGGAGTTCATTCCATGTTTAAGCCCCAGTCGGACCGAGGGTTATGGCAGCAAGACCGACAGCGGGATCGGCAGCGCGCAGAGGAGGACCGAGCTGATCCCTGACTTGCGCATTATGCCTCTCCGGTCGGCCTCTCCGACCGATTGAGCGCTCGCACGCTCGTTTCATGGGTTGACTTAGGCATACGGAGTTCATCCCCAGTCTAAGTATACGGAGTTCATTCCCAGTCTAAGCAGCACATAGAGGGGAACCGAGCCGATCCCCGATTTGTGCATTCTGCCTCTCTGGTCGACTCAGTGCCCGAATGCTCGTTTCATGGGTTGACTTAGGCATACAGAGTTCATTCCCAATCTAAGATCAGACCGGACCAAGCGTTGCGGCAGCAGGATTGACAGCACGCATGAGGGACCGAGCCGATCCCCGACCTGCTCATTCTGCGTCTCCGATCGGCTGAGCGCCCGTACGCTCATTTCGTGGGTTGGCTTAGGCATACGGAGTTCATTCCATGTCTAAGAATATGGAGTTCATTCCCAGTCTAAGATTGGATTGGATCGAGGGTTACGGCAGTAGGACCAACAGTAGGATCGATAGCACGCAGGGGGGACCGGGTCGATCCCCAGCTTGCGCATTTTGCCCCTTCGGCTAGCCTCTCCAGTTGGCTGAGCGCCCGCACGCTCGTTTCGTGGGTTGACTTAGGCATACAGAGTTCATCCCCAGTCTAAGCATACGAAGTTTATTCCCAGTCTAAGATCAGACTAGACCGAGGGTTACGGTAGTAGGATCGGATCAGTCCCCAGCTTGCGCATTCTGCCTCTCTGGTCGACTGAGCGCCTGCACGCTCGTTTCCTAGGTTGGCTTAGGGATATGGAGTTCATTCCATGTCTAAGCATATGGAGTTCATTCCCAGTCTAAGAGTTTAAGCCACGGTAGATTGGCTGGGCTCGGGCATGTGCTGGTGCCACATTTTTTTCGCCCAGGGCACCATCACCGAAGCATCACCGGAGAGCCTAACCGATGGCATTGGGGGTTCCGACGATTGGGGGGTTGAGGGGGTGTGCACACTTGATGTGCGATGGGTGCTGGTACTTGGCCCTTATATTGGCCCCCTATCCCTCATCAAACCTTGAGAACTCACACGTCCTTAAAGAGCATTTGAGATTTTATAGGTTTGCTACCAGTAGCCATTAAAGTGTCTGAAATGGGGACACTTTTTTCAAATGGTCACAAAATCTTCTCCACTTCGAGTTTTTAGCTGAATTGTTTTGTGCATGCCAAAAGAAATACAAGGATCACCTTTACGAAATTTGGGGACAAAACTCTTTCTAAAAAAATTTTAAAAAATCCCGAACCGTAAAACGTTTTGAAAATCGTGAAAAATAGATAACGAGTCGTCTTGCCACGAAACTTCACATGAAGGCTTAGGGGACCATTGCATGAATTTACAAGCCTTAAAAATGGCATTGGCAAGGCAAAAATATGAAGATGTGCTTGAACCAACCGACCACCCGTTCGATCCCCAACTTCCGCATCCTGCCTCTCTGGTCGACTGAGCCGGACCGAGGGTTGTGGCAGCGAGATCGGCAGCATACAGAGGGGGATCAGGCCGATCCCTGGCTTGTGCATTATGCCTCTTCGGATAGCTCAGTGCCCGCACGCTCGTTTCGTGGGTTGACTTAGGCATATGGAGTTCATTCCCAGTCTAAGATCGGACCAGACTGAGGGTTGCAGCAGTAGGATCGACAGCACGCAGAGGGGACCGGGTCGATCCTCGGCTTGCGCATTCTACCTCTCCGATCGGTCGAGCACCCGCATGCCCGTTTCATGGGTTGACTTAGGCATAGGGAGTTCATTCCATGTCTAGGCCCTAGCCGGATCGAGGGTTGTGGCAGCAGGACCAGCAGCATGCAGAGGGGGACTGGGCAGATCCTCGACTTACGCATTATGCCTCTCCGATTGGCTCAGTGCTCGCATGTTCGTTTTATGGGTTGACTTAGGCATACAGAGTTTATTCCCAGTGTAAGATCGAACCAAAACAAGGGTTACGGTAACAGGATCGATAGTACTTAGGGGGTGATCAGGCCGGTCCCGGCTTACGCATTCTGCCTCTTCGGCCGGCTAAGCACCCGTAAGCTCGTTTCGTGGGTTAGCTTAGGCATACGAAGTTCATTCCATTTCTAAGCATACGAAGTTCATTCCCAGCCTAAGATCTGACCGGACGGAGGGTTGTGGTAGTAGGACCAACAATAGGATCGACAGCATGTAGGGGGGATCAAGCCGATCCCCGACTTGCGTATTCTATCTGTCCGACCGACTGAGCACCCACACGCTCGTTTCGTGGGTTGACTTGGCATACAAAGTTCATCCCCAGTCTAAGCATACAGAGTTCATTCCCAGTCCAAGATCAGATCAGACCGAGGGTTACGGCAGCAGGATTGGTAGCACGCAGGTGGAACCGGGTCAATCCCCGGCTTGCGCATTCTGCCTCTCCGACCGACTGAGCGTCCGCACGCCCGTTTCGTCGGTTGGCTAAGGCATAGGGAGTTCATTCCATGTATAAGCCCCAGCCGAACGGAGGGTGTGCCAATGGGATAGGCAGCACGCAGAGGGGGACCGGGCCGATCCTCGACTTGTGCATTCTGCCTCACCAGTCGGCTGAGCGCCCGCACACTCGTTTCGTGGGTTGGCATAGGCATACGAAGTTCATTCCATGTCTAAGCATACGGAGTTCATTCCCAGTGTAAGAGTTTAAGCCATGGTGCACATGCTAGGCTCGGGCATGTGCTGGTGCCGTATTTTTTTTACCCGGGGCATCGTCGGAGCATCATCGGAGAGCCTAACCGGTGGCATTAGGGGTTCCGACGATTGGGGGGCCGGGGGGTGTACGCACAAAATGTGTGATGGGTGCTGGTACTTGGCCCTTATATTGGCCCCCTATTCCTCATCAAACCTCAAGAACTCACACCCCCTTAAAGAGCATTTCAGATTTTATAGGTTTGCGGCCAGTAGCCATTAAAGTGTCTGAAATGGGGACACTTTTTTCAAACGGTCACAAAATCTTCTCCACTTCGAGTTTTTAGCTGAATTTTTTTTTTGCATGCCAACAAAAGTACAAGGATCACCTCTACCAAATTTGGACACAGAACTCTTTCTAAAAAAATTTTAAAAAATCCCGAACTGTAAAAAGTTTCAAAAATCATGAAAAATAGAAAACGGGTCGTCTTGCCATGAAACTTCACATGAAGGCGTAGGGGACCATTGTATGAATTTACAAGCCATAAAAATTGCATTGGCATGGTAGAAATATGAAGATGTGCTTGAACCCACCTACCATCCGTTCGATCCCTAGCTTGCGCATCCTACCTCTCTGGTCAGCTGAGCGTCCGCACGCTCGTTTCATGGGTTGACTTAGGCATACGGAGTTCATCCCAGTCTAAGCATATGGAGTTCATTCCCAGTCTAAGATCAGACTAGATCGAGGGTTGCAACGGTAGGATCGATAGCATGTAGGGGGATCGAGCCGATCCCTAGCTTACGCATTCTGCCTTTTCGGCTGACTCAGCGCCCGCACGCCCTTTTCATGGGTTGGCTTAGGCATACGGAGTTCATTCAATGTCTAAGCCCTAGCCGGATCAAGGGTTGTGGTAGCGGGACCTGTAGCACGTAGAGGGGGATCGAGCTGATCCCCGACTTGCGCATTTTACCTCTCTGGTTGGCTCAGCGCCCATACGCTCATTTTATGGGTTGACTTAGGCATACAGAGTTCATTCCCAGTCTATGATTGGATCCGACCGAGGGTTACGGTAGCAGTTTCGATAGCACACAAGGGGGGACCAGGTCGGCCCCCGACTTGCACATTCTGCCTCTCCAGGTAGTTGAGTGCCCATACGTTCAATTCGTGGGTTGGGTTAGGCATACGAAGTTCATTCCATGTCTAAGCATCCTTCTCGCCTAGATCTGAGATCTGTAGCATTAGTTCAGAGAATTTCTAGACATACTCCTTTATGTCCCCTTGCTAGCTTAGCCTGCGCAACTTTGCCTATGCCTCATCATCGACATACTCCAGGTAAAATTGTTCTCTAAACTCTTTTTGAAACTCTGCCCAGGTTCCAATCTTGGCACTCCCACGCTTGACATCATCACACCTGTGCCTCTACCACAATAAGGCTACATCAGTGAGATACATAGCAGCGGTGCTTACCTTTATCACCTCGTCTTGCATGCCCATGGCCTGAAAGTACTGCTCCATACCCCAAAGGTAGTTATCTACTTTCTTGGCCGCCCTAGTCCCCTTGAACTCCTTAGGCTTGGGGATATCCAATCTGGATTTGGACACTCCAGCAAACATGCCATTCCCAATGGCAGTCTTGCAAGCAACGAGCTCACTGGTAAGCTCTTCCATCCGCTGGTGCATGGCCTCCATGCCATCGCGCAAGGTCAGCACTTCAGCCTCTAAGGTCTGATTCTTTTAGGTGAACACATCCAAGCCTTTGTTCAGAGTAGCTTGCAACTCACTTTGGATCTCCTCCCTCATGGAGTCTAGCGATGCAATGTGAGTCTCTACCCCCTCAAGCTTCTCCCCCATGTCGCCCATGGTCACTTCCACCTTGGCCAGCCTACCGTCCATGATAGACCAGATATCTCTAGAACTGGCTTTCCTCCCTCTTCCATGCCCATGCTCCTGGGCCTCTGGTTATTGGTTAGCTGCGTCATATTGGGATGCCATCTCAACAGCACGTAGGGGGGATCGGGCCGATCCCGGGCTTCCGCATTCTGCCTCCTTGACCGACTGAGCGTCCGCACGCCTATTTCATGGGTTGGCTTAGGCATAGGGAAATCATTCCATGTCTAAGCCCCAGCTGGACTGAGGGTTGTGGTAGTGGGATCGATAACACGCACAGGGGGACCGAGTCGATCCCCGACTTATGCATTATGCCTCTCAGATAAGCTCAACGCTCAAACGCTCGTTTCATGGGTCGACTTAGGCATACGGAGTTCATTCCCAGTCTAAGATCAGACCGAACCGAGGGTTGCGACAGTAGGATCGACAGCACGCAGGGGGGATCAGACCGGTCCCCGGCTTGTGTATTTCACCTCTCCGGCTGGTTAAGCACCCTCATACTCATTTCGTGGGTTGGCTTAGGCATATAGAGTTCATTCCATGTCTAAGCATACGGAGTTCATTCCCAATCTAAGATCGAACCGGACCGAGGGTTGTGGTAGCAGGACCAGCAGTAGGATTGGCAGCACGCAGGGGGGACCGGGCTGATCCCCGGCTTGCACATTCTGCCTCTCCGGTCGACTGAGCGCTCGCACGCCCGTTTCGTGGGTTGGCTTAGGCATACGAAGTTTATTCCATGTCTAAGCATACAGAGTTCATTCTAGTCTAAGAGTTTGAGCCACGGTGCACATGCTGGGCTCGGGCATGTGCTGGTGCCGCATTTTTTTTGCCCGGGGCACCATCGTCGGAGCATCATCAGAGAGCCTAACCAGTGGCATTGGAAATTCATCCCCAATCTAAGAATACGGAGTTCACTCCCAGTTTAAGATCAGATCAGACTGAGGGTTGTGGTAGCAGAATCGATAGCACGTAAGGGGGATCAGGCCGATCCTCAACTTGTGCATTCTTCCTCTTTGACCGACTGAGCGCCCACACGCCCGTTTCGTGGGTTGGCTTAGGCATAGGGAGTTCATTCCATGTCTAATCCCTAGCCGAATCAAGGGTTGTGGCAACGGGACCGACAGCACGCAGAGGGGGACTGGGTCAATCCCCGGCTTGCATATTCTGCCTCTCTGGCCGGCTGAGCGCCCGCACGCTCGTTTCGTGGGTTGGCTTAGGCATACGGAGTTCATTCCATGTCTAAGCATATGGAGTTCATTCCCAGTCTAAGAGTTTGAGCCATGATGCACATGCTGGGCTCGGGTATGTACCGGTGCCACATTTTTTTCGCCTGGGGCACTATTGTTGGAGCATCGTCGAAGAGCTTAACCGGTGGCATTGGGGGTTCCGACGATTGGGGGGCCGGGGGGTGTACACACATGATGTGCGATTAGTGTTGGTACTTGGCCCTTATATTGGCCCCCTATCCCACATCAAACCTCAAGAACTCACACCCGCTTAAAGAGCATTTGAGATTTTATAGGTTTGCTGTCGGTAGCCATTAAAGTGTCTGAAATGGGGACACTTTTTTCAAACGGTCACAAAATCTTCTCCACTTTGAGTTTTTAGCTGAATTTTTTGGTGCATGCCAAAAAAAATACAAGGATCACCTCTACCAAATTTGGGACAAAACTCTTTCTAAAAAAATTTTAAAAAATCCCAAACCGTAAAAAGTTTCAAAAATCATGAAAAATAAAAAATGGGTCATCTTGCCACGAAACTTGACATGAACGCTGAGGGGACCATTGTATGAATTTACAAGCCATAAAAATGTCATTGGCATGGCAGAAATATAAAGATGTGCTTGAACCCACCTACCACCCGTTCGATCCCTAGCTTGCGCACCCTGCCTCTCTGGTCGGCTGAGCGTCCGCACGTTCGTTTCGTGGGTTGACTTAGGCATACGGAGTTCATCCCCAGTCTAAGCATGCAGAGTTCATTCCCAGTCTAAGATCAGACCAGATCGAGGGTTATGGCAGCAGGATCGGCAGCATGTAGGGTGGACCGGGTCGATCCCCGGTTTGCACATTATGCCTCTCCGGTCGGTTGAGCACCCGCACGCCCGTTTCGTGGGTTGGCTAAGGCATAGGGAGTTCATTCCATGTCTAAGCCCCAGCCAGAGGGAGGGCTATGGCAGCGGGATCGACAGGACGCAGAGGGGGACCGGGTCGATCCCTGGCTTGCGCATTATGCCTCTCCAGTCGGCTCAGCGCCCGCACGCTCATTTCATGGGTTGACTTAGGCATACGGAGTTCATTCCCAATCTAAGATCGGATCGACCGAGGGTTGTGGTAGCAAGATCGACAGCACGCAGGGGGTGATCGGGCCGATCCCTAGCTTGCGCATTCTACATCTCCTACCGGCTGAACGCCCGCAAGCTCCTTTCGTGGGTTGGCTTAGGCATACAGAGTTCATTCCATGTCTAAGGATACAGAGTTCATTCCCAGTCTAAGATCAAACTGGACCAAAGATTGCGGTAGTAGGACCAGCAGTAGGATCGACAGCATGCAGGGGGAGACCGGGCTGATCCCTGACTTACGCATTCTGCCTCTCCGGTAGACTGAGCGCCCGTACGCTCATTTCATTGGTTGGCTTAGGTATGCGAAGTTCATTCCATGTCTAACCCCCAGCCAGACTGAGGGTTGTGGCAGCAGGACCAACAGCGGGATCGACAGCACGTAGAGGGGGACCAGGCTAATCCCCGACCTACGTATTATGCCTCTCCGGTCGGCTGAGCACCCGTACGCTCTTTTCGTGGGTTGACTTAGGCATACATAGTTCATCCCCAGTCTAAGCATAAGAAGTTCATTCCCAGTCTAAGATCGGACCAGACCGAGGGTTACGGTAGCAGGATCGACATCACGCAAGGGGGATCGAGCTGATCCCCGGCTTGCGCATTTTGCCTCTTCGGCTAGCTAAGCTCCCGTATGCCCATTTTATGGGTTGGCTTAGGCATAGGGAGTTCATTCCATGTCTAAACCCCAGCCAGACCGAGGGTTATGGCAGTGGGACCGACAGCACACAGAGGGGGATCGAGCTGATCCCCGACTTACGCATTATGCCTTTCCGATCGACTCAGCACCCGAACGCTCGTTTCATATGTTGACTTAGGCATACGAAGTTCATTCCCAGTCTAAGATCGAACCGGACCGAGAGTTGCGGCAACAGGATCGACAGCACGCAGGGGGGATCGGATCGTTCCCCGGCTTGCGCATTCCGCCTCTCCGTCCGGCTGAGCACCCTCATGCTCATTTCATGGGTTGGCATAGGCATACAGAGTTCATTCCATGTCTAAGCATACGGAGTTCATTCCATGTCTAAGCATACGGAGTTCATTCCCAATCTAAGATCGGACCGGACCGAGGGTTGTGGCAGTAAGACCAGCAGCACGCAGGGGGGACCGGGCTGATCCCCGGCTTGCGCATTCTACCTCTCCGACCGGTTGAACGCACGTACGCTCATTTCATGGGTTGGCTTAGGCATACAGAGTTCAATCCATGTCTAAGAATACGGAGTTCATTCCCAGTCTAAGAGTTTGAGCCACAGTGCACATGCTGGGCTAGGGCATGTGCTGGTGCCACATTTTTTTTACCCGGGGCACCATCACCGGAGCATCGCCGGAGAGCCTAACTGGTGGCATTGGAAATTCATCCCCAGTCTAAGCATACGGAGTTCATTCCCAGTCTAAGATCAGATCGGACCAAGGGTTGCAGTAGCAGGATCGGTAGCACCCAAGGGTGACCAGGTCGATCCCCGACTTGTCCATTCTTCCTCTCCGATCGGCTGAGCGCCCGCATGCCCGTTTCATGGGTTGGCTTAGGCATGGGGAGTTCATTCCATGTCTAATCCCCAGCCAGACTGAGGGTTATGGTAGCGGGACCGACAGCACGCAGAGGGGGACTGGGTCGATCCTCGGCTTGCGCATTCTGCCTCTCTAGCCGGCTGAGCTCCCGCACGCTCGTTTCGTGGGTTAGCTTAGGCATACGGAGTTCATTCCATGTCTAAGCATACGTAGTTCATTCCCAGTCTAAGAGTTTGAGCCATGATGCATATATTGGGCTCGGGCATGTGCTGGTGCTGCATTTTTTTTTGCCCGGGGCACCATCGTCGGAGCATCACCGGAGCATCGTCGGAGAGCATAACCGACGGCATTGGGGGTTCCGACGATTGGGGGGCCGGGGGGTGTGCGCAATGATGTGCGATGGGTGCTGGTACTTGGCCCTTATATTGGCCCCCTATCCCTCATCAAACCTTGAGAACTCACACCCGCTTAAAGAACATTTGAGATTTTATAGGTTTGCTGCCAGTAGCCATTAAAGTGTCTGAAATGGGGACACTTTTTTCAAACGGTCACAAAATCTTCTCCACTTCGAGTTTTTAGCTGAATTTTTTGGTGCATGCCAAAAAAAATACAAGGATCACCTCTACAAATTTGGGGACAAAAATCTTTCTAAAAAAATTTTAAAAAATCCCAAACCGTAAAAAGTTTAAAAAATCGTGAAAAATAGAAAACGGGTCGTCTTGCCACGAAACTTGACATGAAGGCTTAGGGGACCATTGTATGAATTTACAAGCCATAAAAATGGCATTGACATGGCAGAAATATGAAGATGTGCTTGAACCCACCTACCACCCGTTCGATCCCTGGCTTGCGCACCCTGCCTCTCTGGTCGGCTGAGCGTCCGCATGCTCGTTTCGTGGGTTGACTTATGCATATAGAGTTCATCCTAAGTCTAAGCATGCAGAGTTCATTGCCGGTCTAAGATTGGATCGGACCGAGGGTTGCGACAGCAGGATCAGTAGCACGCAAGGGGGATCGGATCGATCCCCAGTTTACGCATTCTATCTCTCCGACCGGCTGAGTGCCCGCATGCCCATTTTGTGGGTTGGCTAAGGCATAGGGAGTTCATTCCATGTCTAAGCCCTAGCCGAACCGAGGGTTGTGGCAGCGAGATCGGCAGGACGCAGAGGGGGACCGGGTCGATCCCCGAATTGCGTATTATGCCTCTCCAGTCGGCTCAGCGCCCACACGCTCATTTCATGGGTTGACTTAGGCATACGAAGTTCATTCCCAGTCTAAGATCAGATCGAACCGATGGTTGCGATAGCAGGATCGACAGCACGCAAAGGGGGACCGGGCCGATCCCTGGCTTGTGCATTCTACCCCTTCGGCCGGTTGAGCACCCGCACGCTCATTTCGTGGGTTGGCTTAGCCATACGGAGTTCATTCCATGGCTAAGGATACGGAGTTCATTCCTAGTCTAAGATTGAACCGGACCGAGGGTTGCGGTAGTAGGACCAGCAGTAGGATCGGCAGCACGTAGAGGGAGACAAGGCCGATCCTCGGCTTGCACATTCTGCCTCTCCAATCGATTGAGTGTCCGTACACTCGTTTCGTTGGTTGGCTTAGGCATACGAAGTTCATTCCATGTCTAAGCTCCAACTGAATCGAGGGTTGTGACAGCAGGACCGACGACAGGATCGACAGCACGTAGAAGGGGGATCAGGCTGATCCCCGGCTTGTGCATTATGCCTCTCCGACCGACCTCTCAGGCTGGCTGAATGCCCGTACTCTCTTTTCGTGGGTTGACTTAGGCATACGTAGTTCATCCCTAGTCTAAGCATACCGAGTTCATTCCCAGTCTAAGATCGGACCGGACTGAGGGTTGCGGCAGCAGGATCGACATCACGCAGGAGGGACCGGGTCGATCCCTAGCTTGCGCATTCTACCTCTCCAACCGGCTAAGCTCCTGCATGCTCATTTCGTGGGCTGGCTTAGGCATAGGGAGTTCATTCCATGTTTAAGCCCCAGCTAGACCTAGGGTTGTGGCAGTGGGACCGACAGCACATAGAGGGGGACCGGGTCGATCCCCGGCTTGCGCATTATGCCTCTCCAACCGGCTTAGCTCGCGAATGCTCGTTTCGTGGGTCGACTTAGGCATACGGAGTTCATTCCCAGTCTAAGATGGGACCGGACCGAGGGTTGCGGTAGCAAGATCGACAGCACGCAGGGTGGATCGGGCCGATCCCCAGCTTGCACATTTCGCCTCTTCGACCGGCTGAGCACCCTCATGCACATTTCATGGGTTGGCTTAGGCATACAGAGTTCATTCCATGTCTAAGCATACAGAGTTCATTCCCAATCTAAGATCAGACCGGACCGAGGGTTGCAGCAGTAGGACCAGCAGTAGGATCGGCAGCACGCAGGAGGGACCGGGCCGATCCTCGACTTGTGCGTTCTGTCTTTCCAGTCGACTGAGCGCCCGCACGCTCATTTCGTGGGTTGGCTTAGGCATACAGAGTTCATTCCATGTCTAAGCATACGGAGTTCATCCCCAGTCTATGAGTTTGAGCCACGGTACACTTGCTGGGCTCAGGCATGTGCTGGTGCCACATTTTTTTCCTCGGGGCACCATCGTCGGAGCATCACCAGAGAGCCTAAACGGTGGCATTGGAAATTCATCCCCAGTCTAAGCATACAGAGTTCATTCCCAGTCTAACATCAGATTGGATCGAGGGTTGCGGTAGTAGGATTGGCAGCACGCAAAGGGGACCGGGCCGATCCCCGACTTACGCATTTTTCCTCTCCGTCCGACTGAGCACCCGCACGCCCATTTCATGGTTTGGCTTAGGCATAGGGAGTTCATTCCATGTCTAATCCCCAGTCAGATCGAGAGTTGTGGTAGCGAGACCGACAGCACGCAGAGGGGGACTGGGTCGATCCCCAGCTTGCGCATTCTGCCTCTCTGGCTGGCTGAACACCCGCACGCTCGTTTCGTGGTTTGGCTTAGGCATATGGAGTTCATTCCCATTCTAAGAGTTTGAGCCATGATGCAAATGCTGGGCTCGGGCATGTGCTGGTGCCGCATTTTTTTCGCCCGGGGCACCATCACCGGAGCATCGTCGGAGAGCCTAATCGGCGGCATTGGGGGTTCCGACGATTGGGGGGCCGGGGGGTGTGGGCATATGATGTGCGATGGGTGCTGGTACTTGGCCCTTATATTGGCCCCCTATCCCTCATCAAACCTCAAGAACTTACACCCGCTTAAAGAGCATTTGAGATTTTATAGGTTTGCTGCCAGTAGCCATTAAAGGGTCTGAAATGGGGACACTTTTTTCGAACGATCACAAAATCTTCTCCACTTTGAGTTTTCAGCTGAAGTTTTTGGTGCATGCCAAAAAAAATACAAGGATCACCTCTACCAAATTTGGGGACAAAACTCTCTCTAAAAAAATTTTAAAAAATCCTAAACCGTAAAAAGTTTCAAAAATTGTGAAAAATAGAAAACGGGTCGCCTTGCCACGAAACTTGACATGAAGGCTTAGGGGAGAATTGTATGAATTTACAAGCCATAAAAATGGCATTGGCATGGCAGAAATATGAAGATGTGCTTGAACCCACCTACCACCCTTTCGATCCCTAGCTTGAGCACCCTACCTCTCTGGTCGGCTGAGCGTCCGCAAGCTCGTTTTGTGGGTTGACTTAGGCATACGGAGTTCATCCCCAGTCTAAGCATGTGAAGTTCATTCCCAGTCTAAGATCGAGCCAGACTGAGGGTTACGGCAGCAGGATCGGCAGCACGCAGGGGGACCAGGTCGATCCCCGATTTGCGCATTCTGCCTCTCTGGTCGGCTGAGCGCTTGCACGCCCGTTTCGTGGGTTGGCTAAGGCATAGGGAGTTCATTCCATGTCTAAGCCCCAGCCGGACTGAGGGTTGTGGCAGCGGGATCGACAGGACGCAGAGGGGGATCGGGCCGATCCCTAGTTTTCGCATTTTGCATCTTCGGCCGACTGAGCGCCCGTACGCTCGTTTTGTGGGTTGGCTTAGGCATACGGAGTTCATTCCATGTCTAAGCATACAGAGTTCATTCCCAGTCTAAGATTGGACCGGACCAAGGGTTGCGGTAGTAGGACTAGTAGCAGGATCGAGAACATGCAAGGGGGACCTAGCCGATCCCCGACTTGCGTATTTTGCCTCTCCAGTCAACTGAATGCCCATACGCTCATTTCGTGGGTTGGCTTTGGCATACGGAGTTCATTCTATGTCTAAGCCCCAGTCAGACGTAGGGTAGCGGTAGCAAGACCGGTAGCGAGATTGGCAGCACACAGAGGGGGATCGGGCTGATCCCCGGCTTGTGCATTATGCCTCTCCGGCCGACTGAGCGCCCGTACGCTCGTTTCGTGGGTTGGCCTAGGCATACGGAGTTCATTCCATGTCTAAGCATACAGGGTTCATTCGTAGTCTAAGAGTTTGAGCCACGGTGCACATGCTGGGCTCGGGCATGTGCTGGTGCCACATTTTTTTCTCTCTGGGCACCATCGCCGGAGCATCACCGAAGAGCCTAACCGGTGGCATTGGGGGTTTCGATGATTGGGGGGCCGAGGGGGTGTGCGCACATGATGTGCAATGGGTGTTGGTACTTGGCCCTTATATTGGCCCCCTATCCCTCATCAAACCTCGAGAACTCACACCCCCTTAAAGAGCATTTGAGATTTTATAGGTTTGCTGCCAGTAGGCATTAAAATGTCTGAAATGGGGACAATTTTTTCAAACGGTCACAAAATCTTCTCCACTACGAGTTTTTGGCTGTCTTTTTTTGTGCTTGCCAACAAAAATACAAGGATTACCTCTACCAAATTTGGGGACAAAACTCTTTCTAAAAAAATTTTAAAAAATCTCGAACCTCAAAAAGTTTCAAAAATCATGAAAAATAGAAAATGGGTTGTCTTGCCATGAAACTTCACATGAAGGCTTAGGGGACCATTGTATGAATTTACAACCCATAAAAATGGCATTGGCATGGCAGAAATATGAAGATGTACTTGAACCCACATACCACCAGTTCGAAACCCAGCTTGCACATCCTGCCTCTCTGGTCGGCTGAGCGTCTGTATGCTCGTTTTGTTGGTTGACTTAGGCATACGGAGTTCATTCCCAGTCTAAGATCAGTCCAGACCAAGGGTTGCGACAGTAGGATCGGCATCACGCAGGGGGGATCGAGCCGATCCTCGACTTACACATTATGCCTTTCCGACCGGCTCAGCACCCTCACGCTCATTTCGTGGGTTGACTTAGGCATACGGAATTAATTCCCAGTCTAAGATTGGACTAGATCGAGGGTTGTGGCAGCAAGATTGACAGCACACAGGAGGGGACCGGGCCGATCCCCGGCTTACGCATTCTACCTCTCCGGTCGGCTGAGCACCCGCATGCTCGTTTCATGGGTTAGCTTAGGCATACGGAGTTCATTCCATGTCTAAGCATACGGAGTTCATTCCATGTCTAAGATCAGACCGAATCAAGGGTTGCTGTAGTAAGACCAGCAGTAGGATCGGTAGCACATAGGGAGGGACCGGGCCGATCCCCGGCTTGCGCATTCTACCTTTTCGACAGGCTGAGCGCCCGGACGCTCATTTCTTCGCTTGGCTTGGCTTAGGCATACGGAGTTCATTCCATGTCTAAGTCCCAGCCGAACCGAGGGTTGTGGTAGAAGGACCGACAACAGGATCGGCAGCACGCAGAGGGGGACCGGGCTGATCCCTAGCTTATGCATTATGCCTCTTCGGCCGACTGAGTGCCCGCACGATCGTTTCATAGGTTGACTTAGGCATACGGAGTTCATCCCCAATCTAAGCATACGAAGTTCATTCCCAGTCTAAGATCAGACCAGACCAAGGGTTACGGCAGCAGAATCGATAGCACGTAGGGGGGACCGGGTCGATCCTCGGCTTACGCATTCTGCCTCTCCGGCCGGTTGAGTGCCTGTACGCCCATTTCGTGGGTTAGCTTAGGTATAGGGAGTTCATTCCATGTCTAAGCCCCAGCCGGACCGAGGGTTGCGGCAGCAGCATCGACAGCACATAGGGGGAGATCGAGTTGGTCCCCGACTTGCGCATTCTGCCTCTCCGACCGGCTGAGCACGCTCGTTTCATGGTTTGGCTTAGGCATACGGAGTTCATTCCATGTCTAAGCATAGGGAGTTCATTCCCAGTCTAAGATTTTGGGCCACGGTGCACATGCTGGGCTCGGGCATGTGCTGCTACCATATTTTTTTCGCACGGGGCACCATCGTTGGAGCATTGTCGAAAAGCCTAACCGGCGACATTGGGGGTTCCAGCGATTGGGGGGGCCGGGGGCTGTGCGCACATGATGTGCGATGGGTGATGGTAGTTGGGCCTTATATTGGCCCCCTATCCCTCATCAAACCTTGAGAACTCACACACCCTTAAAGAGCATTTGAGATTTTATAGGTTTGCTGCCAATAGCCATTAAAGTGTCTGAAATGGGGACACTTTTTTCAAACGGTCACAAAATCTTCTCCACTTAGATTTTTTAGCTGAAGTTTTTTCTGCATGCCAACAAAAATACAAGGATCACCTCTAACAAATTTAGGGACAAAACTCTTTCTAAAAAAATTAAAAAAAATCCTGAACCGTAAAAAGTTTCAAAAATCGTGAAAAATAGAAAACGGGTCGTCTTGCCACGAAACTTCACATGAAGGCTTAGGGGACCATTGTATGAATTTACAAGCCATAAAAATGGCATTGGCATGGTAGAAATATGAAGATATGTTTGAACCCACCTACCACCCGTTCGATCCCCGGCTTACGCATCCTGTCTCTCTGGTCGACCGAGCGCCTGCACACCCGTTTCATGGGTTGACTTAGGCATACAGAGTTCATCCCCAATCTTAGCATATGGGTTGTGGCAGCAGGATCGGCAGCATGCAGGGGGGACCGGGCCGGTCCCCGACTTGCGCATTCTACCTCTCCGACCGACTGAGCGCTCGCACGCCCGTTTCATCGGTTGGCTTAGGCATAGGGAGTTCATTCCATGTCTAAACCCAGTCGGATTGAGGGTTGTGGTAGCGAGATCGACAGCATGCAGAGGGGGACCGGGCCAATCCCTGGCTTGCACATTATGCCTCTTCGACCGGCTCAGCACCCGTACGCCCATTTCATGGGTTGACTTAGGCATACGGAGTTCATTCCCAGTCTAAGATCAGACCGGACCGAGGGTTGCGATAGTAGGACCGATAGCACATGGGGGGGGATCAGGCCGGTCCTCAACTTGTGCATTCTTCCTCTCCGGTCGGTTGAGCACCCGCACGCTCGTTTCGTGGGTTGGCTTAGGCATACGGAGTTCATTCCTAGTCTAAGATCGAACCGGACTGAGGGTTGCAGCAGCAGGACCAACAGCAGGATCGGTAGCACGCAGGGGTAACCGGGCGATCCCCAACTTGCGGATTCTACCTCTCCGACCGGCTGAGCACCCGCATGCTCATTTCGTACGTTGACTTAGAAATACGAAGTTCATCCCTAGTCTAAGCATACGAAATTCATTCCCAGTCTAAGATTGGATCGGATCAAGGGTTGCGATAGCAAGATCGGTAGCACACAGGGGGAACCGAGCCAATCCCCAACTTGCGCATTCTGCCTCTCCGACCGGCTAAGCGCCCACACCCCCATTTCGTGGGTTGGCTTACGCATAGGGAGTTCATTCCATATCTAAGCCCTAGCCGGATCGAGGGTTGTGGCAACGAGACCGGCAGCACATAGAGGGGGACTGACATTTTTAGTGCATGCCAAAAAAAATACAAGGATCACCTCTACCAATTTTGGGGACAAAACTCTCTCTAAAAAAATTTTAAAAAATCCCAAACCGTAAAAAGTTTCGAAAATCATGAAAAATAGAAAACGGGTCGTCTTGCCACGAAACTTGACATGAAGGCTTAGGGGACCATTGTATGAATTGACAAGCCATAAAAATGGCATTGGCATGGCAGAAATATGAAGATGTGATTGAACCCACCTACCACCCGTTCGATCCCTGACTTATGCATTCTGCCTCTCTGGTTGGCTGAGCGCCCGCACGCTCGTTTCGTGGGTTGACTTAGGCATATGGAGTTCATCCCCATTCTAAGCATATGGAGTTCATTCCCAACCTAAGATCGAACTGGATCGAGGGTTGCGGCAGCAAGATTGACAGCACGCAGGGGGGACCGGACCGATCCCCGGCTTGCTCATTCTGCCTCTCCAGCTGGCTCAGCGCCCGTACACTCGTTTTGTGGGTTGACTTAGGCATACGGAGTTCATTCCCAGTCTAAGATCAGATCAAACCAAGGGTTCCGATAGCAGGATCGACAATAAGCAGGGGAAGACTGGGCTGGTCCTTGGCTTGCACATTCTGCTTCTCCGGTCAGCTGAGCGCCCGCACGCTCGTTTCGAGGGTTGGCTTAGGCATACGGAGTTCATTCCATGTCTAAGCCCCAGTCGGATCGAGGGTTATGGTAGCAGGACTGGTAACGGGATCAGTAGCACGCAGAAGGGGATCGGGCTGATCCCTGGCTTGCGCATTATGCCTCTCCAGTCGGCTGAGCGCCCGTACGCTCATTTCGTGGGTTGACATAGGCATACGGAGTTCATCCCCAGTCTAAGCATACGGATTTCATTCCCAGTCTAAGATCAGATCGAACCGAGGGTTGCCACAGCAGGACCAGCAGTAGGATCGGTAGCACGCAGGGGGGACGAAGCTGATCCCCGACTTGCGTATTCTGCCTCTCTAGCTGGCTGAGTGCCCGCACGCTCGTTTCGTAAATTGACCTAGGCGTACGGAGTTCATTGCATGTCCAAGCCCCAGTTGGACTAAGCGTTGTGGCAGCAGGACCGACAGCGGGATCGACAGCACACAGAGGGGGGTCGGGTTGATCCCTGACTTACGCATTATGCCTCTCATGCCGGCCTCTCTTGCCGACTGGGTGCCCACACGCTCATCTCATGGGTTGACTTGGGCATATGGAGTTCATCCCTAGTCTAAGCATACGGAGTTCATTCCCAGTCTAAGATTGGATCGGACTGAGGGTTACGGCAGTAAGATCGATAGCATGTAGGGGGGACCAGACTGATCCTCGGCTTGCGTATTCTGCCTCTCCGACCGGCTGAGTGCCCGCACGCCTGTTTCGTGGGTTGGCTTAGGCATAGGGAGTTCATTCCAAGTCTAAGCCCCAGCCAGATCGAGGGTTGTGGTAGGAAGACCGGTAGCACGCAGAGGGGGATCGGGCCGATCCTCGGCTTGCGCATTATCCTTCTTCGGGAGATTCAGCATCCAAATGCTCATTTTGTGGGTTGACTTAGGCATATGGAGTTCATTCCTAGTCTAAGATCGAACCGGATCGAGGGTTGCAGCAGCAGGATCGACAGCACACAGGGGGGATCGGGTCGATCCTTGGCTTGTGCATTTTGCCTCTCCCATCGGCTGAACGCCCGCACACTCGTTTCATGGGTTGGCTTAGGCATACGGAGTTCATTCCATGTCTAAGCATATGGAGTTCATTCCCAACCTAAGATCGGATCGGATCGAGGGTTACGGTAGTAGGTCCAGTAGTAGGATCGGTAGCACACAGGGAAGACCAGGCCGATCCTCGACTTGCACATTCTGTCTCTTCGATCGGCTGAGCGCCCGCATGCTCATTTCATGGGTTGACTTAGGCATGCAGAGTTCATCCCCAGTCTAAGCATACGGAGTTCATTCCTAGCCTAAAATCAAACCGGACCGAGGGTTACGGTAGCAAGATCAACAGCACGTAAGGGGGATCGAACCGATCCCCGACTTGCTCATTCTGCCTCTTCGACTGGCTCAATGCCCGTTTTGTGGGTTGACTTAAGCATACGGAGTTCATTCCCAGTCTATGATCGGATCGGACCGAGAGTTGTGGTAGTAGGATCGACAACAAGTAGAGGGGGACTAGGCTGGTCCTCGACTTACGCATTCTGCCTCTCTGGTCGGTTGAGCGCCCGTACGCTCGTTTCATGGGTTGGCTTAGGCATATGGAGTTCATTTCATGTCTAAGCCCCAGATGGACCGAGGGTTGTGGTAGTAGGGCCGGCAGTGGGATCAGCAGCACGCAGAAGGGGATCGGGCTGATCCCTGGCTTGCATATTATGCCTCTCCGACTGGTTGAGCACCCGTACTCTCGTTTCATGGGTTGACATAAGCATACGGAGTTCATCCCCAGTCTAAGCATACAGAGTTCATTCCCAGTCTAAGATCGAATCGGACCGAGGGTTGCGGCAACAGGATCGACAGCACGCAGGGAGGACCAGGTCGATCCCCGGCTTACGCATTTTGCCTCTCTGGCTGGCTGGGTTGACCTAGGCGTACGAAGTTCATTCCATCTCGAAGCCCCAGTCGGACCAAGGGTTGTGGTAGCAGGACCGACAGCGAGATCAACAGCACATAAAAGGGGATCGGGCTGATCCCCAGCTTGCGCATTATGCCTTTCCGACCGGCCTCGCTTGTCGACGGAGTGCCCACACGCTCGTTTCGTGGGTTGACTTGGGCATACGGAGTTCATCCCCAGTCTCAGCATACGGAGTTCATTCCTACTCTAAGATTGGATCGGACCGAGGGTTACGATAGTCGGATCAGTAGCACGCAAGGAGGACCGGGCAGATCCTCGGCTTACGCATTCTACCTCTCCAACCGGTTGAGCGCCCGCACATCCATTTCATGGGTTGGCTTAGGCATAGGGAGTTCATTCCTTGTCTAAGCCCCAGTCGGATCGAGGGTTGTGGCAGTGAGATCGACAGCACGCAGAGGGGGACCAGGCTAATCCCCGGCTTACGCATTATCCCTCTTCGGCCGGCTCAACGTCTGAACGCTCATTTTGTGGGTTGACCTAGGCATACAGAGTTCATTCCCAGTCTAAGATCGGGTCAGACCGAGGGTTGTGGCAGCAGGATCGACAGTACGCAGGAGGGACCGAGCCAGTCCCCGGCTCGCACATTTTGCCTCTCTGATCGGTTGAGCGCCCGCACGCTCGTTTCCTGGGTTGGCTTAGGCATACGGAGTTCATTCCATGTCTAAGCATACGGAATTCATTCCCAGTCTAAGATCGGACCGAACCGAGGGTTGCGGCAGCAGGTCCGGTAGTAGGATCGACAGCATGTAGGGGGGACCAGGCCAATCCCCGACTTGCGCATTCTGCCTCTCCGGTCGGCTGAGTGCTTGCACGCTCGTTTCATGGGTTGACTTAGGCATACGGAGTTCATTCCCAGCCTAAGATCGAACCGAATCGAAGGTTGTGGTAGTAAGATCGACAACACGCAGGGGGGACCGGGCCAATCCCTGGCTTGCTCATTCTGCCTCTCCGATTGGGACGCTCGTTTTGTGGGTTGACTTAGGCATACGAAGTTCATTCCCAGTCTAAGATCGGATCGGATCGAGGGTTGCGGCAGCAGGATCGACAACAAGCAGGGGGGACTGGGCTGGTCCCCGGCTTGCGCATTTTGCCTCTCCGGCCGGCTGAGCGCTCGCACGCTCATTTCGTGGGTTGCCTTAGGCATACGGAGTTCATTCCATGTCTAAGCCTCAGTCGGATCGAGGGTTGTGGTAGCAGGACCGACAGCGGGTTTAGCAGCACGCAGAAGGGGATCGAGCTGATCCATAGCTTGCGCATTATGCCTCTCCGGTCGGCTGAGTGCCCGCACGCTCGTTTCATGGGTTGACATAGGCATACGGAGTTCATCCCCAATCTAAGCATACGGAGTTCATTCCCAATCTAAGATCAGACCGGATCGAAGGTTGTGGTAGCATGATCGACAGCATGCAGGAGGGGACCAAGCCGATCCCCGGCTTGTGCATTCTGCCTCTCCGGCTGGTTGAGTGCCCGCACGTTCGTTTCGTGGGTGGACCAAGGCGTACGGAGTTCATTCCATGTCCAAGCCCCAATCGGACCGAGGGTTATGGTAGCAGGACCGGCAGTGGGATTGACAGCACGCAGAGGGGGATCGGGCTGATCCACGGCTTGCGCATTATGCCTCTCTGGCTGGCCTCTCCTGTCAGCTGAGCGCCCACACGCTCATTTCATTGGTTGACTTGGGCATACGGAGTTCATCCCCAGTCTAAGCATACAGAGTTCATTCCCAGTCTAAGATTGGATCGGATCGAGGGTTACGACAGTAGGATCGGTAGCACGTAGAGGGGACCGGGCCGATCCTCGGCTTACGAATTTTACCTCTCCGATCGGTAAAGAGCCCGCATGCTCATTTCGTGGGTTGGCTTAGACATAGGGATTTCATTCCATGTCTAAGCCCCAGCTGGATCGAGGGTTGTGGCAGCGAGATCGGTAGCACGCAGAGGGGGACCGGGCCAATCTCCGGCTTGCCCATTATCCCTCTTCGGTCTGCTCAGCGTCCGAACACTCATTTCGTGGGTTAACTTAGGCATACGAAGTTCATTCCCAGTCTAAGATCAGATCAGACCGAAGGTTACGCAGGGGGGACCAGGCCAGTCCCCGACTTGTGCATTCTGCCTCTCCGATCGGTTGAGCTCCCGCACTCTCATTTCATGGGTTGGCTTAGGCATACGGAGTTCATTCCATGTCTAAGCATACGGAGTTCATTCCCAGTCTAAGATCGGATTGGATCGAGGGTTACGGTGGCAGGACCAGCAGCAGGATCGATAGCACGCAGGGGGGGATCGGGCTGATCCCCGGCTTGCGCATTCTGCCTCTTCGGCCAGCCTCTTGCCCGCACGCTCATTTTGTGGGTCAGCTTAGGCATACGAGTTTATTCCATGTCTAAGCCCCAGTCGGACCGAGGGTTGTTGCAATGGGATCGACAGCACGTAGAGGGGGACCGAGTCGATCCCCGGCTTGTGCATTATGCCTCTTCGGTCGGCTCAGTGCCCGTACGCCCATTTCGTGGGTTGGCTTAGGCATAGCGAGTTCATTCCATGTCTAAGCCCCAGCCGGACCGAAGTTGTGGCAACGGGATCGGCAGCACGAAGAGGGGGACCGGGTCGATCCCCGGCTTGCGCATTATTCCTCTTCGGCTGGCTCAGTGCCTGAACGTTCATTTCATGGGTTGACTTAGGCATATGGAGTTTATTTCCAGTCTAAGATCGGATCGGACTAAGGGATGCGGCAACAGGATCGACAACACGCAGGGGGGATCGGGTCGGTCCTCGATTGGTGCTTTCTGCCTCTTCGGCCGGTTGAGCGCCCGTGCGCTCATTTCATGGGTTGGCTTAGGCATACAGAGTTCATTCATAGTCTATGCATGTGGAGTTCATTCCTAGTCTAAAATTGGACTGGACCAAGGGTTGCGATAGCAGGACCAGTAGCAAGATCGATAGTACGTAGGGAGGGATCGGGCCGATCCTCGGCTTGTGCATTCTGCCTCTCCGACCGGCCTCTCACCTGCACGCTCATTTCGTGGGTTGGCTTAGGCATACGGAGTTCATTCCATGTCTATGCCCCAGCCGGACCGAGGGTTGTCTTGGCACGAAACTTCACATGAAGGCTTAGGGAACCATTATATGAATTTACACGCCATAAAAATGGCATTGGCATTGCAGAAATATGAAGACGTGCTTGAACCCACCTACCACCCGTTCGATCCTCGGCTTGCGTATCCTACCTCTCTGGTCGGCTGAGCGCCCGCACGCTTGTTTCGTGGGTTGACTTAGGCACACGGAGTTCATCCCCAATCTAAGCATATGGAGTTCATTCCCAGTCTAAGATCGGACTGGACCAAGGGTTGCAGTAGCAGGATCGGTAGCACGCAGGGGGGACCAAGCTGATCCCCGGCTTGCGCATTCTGCCTCCCCGGTCGGTTGAGTGCCCGTACGCTTATTTCGTGGGTTGGCTTAGGCATACGGAGGTCATTCCATGTCTAAGCCCTAGCCGGACCGAGGGTTGTGGCAGCACGCAGAAGGGGACCAGGCTGATCCCCAGCTTATGCATTATGCCTCTCCGACCGGCCTCTTCGGCCGGTTGAGCGCCCGCACGCTCGTTTCATGGGTTGACTTAGGTATATGGAGTTCATCCCCAGTCTAAGCATATGGAGTTCATTCCCAGTCTAAGATCGGACTGGACCGAGGGTTACGGCAACAGGATCGATAGCTTGTAGAGGGGACCGGGTCGGTCTCTGGCTTGCGCATTGTGCCTCTTCGGCCGGCTGCGTGCCCACATGCACGCTCGTTTCATGCGTTCATGTCAAAGCATACGGAGATCATTCCCAATCTAAGATAGAACCGGACCGAGGGTTACGGCAGTAGGACCAGCGACAGGATCGACAGCACGCAGGGTGGACCAAGTCGATCCCCAGGTTGCACATTCTGCCTCTCCGATCGACTGAGTGCCTGCACGCTCATTTCGTGGGTTGGCTTAGGCATACGGAGTTCATTCCATGTCTAAGCCCCAGTCGGATCGATGATTGTGGCAACATGCAGAGGGGTATCGAGCTAATCCCTGGCTTGCGCATTATGCCTCTCTGGTCAGCCTCTCCGGCTGGCTGAGCGCCTGCACGCTCGTTTTGTGGGTTGACTTAGGCATACGGAGTTCATCCCCCCTCTAAGCATACAGAGTTCATTCCCAGTCTAAGATCAGACTGGACCGAGGGTTGTGGCAGCAGGATCGACAGTACGCAGGGGGACCGGGCCGATCCCCGGCTTGCACTTTCTTCCTTTCCGGTTGACTGGGCGCTTATACACCCGTTTCGTGGGTTGGCTTAGGCATAGGGAGTTCATTCCATGTCTAAGCCCCAGCTGGACCGAGGGTTGTGGCAGCGGGACCGACAGCACGTAGAGGGGGATCGAGCTGATCCTATGCTTGTGCATTATGCCTCTCCGGCCGGCTCAGCGCCTACACGCTCATTTCGTGGGTTGACTTAGGCATACGGAGTTCATTCCCAGTCTAAGATCGGACCAAACCAAGGGTTGCAGCAGCATGATCGACAGCACATAGGGGGCATCGGGTTGATCCCCGGCTTGCATATTTTACCTCTTCGACCGACTGAGCACCCGCACGCTCGTTTTATGGGTTGGCTTAGGCATACAGAGTTCATTCCATGTCTAAGCATACAGAGTTTATTCCCAGTCTAAGATTTTGAGCCACGGTGCACATGCTGGGCTCGGGCATGTGCTGGTGCCGCATGTTTTTTGCCCGGGGCACCATCGTCGGATCATTGTCGGAGAGCTTAAATGGTGGCATTGTGGGTTCCGGTGATTGGGGGTCCGGGGGTGTGTGCGCACATGATGAGTGATGGGTGGTGGTACTTGGCCCTTATATTGGCCCCCTATCCATCATCAAACCTCAAGAAGTCACACCTCCTTAAAAAGCATTTGAGATTTTATAGGTTTGCTGCCAGTAGCCATTAAAGTGTCTAAAATGGGGACACTTTTTTCAAACGGTCACAAAATCTTCTCCACTTCGAGTTTTTAGCTGAATTTTTTTGTGTTTGCCAAAAAAAATAAAAGGATCACCTCTACCAAATTTGGGGACAAAACTCTTTCTAAAAATATTTTAAAAATCCAAAACCTTAAAAAGTTTCAAAAATCGTGAAAAATAGAAAACGGGTCGTCTTGCCACGTAACATCACATGAAGGCTTAGGGGACCATTGTATGAATTTACTAGCCATAAAAATGGCATTGGAACGGCAAAAATATGAAGATGTGCTTGAACCCACCTACCACCCGTTGATCCCCGGCTTGCGCATCCTGCCTTTTTGGTCGGCTGAGCGCATGCACGCTCGTTTCGTGGGTTCACTTAGGCATACGGAGTTCATCCCCAGTCTAAGCATATGGAGCTCACTCCCAATTTAAGATAGGATCGGATCGAAGGTTGCGGCAGCAGGATCGACAGCACGCAGTGGGACCGGGCCAATCCCCGGCTTGCACATTCTGCCTCTCCGGCCTGCTGAGCGACCGCACGCCTATTTCATGGGTTGGCTTAGGCATAGGGAGTTCATTCCATGTCTAAGCCTCAGCCGAACCGAGGGTTGTGGCAGCGAGACCGACAGCACGTAGAGGGGGACCGGGTCAATCCCTGGTTTGCGCATTTGCCTCTCAATCGGCTCAACGCCCGCATGCTCGTTTCGTGGCTTGACTTAGGCATACGGAGTTCATTCCTAGTCCAAGATCAGAACGGACCGAGGGTTGCGACAGCAGGATCGACAGCACACAGTGGGGGACCAGGCTGATCCCCAACTTGCGCATTCTGCCTCTCCGATCGGCTGAGCGCCCGCACACTCGTTTCGTGGGTTGGCTTAGGCATACGGAGTTCATTCCATGTCTAAGCATATGGAGTTCATTCCCAGTCTAAGTTCAGATCAGACTGATAGTTGTGGCAGCAGGATTGGCAGCATGCAGGTGGGGACCGAGTCAATCCCCAGCTTGCGCATTCTGCCTCTCCGGCCGACCGAGCGCCCGCACGCTTGTTTTAGTGGTTGGCATAGGCATACGGAGTTCATTCCATGTCTAAGCCCCAGCTGGACTGAGGGTTGTGGCAGTAAGACCGGTAGCGGGATAAACAGCACTAATGAGGGATCGGGCTGATCTTTAACTTGCGCATTATGCCTCTCAGGCCGGCCTCTCCGATCGGCTGAGCACCCACACGCTCGTTTCATGGGTTGACTTAGGCATACGAAGTTCATCCCCAATCTAAGCATACGAAGTTCATTCCCAGTCTAAGATCGGACCAGACCGAGTGTTACAGCAGTAGGATTGGCAGCACGCAGGGGGGACCGGCCGATCCCCAGCTTGTACATTCTGTCTCTCCAGTTGGTTGAGTGCCCGCACGCCTGTTTCATGGGTTGGCTTAGGCATAAGGAGTTCAGTCCATGTCTAAGCCCCAGCCAGACTGAGAATTGTGGCAGCGGGACCAGCAGCACGCAGAGGGGGATCGGGTCGATCCCTGGTTTGCCCATTATGCCTCTCCGACCGGCTCAGCGCCCGTACGCTCATTTCGTGGGTTGACTTAGGCATACAGAGTTCATTCCCAGTCTAAGATCAGACCGGACCGAGGGTTGTGGTAGCAGGATCGACAGCACACAAGGGGGACCGGGCCGATCCCCGATTTACGCATTTTGCCTCTCCAGTCGACTGAGCGCCCGCACACTCGTTTCGTGGGTTGGCTTAGGCAGACGGAGTTCATTCCATGTCTATCATACGAAGTTCATTCCCAGTCTAAGATCAGACCGGACCAAGGGTTGTGGTAGCAGGACCAGCAGCAGGATCGGTAGCATGCAGGGGGACTGGGCTGATCCCCAGCTTGCGCATTCTACCTTTCCAACCGATCGAGCACTCACAGATCATTTCGTGGGTTGGCTTAGGCATACGGATTTCATTCCATGTCTAAGCCCCAACCAGACCGAGGGTTATGGCAGTAGGATCGGCAGCGGGATCAACAACATGTAGAGGGGGATCGGGATTTTTGGCTTACGCATTATGCCTCTCAGGTTGGCCTCTCCGGCCGGTTGAGCAGCTGCACGCTAATTTTGTGGGTTAACTTAGGCATACGAAGTTCATCCCCAATCTAAGCATACGGAGTTCATTCCCAATCTAAGATCAGACCGGATCGAGTGTTGCGACAGCAGGATCGACAGCACACAGGGGGGACCGGGCCGATCCCCAGCTTGTGCATTCTGCCTCTCTGATCAGTTGATGACCGTATGCCCGTTTCATGGGTTGGCTTAGGCATAGGCAGCATGTAGAGGGGGATCGGGCCGATCCCCGTCTTGCACAATATGCCTCTCCGACCGACTGAGCGCCCGCACGCTCGTTTCCTAGGTTGGCTTAGGCATATGGAATTCATTTCACATCTAAGCATACGGAGTTCATTCCCAGTCTAAGATTTTGAGCCACGGTGCACATGCTGGGCTTGGGCATGTGCAGGTACCACATTTTTTTGGCCTGGGGCACCATCGTCGGAGAGCTTAACCAAAGGCATTGGGGGTTCCGATGATTGGGGGGGCCGGGGGGGTGTGCGCACATGATAGGCAATGGGTGTTGGTACTTGGCCCTTATATTGGCCCCCTATCCCTCATCAAACCTTGAGAACTCACACCCCCTTAAAGAGCATTTGAGATTTAATAGGTTTGCTGCCAGTAGCCATTAAAGTGTCTGAAATGGGGACACTTTTTTCAAACGGTCACAAAATCTTCTCCACTTTGAGTTTTTAGCTGCATTTTTTTTGTGCATGCCAACAAAAATACAAGGATCACCTCTACTAAATTTGGGGACAAAACTCTTTCTAAAAAAATTTTAAAAAATCCCGAACCGTAAAACGTTTTGAAAATCTTGAAAAATAGAAAACGGGTCGTCTTGCCACAAAACTTCACATGAAGGCTTAGGGGACCATTGTATGAATTTACAAGCCATAAAAATGGCATTGGCATGGCAGAAATATGAAGATGTGCTTGAACCCACCTAACACCCATTTGATCCCTGGCTTGCACAACCTGCCTTTCAGGTCGACTGAACGCCCCCACGCTCGTTTTGTGGGTTGACTTAGGCATACAGAGTTCATCCCCAGTCTAAGATCAAACTGGACCGAAGGTTGCGGCAGCAGGATCGACAGCACATAGGGGAGATCGGGTCGATCCCCGACTTACGCATTTTGCCTCTCTGGCCGGTTGAGTGCCTGCACGCTCGTTTCGTGGGTTGGCTTAGGCATAGGGAGTTCATTAAATGTCTAAGCCCTAACCGGACCGAGGGTTGTGGCAACGGGATCGGTAGCACACAGAGGGGGACCGGGCCGATTCCCGGCTTGCGCATTATGCCTCTCTGGCCTGCTCATTGCCCGCACTCTTGTTTCATGGGTTGAATTAGGCATACAGAGTTCATTCCCAGTCTAAGATCGAACTGGACCAAGCGTTGTGGTAGTAGGATCGACAGCACGCAGGGGGGACCCGACTAATCTCTGACTTACGCATTCTGCCTCTCCGACCGGCAGAAGGCCCGTACGCTCGTTTCTTGGGTTGGCTTAGGCATACAGAGTTCATTCCATGTCTAAGCATACGGAGTTCATTCCTAGTCTAAGATCGGACCGAACCGAGGGTTGCGACAGCAGGACCAACAGTAGGATCGATAGCATGCAAGGGGGGATCGAGCCGATCCCTGACTTACGCATTCTGCCTCTCCGATCGATTGAGCACCTGCACGCTCGTTTCATGGGTTGGCTTAGGCATACGGAGTTCATTCCATGTCTAAACACCAGTTAGACCGAGGGTTGAGGCAGCAGGACCGACAGCGGGATTGGCAGCACGCAGAGGGCGATCGGGCTGATCCCTGACTTGCGCATTATGGCTCTTCGACCGACCTCTCCTGTAGGCTGAGCGCCCGCACGCTCGTTTCCTAGGTTGACTTAGCCATACGGAGTTCATCCCTAGTCTAAGCATACAGAGTTCATTCTCAGTCTAAGATCGAACTAGACCAAGGGTTACGGAGCAGGATCGATAGCACGCAGGGGGGATCGGGCCGATCCTCGGCTTGCGCATTCTGCCTCTCCGATCGGCTTAGCACTCGCACGCCAGTTTCGTGGGTTAGCTTAGGCATATGAAGTTTGTTCCAAGTCTAAGCCCCAGCCAGACCAAGGGTTGTGGCAGCGGGACCGACAGCACGCAGAGAGGGACCGGGCTGATCCTCGGCTTGCGCATTATGCCTCTTCGGTCGGCTCATCGCCTGCACTCTCGTTTCGTGGGTTGAGTTAGACATACGGAGTTCATTCCCAGTCTAAGATCGGACCGGACCGATGGTTATGGCAACAGGATCGACAGCATGCAGGGGGGATCAAACCGATCCCCGACTTGCACATTCTGCCTCTCCGGTCGGCTGAACACCTGTATGCTCGTTTCGTGGGTTGGCTTAGGCATACGGAGTTCATTCCATGTCTAAGAATACGGAATTGATTCCCAGTCTAAGATCGGACCGGACTGAGGGTTGTGGCAGTAGGACTAGCAGCAGGACTAGCAGCACGTAGGGGGGATCGGGCCGATCCCCGGCTTACGCATTTTGCCTCTCCGGCCGGTTGGACACCCGCACACTCATTTCATGGGTTGGCTTAGGCATACGAAGTTCATTCCATGTCTATGCCCCAACCGGACCGAGGGTTGTGGTAGCAGGACCGACAGCAAGATCGACAGCACGCAGAGGGGGACCGGGTTGATCCTCGACTTACGTATAATGCCTCTCCGACCAACCTCTTCGGCCGGTTGAGCGCCCGCACGCTCGTTTTATAGGTTGACTTAGGCATACGGAGTTCATCCCCAGTCTAAGCATACAAAGTTCATTCCCAGTCTAAGATCGGATAGGACTGAGTGTTACGGCGGTAGGATCAACAGCACGCAGGGGGGACCAGCCCGATCCCCGGCTTCCGCATTCTGCCTCTCCGACCAACTGAGTGCCCGCACATCCATTTCGTGGGTTGGCTTAGGCATATGGAGTTCATTCCATGTCTAAGCCCCAGCCAGATCGAGGGTTGTGGCAGCAGGACCGATAGCATGCAGAGGGGGACCGGGCTGGTCCCCAGCTTGGGCATTATGCCTCTTCGGTCGGCTCAGTGCTCGCATGCTCGTTTCATGGGTTGGCTTAGGCATACGGAGTTCATCCCCAATCTAAGCATATAGAGTCCATTCCCAGTCTAAGATCGGACCGGACCGAGAGTTGCGGCAGCAGGATCGACAGCACACAGGGGGGACCGAGCCGATCCTCGGCTTGTGCATTCTGCTACTTCGACTGGCTGAGCACCCGCATGCTCATTTCATGGATTGGCTTAGGCATACAAAGTTCATTCCATATCCAAGCATACGAAGTTCATTCCCAGTCTAAGATTTTGAGCCACGGTGCACATGCTGCGCTCGGGCATGTGTTGGTCCCGCATTTTTTTCGCCCGGGGGTTGTGTGCACATGATGTGCGATGGGTGCTGGTACTTGGCCCTTATATTGGCCCCTATCCCTCATCAAACCTCATGAACTCACACCCCCTTAAAGAGCATTTGAGATTTTATAGGTTTGCTACCAGTAGCCATTAAAGTGTCTGAAATGGGGACACTTTTTTCAAACGGACACAAAATCTTCTCCACTTCATGTTTTTAGCTTAATTTTATTATGCATGCCAACAAAAATACAAGGATCACCTCTACCAAATTTGGGGATAATAGTCTTTCTAAAAAAATTTTAAAAAATCTTGAACTGTAAAAAGTTTCAAAAATCGTGAAAAATAGAAAACGGGTCGTCTTGCCACGAAACTTCACATGAAGGCTTAGGGGACCATTGTATGAATTTACAAGCCATAAAAATGGCATTGGCATGGCAGAAATATGAACATGTGCTTGACCCACCTACCACCCGTTCGATCCCTGGCTTGTGCATCTTGCCTCTCTGATCGACTGAGCGCCCGCATGCTTGTTTCATGGGTTGACTTAGGCATAGGGAGTTCATCCCCAATCTAAGCATATGGAGTTCATTCCCAGTCTAAGATCAGACCGGACCAAGGGTTGCGACAGCAGGATCGATAGCTCGCAGGGGGGACCAAGCCAATCCACGACTTGAGCATTCTGCCTCTCCGGCAGGCTGAGCGCCCGTACGCCCGTTTCATGGGTTGGCTTAGGCATAGGGAGTTCATTCCATGTCTAAGCCCCAGTTCGATCGGTGATTGTGGTAGCAGGACCGGCAGCACGTAGAGGGGGATCGGGTCGATCCCCGATTTGCGCATTATGCCTCTCCGATCGGCTCAACGCCCGTACGCTTGTTTCATGGGTTGACTTAGGGATACGGAGTTCAATCTCAGTCTAAGATTGGACCGAACCAAGGGTTGCGATAGCAGGATCGACAGCATGCAGGGGGGATCGGGCCGATCCCCGGCTTGCACATTCTACCTCTCTGGTCGGCTGAGTGCCCGCACGCTCATTTCATGGGTTGGCTTAGGCATATTGAGTTCATTCCATGTCTAAGCATACGGAGTTCATTCCCAGTCTAAGATTTTGAGCCACGGTGCACATGCTGGGCTCGGGCATGTGCTGGTGCCATATTTTTTTCACCCAGGGCACCATCGTCGGAGCATCGCCGAAGCATCGTCGGAGAGCCTAACTGGCGGCATTGGGGGTGTCGACGATTGGGGGGCCGGGGGGTGTGTGCACATGATGTGCGATTGGGTAATGGTACTTGGCCCTTATATTGGCCCCCTATCCCTCATCAAACCTCGAGAACTCACACCCCCTTAAAGAGCATTTTGAGATTTTATAGGTTTGATGCCAGTAGCCATTAAAGTGTCTGAAATGGGGACACTTTTTTCAAACGGTCACAAAATCTTCTCCGCCATGAGTTTTTAGCTGAATTTTTTTTTCCATGCCAACAAAAATACATGGATCACATCTACCAAATTTGGGGACAAAAATCTTTCTAAAAAAATTTTAAAAAATCCTGAACAGCAAAAAGTTTCAAAAATCATGAAAAATAGAAAGCAGGTCGTCCTGCCACGAAACCTCACATGAAGGCTTAGGGGACCATTGTATGAATTTACGAGCCATAAAAATGGCATTGGCATGGCAAAAATATGAAGATGATCCTGAACCCACCTACCACCCATTTGATCCCCGGCTTGCGCATCCTGCCTCTCTGGTCGGCTGAGCGCCAGCATGCTCATTTCATGGGTTGACTTAGGCATACGGAGTTCATCCCCAGTCCAAGCATATGGAGTTCATTCCTAGTCTAAGATTAGACCGGACTGATAGTTGCAACAGCAGGATCGATAGCACGCAGAGGGGACCGGGTCGATCCTCGGCCTACGCATTCTACCTCTCCGGCCTGCTGAGCGCCCGCACGCTCGTTTCGTGGGTTGGCTTAGGCATAGGGAGTTCATTCCATGTCTAAGCCCCAGCCGGACTGAGGGTTGTGGTAGCGAGACTGGCAACATGCAGATGGGGACCAGGCCGAACCCGACTTGCGTATTATGCCTTTTCGACTGGCTCAGTGCCCGCACGTTCGTTTTGTGGGCTGAATTAGGCATCCGGAGTTCATTCCCAGTCTAAGATCAGACCGAACCGAGGGTTGTGGTAGCAGGATCGATAGCACGTAGTGGGGACCGGGCTGATCCCTAGCTTGCGCATTCTGCCTCTCTGGTCGGCTGAGTGCTCGCACGCTCGTTTCATGGGTTGGCTTAGGCATAAGGAGTTCATTCCATGTCTAAGCATACGGAGTTCATTCCCAGTCTAAGATCAGACCGGACTGAAGGTTATGGCAGCAGGACCAGCAGCAGGATCGACAGCATGCAGGAGGGATCGAGTTGATCCTCGGCTTTCACATTTTGCCTCTCCGGTTGGCTGAGCACCCACACGCTCATTTCGTGGGTTGGCATAGGCATACGGAGTTCATTCCATGTCTAAGCCCAACCGGACCGAGGGTTGTGGCAGTAGGGCCGGCAGCGGGATCGACAGCACGCATAGGGGGACCGGGCTGATCTCCGACCAGCCTCTCCGATCGGCTGAGCGCCCGCACGCTCATTTCGTGGGTTGACTTAAGCATACGGAGTTCATTCCCAGTCTAAGCATATGGAGTTCATTCCCAGTCTAAGATCGGACCGGATCAAGGGTTGTAGTAGTAGGATCGGCAGCACGCCGGGGGGACTGGGCTGATCCTCGACTTGCACATTCTGCCTCTCTGATTGGCTGAGTGCCCGCACGTCCGTTTCGTGGGTTAGCTTAGGCATAGGGAGTTCATTCCATGTCTAAGCCCAGCCGGATCGAGGGTTGTTGCAACGGGACTGGCAGCACGCAGAGGAGGATCGGGCTGATCCCTGGCTTGTGCATATGTCACTTCGATCGGCTCAGCGCCTGCACTCTCGTCTCGTGGGTTGACTTATGCATACGAAGTTCATTCCCAGTCTAAGATCGGATTGGACCGAGGGTTGCGGTAGCAGGATCGACAGCACGTAGGGGGGACCGATCTAATCCCCGGCTTACGCATTTGCCTCACTGTTCGACTGAGCGCCCGCACGCTCGTTTCATGGGTTGGCTTAGGCATATGGAGTTCATTCCATGTCTAAGCATATGGAGTTCATTCCCAGTCTAAGATCGGACTGGACCGAGGGTTTCGATAGCAGGATCGACAGCACGTAGGGGGGACCGAGCCGATTCTCAGCTTGCGCATTCTGCCTCTCCGGTTGAGCATCCGCACGCCCATTTCGTGGGTTGGCTTAGGCATAGGGAGTTTATTCCATGTCTAAGCCCCAGTCGGATCGAGGGTTGTGGCAGTGGGCTCGACAGCATGTAGAGGGGGATTGGGCTGATCCCCAACTTGCGATTATGCCTTTCCGGTCAGCTCAGCGCCCGCACACTCGTTTCATGGGTTGAATTAGGCATACAGAGTTCATTCCTAGTCTAAGATCAGACCGGACCAAGGGTTATGGTAGCAGGATCGACAGCACGCAGGGGGGACCCGATCGATCTTCGACTTGCGCATTCTGCCTCTCCGACCGACTGAAGGCCCAGACGCTCGATTCGTGGGTTGGCTTAGGCATACGGAGTTCATTCCATGTCTAAGCATACGGAGTTCATTCCCAGTCTAAGATCGGACCGAACCAAGGGTTGTGGCAGCAGGACCAGTAGTAGGATTGGCAGCATGCAGGGGGGGATCGAGCCGATCCCCATCTTGCGTATTCTACCTCTCCGATCGGTTGAGCACCCGCACGCTCGTTTCGTGGGTTGGCTTAGGCATACCGAGTTCATTCCATGTCTAAGCCCCAGCCAGACCGAGGGTTATGGCAGCAGGACCAATAGCGGGATTGGCAGCACGCAGAGGGCGATCGGGCTGATCCCTGACTTGCACATTATGGCTCTTCGATTGGCCTCTCCGGTCGGCTGAGCACCCGCACGCTCGTTTCATGGGTTGACTTAGGCATACGAAGTTCATCCCCAGTCTAAGCATATGCAGTTCATTCCCAGTCTAAGATCGAACTAGACTGAGGGTTATGAAAAAGGATCGACAGCACGCAGGGGGACCGAGTCGATCCCTGACTTGCGCATTCTGCCTCTCTGACCAACTGAGCACCTGCACGCCCGTTTCGTGGGTTGGGTTAGGCATAGGGAGTTCATTCCAAGTCTAAGCCCCAGCCAGACCAAAGGTTGTGGCAGCAGGACCGACAGCACACAGAGGGGGACCGGGCCAATCCCGACTTACGCATTATGCCTCTTCGGTTGGCTTAGCACTCGTACGCTTATTTCGTGGGTTGACTTATGCATACGGAGTTCATTCCCAGTCTAAGATTGGATCAGACCGAGGGTTGCAGTAACAGGATCGACAGCATGCATGGGGGACCAGGTTGATCCCCAGCTTGTGCACTCTGCCTCTCCGACTGGCTATACGCCTGCGTGTTCATTTCGTGGCTTGGCTTAGGCATATGGAGTTCATTCCATGTCTAAGCATACAGAGTTCATTCCCAGTCTAACATTTTGAGCCATGGTGCACATGCTGGGCTCGGGCATGTGCTGGTGCCATTTTTTTTTCGCCCAGGGCACCATCGTCGGAGCATCGTCGGAGAGCCTAACCGACGGCATTAGGGGTTCCAACGATTGGGGGGGCAGGGGGTGTGCGCACATGATGTGTGATGGGTGCTGGTACTTGGCCTTTATATTGGACCCTTATCCCTCATCAAACCTCGAGAACTTACACCCCTTTAAAGAGCATTTGAGATTTTATAGGTCTGCTACCAGTAGCCATTAAAGTGTTTGAAATGGGGACACTTTTTTCAAACGGTCACAAAATCTTCTCCACTTCGAGTTTTTAGCTGAATGTTTTTGTGCATGCCAACAAAAATACAAGAATCACCTCTACCAAATTTGGGGACAAAACTCTTTCTAAAAAAATTCTCAAAAATCCCGAACCGTAAAAAGTTTCCAACATCCTGAAAAATAGAAAACGGGTCGTCTCTGGTCGGCTGAGCGCCCGCACGCTCGTTTGTTGACTTAGGCATACGAAGTTCATACCCAGTCTAAGCATATGGAGTTCATTCCTAGTCTAAGATCGGATCGGATCGAGGGTTGCAGCAGCAGGATCGATAGCACGTAGGGGGGACCGGGCCAATCCCCGGTTTGCGCATTTTGCCTATCCAACCAGCTAAGTGCCTGCACGCCCGTTTCGTGGGTTAGCTTAGGCATAGGGAGTTCATTCCATGTCTAAGACCCAACTGGACCAAGGGTTGTGGCAGCGGGACCGACAGCACGTAGGGGGGATCGGGTCGATCCCTAACTTGTGCATTATGCCTCTTCGACCGACCTCTCCGGCCAACTGAGCGCCCGCATGCTCATTTCGTGGGTTGACTTAGGCATACGGAGATCATCCACAGTCTAAGGATATAAAGTTCATCCCAGTCTAAGATCGGACTAGACCGAGGGTGGCGGTAGTAGGATCAGCAGCATGCAGGGGGGTCGGGCCGGTCCCCGGCTTGCACATTCTGCCTCTTCAGCCGGCTCAGCGCCCGTACGCTCGTTTCATGGGTTGACTTATGCATACGGAGTTCATTCCCAGTCTAAGATTAGACTAGATCAAGGGTTGCGATAGCAGGATCGACAGCACGTGGGGGGGACCGGGCCAATCCCCAGTTTGCACATTCTACCTCTCTGATTGACTGAGCACCAGCATGCTCGTTTCGTGGGTTGGCTTAGGCATACAGAGTTCATTCCATGTCTAAGTATATGGAGTTCATTCCCAGTCTAAGATTTTGTGCCACGGTGCACATGCTGGGCTCGGGCATTTACTAGTGTCACATTTTTTTCACCCGGGGCACCATCGTCGGAGAGCCTAACCAACGGTATTGGGGGTTTCGATGATTGGGGGGGCCGGGGGGTGTGCGCACATGATGTGCGATGGGTGCTGGTACTTGGCCCTTGTATTGGCCCCCAATCCCTCATCAAACCTTGAGAACTCCATGTATAAGCCCCAGTCGGACCGAGGGTTGTGGCAGCAGGACCGACAACACGTAGAGGGGGACCGAGCCGATCCCCGGCTTGCGCATTATGCCTCTCCAACCGGCTCAACGCCCGCACGCTCATTTCATAGGTTGACTTAGGCATACGAAGTTCATTCCCAGTCTAAGATCAGATCGGACCGAGGGTTGCGACAGTAGGATCGATAGCACGCAGGAGGGACTGGGCTGATCCCCGACATGAGCATTCTACCTCTCCGGCCGGTTGAACGCCCGCACGCTCATTTCATGGGCTGGCTTAGGCTTAGGGAGTTCATTCCATATCTAAGCATACGGAGTTCATTCCCAGTCTAAGATCGGATCGGATCGAGGGTTACGGTAGCAGGATCGACAGCACGTAGGGGGGACCGAGTCGATCCCCAGCTTGCGCACTCTACCCTTCCGCTCAGCTGAGTACCAGCTCGTCCGGTTCGTGGGTTGGCTTAGGCATAGGGAGTTCATTCCATGTCTAAGCCCCAGCCAGACCAAGGGTTGTGGCAGTGGGATTGACAGCACGCAGAGGGGGATCGGGCCGATCCCTGGCTTGCACATTATGCCTGTCTAAGCCCCAGCCAGACCAAGGGTTGTGGCAGCGGGATTGACAGCACGCAGAGGGGGATCGGGCCGATCCCTGGCTTGCGCATTATGCCTCTCCGATCAGCTCAGCTCCCGTATGCTCGTTTCATGGGTTGACTTAGGCATACGGAGTTCATTACCAGTCTAAGATCGGACCAGACCGAGGGTTGTGGTAGCAAGATCGACAGCACACAGTGGGGCCCCGAGCCGATCCCTGGCTTGCGCATTCTGCCTCTCCAGTCAGCTGAGCGCCCACACGCTCGTTTCATGGGTTGGCTTAGGCATACGGAGTTCATTCCATGTCTAAGCATACGGTGTTCATTCCCAGTCTAAGATCAGACCAGACTGAGGTTTACGATAGCAGGACCAGGAGCAGGATTGACAGCACGCAGGAGGGATCGGGTCGATCCTCGGCTTGCGCATTCTACCTCTCCGGCCGACTGAACACTCGCATGCTCGTTTCGTGGGTTGACTTGGGCATAAGGAGTTCATCCCCAGTCTAAGTATACGGAGTTCATTCCCAGTGTAAACCGGATTGGACCAAGGGTTGTCACATTTTTTTTGCTTGAGGCACCATCGTCGGAGCATCACCGGAGAGCCTACCCGATGGCAATGGGGGTTCCGACGATTGGGGTGGCGGGGGGTGTGCGCACTTGATGTGCGATGGGTGCTGGTACATGGTCCCTAAAAGGCCCCCTATCCCTAATCAAACATTGAGAACTCACACCCCCTTAAAGAGCATTTGAGATTTTATAGGTTTGCTATCAGTAGCCATTAAAGTGTCTGAAATGGGGACACTTTTTTCAAACGGTCACAAAATCTTCTCCACTTTGAGTTTTTAGCTGAATTTTTTTGTGAATGCCAACAAAAATACAAGGATTGCCTCTATGAAATTTGGGGACAAAAATCTTTCTAAAAAAATTTAAAAAAATTTCGAACAGCAAAAAGTTTTGAAAATCATTAAAAATAAAAAAATGGGTCGTTTTGCCCCGAAACTTCACATGAAGGCTTAGGGGACCGTTGTATGAATTTACAAGCCATAAAATTGGCATTGACATAGCACAAATGTGAAGATGTGCGTGAACCCACCAACCAATCGTTCGATCCCCGGCTTCCGTATCTTGCCTCTTTGGTCGGCTGAGCGCCTGCACGCTCGTTTTATGGGTTGACTTAGGCATACGAAGTTCATCCCCAGTCTAAGCATACAGAGTTCATTCCCAGTCTAAGATCAAATTGGATCGAGGGTTACGGCAGCAGGATCGACAGCATGCAAGGGGGACCGGGCCGATCTCGACTTACGCATTCTGCCTCTCTGATCGGCCGAGCGCCCGCACGTCCGTTTCGTGGTTTGGCTTAGGCATAGGGAGTTCATTCCATGTCTAAGCACCAGCCAGACCGACGGTTGTGGCAGCGGGACCGACAACACATAAAGGGGAACCGGGCCGATCCCCAGCTTGCGTATTATGCCTTTCTGGCCGGCTCAACGCCCGTACGCTTGTTTCGTGTGTTGACTTAGGCATACGGAGTTCATTTCCAGTCTAAGATCGGATCGGACTGAGGGTTGCGGCAGCAAGATCGACAGCACGTAAGGGTGGATCGAGCTGATCCCCGGCTTGCGCATTCTGCCTCTCCGGTCGGCTAAGCACCCGTATGCTCATTTCGTGGGTTGGCTTAGGCATACAGAGTTCATTCCATGTCTAAGCATACGAAGTTCATTCCCAGTCTAAGATAAGATCGAACCGAGGATTGCGGCAGCAGCACCAACAGCAGGATCGACAGCACGTAGGGGGGGACCGGGCCGATCCCCGGCTTGTGGATTCTGCCTCTTCAGCCGGTTGAGCGCCCGCACGCTCGTTTCGTGGGTTGGCTTAGGCATACGGAGTTCATTCCAAGTCTAAGCCCCCGCCGGACCGAGGGTTGTGGCAGCAGGACCGGTAGCGGGATCGACAACACGCAGAGGGGGATCGGGTTGATCCCTGGCTTACGCATTATGATTCTCCAATCGGCCTCTCTGGCCGGCTGAGCGCCCGTACGCTCATTTTGTGGGTTGATTTAGGCATACGAAGTTCATCCCTAGTCTAAGCATACGGAGTTCATTCCCAGTCTAAGATCGGACCGGACTGAGGGTTGCGGCAGCAGGAACGACAACACGCAAAAGGGACCGGGCGAATCCTCAGCTTGCGCATTCTGCCTCTCTGATCGACTGAGCGCTTGCACGCCCGTTTCATGGGTTGGCTTAGGCATAGGGAGTTTATTCTATGTCTAAGACCCAACCGAACTGAGGGTTGTGGCTATGGGACCGACAGCACGCAGGGGGGACCGGGTCGATCCCAGGCTTGCGCATTATGCCTCTCTGGTCAGCTGAGCGCCCGCACGCTCGTTTTGTGGGTTGGCTTAGGCATACGGAGTTCATTCCATGTCTGAGCATACGGAGTTCATTCCCAGTCTAAGATCAGATTGGAATGAGGGTTGCGACAGCAGGACCAACAGCAGGATCAGTCGCACACAGGGGGGACCAAGGCGATCCTCGGCTTGTGCATTCTGCCTCTCTGCCCTGCTGAGTGCCCACACGCTCGTTTCATGGGTTGTCTTAGGCGTAGGGAGTTCATTCCATGTCTAAGCCCCAGTCAGACCAAGGGTTGTGGCAACGGGACTGGCAGCACGCAGAAAGGGACCGAGTCGATCCTCGGCTTGTGCATATGCCTCTTCGACCGGCTCAGTGCCTGCATGCTCGTTTCGTGGGTTTACTTAGGCACACGGAGTTCATTCCCAATCTAAGATCGGACCGGACCGAGGGTTGTGGCAGTAGGGTCGACAGCACGCAGGGGGGACTGGGTTGATCCTCGACTTACGCATTCTGCCTCTTCGATCGGCTGAGCGCCCACACGCTCGTTTCCTGGTTAGCTTAGGCGTACGGAGTTCATTCCATGTCTAAGCATACGGAGTTCATTCCCAGTCTAAGATTGGACCGGACCAAGGGTTGCGATAGCAGGACCAGTAGCAGGATCGACAACACGTAGGGGGACCAGGTCGATCCCCGGTTTACGCATTCTACCTCTCCAACCGGCTGAGGGCCCGTACGCTCATTTTGTGGGTTTGCTTAGGCATACGGAGTTCATTCCATGACTAAGCATACGGAGTTCATTCCCAGTCTAAGATTTTAAGCAACGACACCCATGCTCGGCTCGGGCATGTGCTGGTACCACATTTTTTTTGCCCGGGGCACCATCGTCGGAGCATCGTCGGAGAGCCTAACCGGTAGCATTGGGGGTTCCGATGGTTGGGGGGGTCGGGGGGTGTGCGCACATGATGTGTGATGGGTGCTGGTACTTGGCCCTTATATTGGTCCCCTATCCCTCATCAAACCTCAAGAACTCACACACCCTTAAAGAGCATTTGAGATTTTATAGGTTTGCTGCCAGTAGCCATTAAAGTGTCTGAAATGGGGACACTTTTTTCAAACGATCACAAAATCTTCTCCACTTTGAGTTTTTGGCTGAATTGTTTTGTGCATGCTAACAAAAATACAAGGATCACCTCTACCAAATTTGGGGACAAAACTCTTTCTAAAAAATTTAAAAAAATCTCGAGCCACAAAAAGTTTCAAAAATCGTGAAAAATAGAAAATGGGTCGTCTTGCCACGAAACTTCACATGAAGGCTTAGGGGACCATTGTATGAATTTACAAGCCATAAAAATGGCATTGGCAGGGAAGAAATATGAAGATGTGCTTGAACCCACCTACCATCCATTCGATCCCCGGCTTACGCATCCTGCCTCTCTAGTCGGTTGAGCGACCGAACGCTCATTTTGTGGGTTGACTTAGGCATATGAAGTTCATCCCCAGTCTAAGCATACGGAGTTCATTCCCAGTTTAAGATCAGATCAGATTGAGGGTTACCACAGTAGGATTGACAGCACGCAGGGGGGACCGAGTCGATCCCCAGCTTGCTCATTCTGCCTCTCCGACCGGCTGAGCGCCCGCACGCCCGTTTCATGGGTTGGCTTAGGCATAGGGAGTTCATTCCATGTCTAAGCCCCAGCTAGACCGAGGGTTGTGGTAGCAGGACCGACAGCGGGATCGGCAGCGCGCAGAAGGGGACCGAGCTGATGCTCGGCTTGCCGATTATGCCTCTCCGACCGACTGAGCGCTCGTACGCTCGTTTCATGGGTTGACTTAGGCATACAGAGTTTATTCCTAGTCTAAGATTGGACCGGATCGAGGGTTGCGACAGCAAGATCGACAGCACGTAGGGGTGCACCGGGTCGATCCCCGGCTTGCGCATTCTGCCTCTCCGACCGGTTGAGCGCCCGCACGCCCGTTTTGTGGGCTGGCTTAGGCATAGGGAGTTCATTCCATGTCTAAGCCCCAGTCGGACCGAGGGTTGTTGCAGCGGGACCGGTAGCACGCTGAGGGGGACCGGGCCGATCCTCGGCTTGCACATTATGCCTCTCCGATCTGCTCAGTGCCCGCATGCTCGTTTCATGGGTTGACTTAGGCATACAGAGTTCATTCCCAGTCTAAGATCGAACCGAACTGATGGTTGCCGTAGCAGGATCGATAGCATGCAGGGGGGATTGGGCCGATCCCCGACTTGCGCATTCTGCCTCTCCGATCGGGTGAGTGCCCGCACGCTCGTTTCATGGGTTGGCTTAGGCATACGAAGTTAATTCCATGTCTAAGCATACGAAGTTCATTCCCAGTCTAAGATCAGACCGGACCGAGGGTTGCGACAACAGGACCAGCAGCAGGATCGGCAGCACGCAGGGGGGAACCAGGCTGATCCCCGGCTTGCGTATTCTTCCTCTCAGGTCGGCTGAGCGCCCGCACGCTTGTTTCATGGGTTGGATTAGGCATACGGAGTTCATTCCATGTCTAAGCCCCAGCTGGATCGAGGGTTGTGGTAGCAGGACCGGCAGCAGGATCGACAGCACGCAAAGTGGGACCAGGCTGATCCCCGACTTGCACATTACGCCTCTCCGACGGATTGAGTGCTCGCACGCTTGTTTTATGGGTTGACTTAGGCATACAGAGTTCATCCCTAGTCTAAGCATAAGGAGTTCATTCCTAGTCTAAGATCAAACTAGACCGAGGGTTTTGGCAGCAAGATCGGCAACACGCAGGGGGGACCGGGCTGATCTTCGGCTTTTGCATTCTGCCTCTTTGGTCGACTGATCGCCCGTATGCCCGTTACGTGGGTTGGCTTAGGCATAGGGAGTTCATTCCCTGTCTAAGCCCCAACCGGACCGAGGGTTGTGCAGTGGGACTGGCAGCACGAAGAGAGGGATCGGGCTGATCCCCGACTTGCTCATCATGCCCCTCCGGCCGGCTCAGTGCCCGCACGCTCATTTTATGGGTTGACTTAGGCATACGGAGTTCATCCCCAGTCTAAGCATACGGAGTTCATCCCCAGTCTAAGCATACGGAGTTCATTCCTAGTCTAAGATCAGACTGGACCGAGGGTGGTGGTAGCAGGATCGGCAGCACGTAGGGGGGACCGGGTCGATCCCCGGCTTGAGCATTTTACCTCTCCGACCGACTCGATGCCCGCACACCCGTTTCGTGGGTTGGCTTAGGTGTAGGGAGTTCATTCCATGTCTAAGCCCCAATCGGACCGAGGGTTGTGGCAACGGGACCGGTAGCACGCATAGGGGGACTGGGTCGATCCCTGACTTCGCATCATGCCTTTTCAACCGGCTCAGCACCTGCACGCTTGTTTCATGGGTTGACTTAGGCATACAGAGTTCATTCCCAGTCTAAGATCAGACCGGACCGAGGGTTACGATAGCACGTAGGGGGGGACTGGGCCAATCCCCGACTTACGCATTCTGCCTCTCCGACCGGCTGAGCGCCCGCACGCTCATTTCGTGGGTGGGCTTAGGCATACGGAGTTCATTCCATGTCTAAGCATATGGAGTTCATTCCCAGTCTAAGATCGGACCGAACCGAGGGTTACGATAGCAGGACCAGCAGCAGGATTGGCAGCATGCAGGGGGGGACCGGGCTGATTCCTGACTTGTGCATTCTGCCTCTCCGGCACACTGAGCGCCCGCACGCTCGTTTCATGGGTTGGCTTAGGCATACAGAGTTCATTCCATGTCTAAGCCCCAGCCAGACTGAGGGTTGTGGCAGTAGAACTGGCAGCGAGATCGATAACACGTAGAGGGGGATCGGGCTGATCCTCGGGTTACGCATTATGCCTCTCCGACCGGCCTCTCTGGCCGACTGAGTGCTCGCACCTCGTTTCGTTGGTTGACTTAGGCATACGGAGTTCATCCCCAGTCTAAGCATACAGAGTTCATTCCCAGTCTAAGATCGAATCGGATCGAGGGTTGCGGTAGCAGGATCGGCAACACATAAGAGGGATCGGGTCGATCTCCAGCTTACGTATTCTGCCTCTTCAATCGGATGACCGCCCGCACGCCCATTTTATGGGTTGGCTTAGGCATAGGGAGTTCATTCCATGTCTAAGCCCCAGCCGGACCGAGGGTTGCAGTAGCGGGATCGACAGCACGCAGATTGGGACTGGGTCGATCCCCAGCTTGCGCATTATGCCTCTCCGATCAGCTCAGCTCCCAGACGCTCATTTTGTGGGTTAACTTAGGCATACGGAGTTCATTCCCAGCTAAGATTAGACCAGACCGAGGGTTGCGATAGCAGGATCGACAACACGTAGGGGGGACAGGGTCGATTCCCGGCTTGCAAATTCTGCCTCTTCGGCCTGCTGAGCGCCCGCACGCTTGTTTCATGGGTTGGCTTAGGCATACGAAATTCATTCCATGTCTAAGCATACGGAGTTCATTCCTACTATAAGATTGCACCAAATCGAGGGTTACGGTAGCAGGACCAGTAGCAGGATCGATAGCACGCAGGGGGGACCGAGGTGATCCCTGGCTTGCGCATTCTGCTTCTAAGATCGGCTGAGCGCCCGCAAGCTCATTTCGTGGGTTGGCTTAGGCATACGGAGTTCATTGCATGTCTAACCCCCAGCCGGATCAAGGGTTGTGGCAGGAGGATCAACAGCGGGATCGGCAGTACGCAGAGGGGGATTGGGCTGATCCCAAGCTTACGCGTTATGCCTCTTCGGTCGGCCTCTCCAGTCGGCTGAACGCCCGCACGCTCATTTCATGGCTTGGCTTAGCATACGGAGTTCATTCCATGTCTAAGCATACGGAGTTCATTCCCAGTCTAAGATCGGACCGGACCAAGGGTTGCGGTAGCAGGACCAGTAGCAGGATCGATAGCATGCAGGGGGGAACCGGGCCGATCCTCGGCTTGCTCATTCTGCCTCTCCGGCTGGCTGAGTGCTTGCACGCTCATTTCATGGGTTGACTTAGGCATACGGAGTTCATTCCTTGTCTAAGCCCCAGCCGGACCGAGGGCTGGGGTGGCAGGACAGGCAGCGAGATTAACAGCATGCAGAGGGGGATCGGGCTGATCCTCGACTTGCGCATTACGCCTCTCCGGTCGATTGAGCGCTCGTACGCTCATTTCGTGGGTTGACTTAGGCATACAGAGTTCATCCCCAGTCTAAGCATATGGAGTTCATTCCCAGTCTAAGATCTGATCGGACCGAGGGTTGCGGCAGCAAGATCGATAGCATGCAGGGGGGACCGGGCGATCCCCGGCTTGCACATTCTGCCTCTTTGGCCAGCTTAGCACCCGCACACTCGTTTCGTGGGTTAGCTTAGCCATATGGAGTTCATTCCATGTCTAAGCCCCAGCCGGATCGAGGGTTGTGGCAATAGGATCGGTAGCAGGATCAACAGCATGTAGAGGGGGATCAGGCTGATCCCTGGCTTGCGCATTATGCCTCTCTGGCCGGCTTCTCCGGCCGGTTGAATGCCCATACGCTCGTTTCATGGGTTGACTTAGGCATACGGAGTTCATCCCCAGTCTAAGCATACGGAGTTCATTCCCAGTCTAAAATCGCATCGGACAGCGGGTTACGGTAGCAGGATCGGCAGCACGCTAGGGGGACTGGGCCAATCCCCAGCTTGCGCATCCTACCTCTCTGACCGGCTGAGCACCCGCATGCCTGTTTCATTGGTTGGCTTAGGCATAGGGAGTTCATTCCATGTCTAAGCCCTAGCCAGACCGAGGGTTGCAACAGTGGGACCGACAGCACGTAGAGGTGGATCGGACCGATCCTCGGCTTGCGCATTATGCCTCTTCGGCCAGCTCAATGCCCGTACGCTCGTTTCGTGGGTTGACTTAGGCATACGGAGTTCATTCCTAGTCTAAGATCGGATCAGACCAAGGGTTGCGCCAGCAGGATCGACAGCACGTAGGAGGGGACCGGGCTGATCTCTGATTTGTGCATTCTACCTCTCCGGTCGACTGGGCACCCGCACGCTCGTTTCGTGGGTTGGCTTAGGCATACAAAGTTCATTTCATGTCTAAGCCCCAGTCGGACCGAGGGTTGTGGTAGTAGGACCAGCAACGGGATCGACAGCATGCTTAGAGGGACCGGGCTAATCCTCAGCTTACGGATTATGCCTCTCCGACCGGCCTCTCCGGTCGGCTAAACGTCCGTACACTCGTTTCGTTGGTTGACTTAGGCATATGGAGTTCATTCCAAGTCTAAGCCTACAGAGTTCATTCCCAGTCTAAGATCGAACCGGACTGAGGGTCGCGGCAGTAGGATCCGCAGCACGAGGGGGGACTGGGTCGGTCCCCGGCTTACACATTCTGCCTCTCTGGCCAGCTGAGCACCCGCGCACCCATTTCGTGGGTTGGCTTAGGCATAGGGATTTCATTCCATGTCTAAGCCCCAGCTGGACCGAGGGTTGTGGCTGCAGGACTGATAGCACGCAGAGGGGGACCAGGTCGATCCCCAGCTTGCGCATTATACCTCTCCGGCCAGCTTAGCGCCCGCACGCTCGTTTCGTGGGTTAACTTATGCATACGGAGTTCATTCCCAGCCTAAGATCAGACCGGACTGAGGGTTGCAGCAGCAAGATCGATAGCACACAGGGGTGGACCGGGCCGATCCCCAGCTTGTGCATTCTGCCTCTCCGGTCGACTGAGCGCTCGCACGTTGGTTTCATGGGTTGGCTTAGGCATACGGAGTTCATTCCATGTCTAAGCATACGGAGTTCATTTCTAGTCTAAGATTTTGAGCCATGGTGCACATGCTGGGCTCAGGCATGTGCTGGTGCCGCATTTTTTTCGCCCGGGGCACCATCGTCGGAGCACCCCTGGAGAGCCTAACCGACGGCTTTGGGGGTTCGGGCGATTGGGGGGGCCGGGGGGTGTGCGCACATGATGTGCGATAGGGGCTGGTACTTGGCCCTTATATTGGCCCCCTATCCCTCATCAAACCTTGAGAACTCACACCCCCTTAAAGAGCATTTGAGATTTTATAGGTTTGCTGCCACTAGCCATTAAAGTGATTGAAATGGGGACACTTTTTTCAAACGGTCACAAAATCTTCTCCACTTCGAGTTTTTAGCTGAAATTTTTTGTGCATGCCAATAAAAATACAAGGATCATCTCTACCGAATTTGGGGACAAAAATCTTTCTAAAAATTTTTTAAAAAATCTCGAACCGTAAAAAGTTTCAAAAATCATGAAAAATAGAAAACGGGTCGTCTTACCACGAAACTTCACATGAAGGCTTAGGGGACCATTGTATGAATTTACAAGCCATAAAAATGGCATTGGCATGGTAGATATATGAAGATGTGCTTGAACCCACCTACCACCCGTTCGATCCCCAGCTTACGCATCCTGCCTCTCTGGTCGGCTGAGCGCCCGCACGCTCGTTTCGTGGGTTGACTTAGGCATACGGAGTTCATCCCCAGTATAAGCATATGGAGTTCATTCCTAGTCTAAGATCGGACCGGACCGAGGGTTGCGACAGCAGGATCGACAGCACGCAGGGGGAATCGAGCCGATCCCCTGCTTACGCATTCTACCTCGCCGATCAGCTGAGCGTCCGTATGCCCGTTTCATGGGTCGGCTTAGGCATAGAGAGTTCATTCCATGTCTAAGCCCCAGTCGGACCAAGGGTTGTGGCAGCGGGATCGACAGCACATAAAGGGGGACTCGGTTGATCCCTGGCTTGCGCGTTATGCGTCTTCGGCCGACTCAGCACCCACACGCTCTTTTTGTGGGTTGACTTATGCTTACAAAGTTTATTCCCAGTCTAAGATTGGATCGGGCCATCCCTGGCTTGCGATTCTACCTCTCCGACCGACTGAGCATCCGCACGCTCGTTTCGTGGGTTGGCTTAGGCATACGGAGTTCATTCCATGTCTAAGCATATGGAGTTCATTCCCAGTCTAAGATTTTGAGCCACAGTGCACATGTTGGGCTCTGGCATGTGCTGGTGCCATATTTTTTTCGCCCGGGGCACCATCGTCGGAGCACCCCCGGAGAGCCTAACTGGCGGCTTTGGGGGTTCCGACGATTGGGGGGGCCGGGGTGTGCGCACATGATGTGTGATGGGGGCTGGTACTTGGCCCTTATATTGGCCCCCTATCCCTCATCGAACCTCGAGAACTCACACCCCCTTAAAGAGCATTCGAGATATTTTAGGTTTGCTGCCAGTAGCCATTAAAGTGTCTGAAATGGGGACACTTTTTTCAAATGGTCACAGAATCTTCTCTGCTTTGAGTTTTTAGCTAAATTTTTTGTGCATGCCAAAAAAAATACAAGGATCATCTCTACCAATTTTGGGGACAAAACTCTTTCTAAAAATTTTTTAAAAAATCTCGAACCGCAAAAAGTTTCACAAATCATGAAAAATAGAAAATGGGTCGTCTTGCCACGAAACTTCACAAGAAGGCTTAGGGGACCATTGTATGAATTTACAAGCCACAAAAATGGCATTGGCATGGCAGAAATATGAAGATATGCCTGAACCCACCTACCACCCATTCGATCCTTGGCTTGCGCATCCTGCCTCTTTGGTCGGCTGAGCGCCCGCACGCTCGTTTCGTGGGTTGACTTAGGCATAGGAGTTCATTCCCAATCTAGGCTCAGATCGGACCGAGGGTTGCGGCAGTAGTATCAATAACACGCAGGGGGGACCGAGCAGATTCCTGGCTTGCGCATTCTGCCTCTCCGACTGGCTGAGCGCCCGCACGCTCGTTTCGTGGGTTGGCTTAGGCATACGAAGTTCATTCCATGTCTAAGCATACAGAGTTCATTCCCAGTCTAAGATTTTGAGCCACGGTGCACATGCTGGGCTCAGGCATGTGCTGGGGCTGCATTTTATTCGCTCGGGGCACCATCACCGGAGCATCGTCGGAGAGCCTAACCGACGACTTTGGGGGTTTCGACGATTGGGGGGGCCGGGGGGTGTGCGCACATTATGTGCGATGGATGCTGGTACTTGGCCCTTATATTGGCCACCTATCCCTCATCAAACCTCAAGAACTCACACCCCCTTAAAGAGCATTTGAGATTTTATAGGTTTGCTACCAGTAGCCATTAAAGTGTCTAAAATGGGGACACTTTTTTCAAACAATCACAAAATATTCTCCACTTTGAGTTTTTAGCTAAATTCTTTTGTGCATGCCAACAAAAATACAAGGATCACCTCTACCAAATTTGGGGACAAAACTCTTTCTAAAAAAATTTTAAAAAATCCCGAACAGTAAAAAGTTTCAAAAATCATGAAAAATAGAAAACGGGTCATCTTGCCATGAAACGTCACATGAAGGTTGTGGCAGCTGGACCGACAGCACGCAGAGGGTGATCGAGCCGATCCCCTGCTTGCGCATTATGCCTCTCCGGCCAGCTCAGCGCCCGCATGCTCGTTTCGTGGGTTGACTTAGGCATACGGAGTTTATTCCCAGTCTAAGATCGGATTTAACCGAGGGTTACGGTAGCAGTATCGACAGCACGCAGGGAGGATCGAGATTCTACCTTTCTGATCGGATCAGCACCCGCACGCTGGTTTCATGGGTTGGCTTAGGCATACGGAGTTCATTCCACGTCTAAGCATATGGAGTTCATTCCAGTGTAAGATCGGACCGGATCACGGGTTGCGGCAGCAGGACCAGCAGTAGGATCGATAGCACGTAGGGGGGATCAGGCCGATCCCCGGCTTGTGCATTCTGCCTCTCCCGCCGGTTGAGTGCCTGCACGCTCGTTTCGTGGGTTGGCTTAGGCATACGAAGTTCATTCCATGCCTAAGCCTCAATCGAACTGAGGGTTGTGGTAGTAGGACCGGCATCGGGATCGGCAGCACGCAGAGGGGGACCGGGCTAATCCCCGGCTTGAGTATAATGCCTTTTTGTTCGACCTCTCCGATCGGCTGAGTGCCCGTACACTCGTTTCATGGGTTGACTTAGGCATACGGAGTTCATCCGTAGTCTAAGCATACGGAGTTCATTCCTAGTCTAAGATCGGATCAGACTGAGGGTTACGACAGCAGGATCGGTAGCACGTAGGGGGACCGGCCTGATCCCCGGCTTCCACATTCTGCCTCTCCGGCCGGTTGAGCGCCCGCACGCCCATTTCGTGGGTTGGCTTAGGCATAGGGAGTTCATTCCATGTCTAAGCCCCAGCCGGATCTAAGGTTGTGGCAGCGGGACTGATAGCACGCAGTAGCGGACTGGGCCGATCCTCGACTTGCGCATTATGCCTCTCCGACCGGCCCAACGCCCGCACGCTCATTTAATGGGTTGCCTTAGGCATACGAAGTTCATTCCCAATCTAAGATTGGACCGGATCGAGGGTTGTGGTAGCAAGATTGACAGCACGTAGGAGAGACCGGGCCGATCCCTGGCTTGTGCATTCTGCCTTTCCGGCCGACTGAGCCCCCGCACCCTCGTTTCATGGGTTGGCTTAGGCATACGGAGTTCATTCCATGTCTAAGCCCCAGTTGGACCAAGGGTTGTGACAGCAGGACCGACAACGGGATCGGCAGCACGCAAAGGGGGACCGAGCTGATCCCTGGCTTACGCATTATACCTCTCCATCCAGCCTCTTTGGTTGGCTGAGCTCCCGCACGCTTGTTTCGTGGGTTGACTTAGGCATACGGAGTTCATCCCCAGTCTAAACATACGAAGTTCATTCTCAGTCTAAGATCAGATCGGACCGAGGGTTATGGCAGTAGGATCGGTAGCACGCAGAGGGGATCGGGCTGATCCTCGACTTGTGCATTCTGCCTCTCTGGCCGGCTGAGTGCCCGCACGCCTGTTTCATGGGTTGGCTTAGGCATAGGGAGTTCATTTCATGTCTAAGCCCCTGTCGGACCGAAGGTTGTGGCTGCGGGACCGATAGCACGCAGAAGGGGACCAGGCCGATCCCCGGCTTGCATATTATGCCTTTTCGGCTGGCTCAGTGCCCACACGCTCATTTCGTGGGTTGACTTTGGCATACTGAGTTAATTCCCAGTCTAAAATCAGACCGGACCAAGGGTTGTGGTAGCAAGATCGACAATACGTAGGGGGCACCGGGCTAATCCTCGACTTGTGCATTTTACCTCTCTAGCTGACTGAGCCCCCGCACGTTAATTTCGTGGGTTGGCTTAGGCATACGGAGTTCATTCCATGCCTAAGCATACGAAGTTCATTCCAAGTCTAAGATCAGATCGGACTAAGGGTTGCGACAGCAGGACCAGTAGCAGGATCGGTAGCACACAGGAGGGGACCGGGTTGATCCTCGGCTTACGCATTCTGCCTCTCCGATCGGCTAAGTGCCCGTACGCTTGTTTCATGGGTTGGCTTAGGCTTACGGAGTTCATTCCATGTCTAAGCCCCAGTCAGACCGAGGGTTATGGCAGCAGGACTAGTAACGGGATCGGTAGCACGCAGAGGGGGATCGGGCTGATCCCCTGCTTACGCATTATGCCTCTCCGACCGGCCTCTCCGGTCGGCTGAGCTCCCGCACGCTCGTTTTATGGGTTGACTTAGGTATACGGAGTTCATCCCCAGTCTAAGCTTACAGAGTTCATTCCCAGTCTAAGATCCGACCGAACTGAGGGTTACGACAGCAGGATCAACAGCATGCAGGGGGGATCGGGCTGATCCCTAGCTTGCGCATTCTACCTCTCCGGCCCGCGACCGTCCGCACGCCTGTTTCATAGGTTGGCTTAGGTATAGGGAGTTCATTCCATGTCTAAGGCCCAACTGGACGAAGGGTTGTGGCAGCGTTACTGGTAGCATGTAGAGGGGGATCGGGTCGATCCCCGACTTAGGAATTATGCCTCTTCGGCTGGCTCAGTGCCCGCATGCTCGTTTCGTAGGTTGATTTATGCATAGGAGTTCATTCCCAGTCTAAGATCAGACCGGATCGATGGTTTTGATAGTAGGATCAATAGCACGCAGTGGGGACCAGGCCATCCCCGGCTTGCGCATTCTGCCTCTCCAGCCTGCTGAGCGCCCGTACGCTCGTTTCATGGGTTGGCTTAGGCATACAGAGGTCATTCCATGTCTAAGCATACGGAGTTCATTCCCAGTCTAAGATTTTGAGCCACGGTGTACATGCTGGGCTCGGGCATGTGCTGGTGCCACATTTTTTTTGCCCGGGGCACCATCACCGGAGCATAGCTGGAGAGCCTAACCGGCGGCATTAGGGGTTCCGGTGATTACGGGGGCCGGGGGGTATGCGCACATGATGTGCGATGGGTGCTGGTACTTGGCCCTTATATTGGCTCCCTATCCCTCATCAAACCTCGAGAACTCACACCCCCTTAAAGAGCATTTGAGATTTTATAGGTTTGCTACTAGTAGCCATTAAAGTGTCTGAAATGGGGACACTTTTTTCAAATGGTCACAAAATCTTCTCCACTTCGAGTTTTTAGCTGAAATTTTTTGTGCATGCCAAAAAAAATACAAGGATCACCTCTAGCCAATTTTGGGGCAAAACTATTTCTAAAAAAATTTTAAAAAATCTCGAACCGCAAAAAGTTTTGAAAATCATGAAATATAGAAAATGGGTCGTCTTGCCACGCGTTCGATCCCAAGCTTGCGCATCCTGCCTCTCTGGTCGACTGAGCGTGTGGCGCATCCTGCCTCTCTGGTCTGCTGAGCACCCACACGCTCGTTTCGTGGGTTGACTTAGGCATATGGAGTTCATTCCCAATCTAGGATTAGACCGGACCGAGGGTTGCGGCAGTAGGATCGGTAACACGCAGGGGGGACCAAGCCGATTCCCGACTTGCGCATTCTGCCTCTCCGACCAGCTGAGCGCCTGCACACCCGTTTCCTGGGTTGGCTTAGGCATACGGAGTTCATTCCATGTCTAAGCATACGGAGTTCATTCCCAGTCTAAGATCGGACCGGACCGGGGGTTGTGACAGCAGGACCAGCAGCAGGATCGGTAGCACGTAGGGGGGGATCGGGCCGATCCTCGGCTTACGCATTCTGCCTCTTCGGCCGACTGAGCACCCGCACGCTCATTTCGTTGGTTGGCTTAGCCATACAGAGTTCATTCCATCTCTAAGCCCCAGCCGGACCGAGGGTTGTGGCAGCAGGACCAGCAGCACGCGGAGGGGGATCGGGCTGATCCCCAGTTTGCGCATTATGCCTCTCCGGTCGGCCTCTCCGGTCGGCTGAGCCCCCGCACGCTCGTTTCATGGGTTGACTTAGGCACACGGAGTTCATCCCCAGTCTAAGCATACAGAGTTCATTCCCAGTCTAAGATCAGACTGGATCGAGGGTTGCGGTAGCAGGATCGGTAGTACGCAGAGGGGACCGGGCCGATCCCCGGCTTACGCATTCTACCTCTCCGATCGGCTAAGCACCCGTATGCCCATTTCATGGGTTGGCTTAGGCATAGGGAGTTCATTCCATGTCTAAGTCCCAGCCGGACCGAGGGTTGTGGCAGCGGGATTGGCAGCACGCAGAGGGGGATCGGGCCGAACCCCGGCTTGCACATTATGCCTCTTCGGCCGGCTCAGTGCCTGTACATTCATTTCGTGGGTTGAATTATGCATAAGGAGGTCATTCCTAGTCTAAGATCAGATCGAACTAAGGGTTGCGGCAGCAGGATCAACAGCAAGCAAGGGGGACCGGGTCGGTCCTCGGCTTGCACATTCTGCCTCTCTGGCCGGCTGAGCACCCGCATGCTCATTTCGTGGGTTGGCTTAGGCATATGGAGTTCATTCCCAGTGTAAGATTTTGAGCCACGGTGCACATGCTGGGCTCGGGCATGTGCTGGTGCCACATTTGTTTTGCCCGGGGCACCATCGTCGGAGCATCATCGAGAGCCTAACCGACGACGTTGGGGGTTCGACGATTGGGGGGGCCGGGGGGGTGTGCGCACATAATGTGTGATGGGTGCTGGTACTTGAACCTTATATTGGCCCCCTATCCCTCATCAAACCTTGAGAACTCACACCCCCTTAAAGAGCATTTGAGATTTTATAGGTTTGCTGCCAGTAGCCATTAAAATGTCTGAAATGGGGATAGTTTTTTCAAACGGTCACAAAATCTTCTCCACTTCAAGTTTTTAGCTGAATTTTTTTTTGCATGCTAACAAGAATACAAGGATCGTCTCTGCTAAATTTTGGGACAAAAATCTTTGTAAAAAAATTTTAAAAAATCCCAAACCGCAAAGAGTTTCAAAAATCAAGAAAAATAGAAAACGGGTCGTCTTGCTACGAAACTTCGCATGAAGGCTTAGGGGACCATTGTATGAATTTACAAGCCATACAAATGGTATTGGCATGACAGAAATACGAAGATGTGCTTGAACCCACCGACCACCCGTTTGATCTCCGGCTTACGCATCCTGCCTCTCTAGTCGGCTAAGGGCTCGTACGCTCGTTTCGTGGGTTGACTTAGTCATACGGAGTTCATCCCCAGTCTAAGCATACGGAGTTCATTCCCATTCTAAGATTGGACTGGACCAAGGGTTGCGATAGCAGGATCGACAGCATCCAGGAGGGACCGGGGCGATCCCCGACTTGCGCATTCTGCCTCTCTGACTGGCTGAGCGCCCGCACGCCCGTTTCATGGGATGGGTTAGGCATAGGGAGTTCATTCCAAGTCTAAGCCCCAGTCGGACCGAGGGTTATGGCAGCGGGACCGGTAGCACGCAGCGGAGGATCGGGCCGATCCCCGGCTTGCGCATTACGCCTCTCCGACTGGCTCAGCGCCCGCACACTCGTTTTGTGGGTTAACTTAGGCATACGGAGCTCATTCCCAGTCTAAGATCGGACCGAACTGAGGGTTACGACAGCAGGATCGATAGCACGCAGGGAGGACCGGGTCGATTCTTGGGTTGCGCATTCTACCTCTCCGACTAGTTGAGCGCCCGCACGCTCGTTTCATGGGTTGGCTTAGGCATATGGAGTTGATTCCATGTCTAAGCATATGAAGTTCATTCCTAGTCTAAGATCAAACCGGACTGAGGGTTGTGGCAGTAGGACCAGCAGCAGGATCGGCAGCACGCAGGAGGGGATCGGGCCTATCCCTGGCTTGCGCATTCTGCCTCTCCGATCGACTGAGCACCTGCACACTCGTTTTGTGGGTTGGCTTAGGCATACGAAGTTCATTCCATGTCTAAGCCCCAGCCGGATCGAGGGTTGTGGCAGTAGGACCGGTAGTGGGATCGATAGCACATAGAGAGGGACCAGGCTGATCCCCGGATTATAAATTTTGCCTCTCTGGTCGGCCTCTCCGACTGGCCGAGTGCCCGCACGCTCGTTTCATGGGTTGACTTAGGCATACAGAGCTCATTCCCAATCTAAGATCAGACCGGACCGAGGGTTACGATGGTCGGATTGGTAGCACGTAGGAAGGACCGAGCTGATCCCTAGCTTGCGCATTCTGCCTCTTCGACCTGTTGAGCACCCACACGCCCATTTCATGGATTGGCTTAGGCATAGGGAGTTCATTCCATGTCTAAGCCCCAGCCAGATCGAGGGTTGTGGCAGTGGGACCGGTAGCATATAGAGGGGGAGTAGGTCGATCCTCAGCTTGCACATTATGTCTCTTTGGTCGGCTCAACGCCTGCATGCTCGTTTTGTGGGTTGACTTAAGCATAGGAGTTCATTCCCAGTCTAAGATCGGACCGAACCGAGGGTTGCGATAGTAGGATCGATAGCTCGTAAGGGGGACCGAGCTGATCCCTGACTTGCGTATTCTACCTCTCCGACTGGCTGAGCACCCGTACGCTCGTTTCATGGGTTGGCTTAGGCATACGAAGTTCATTCCATGTTTAAGCATACAGAGTTCATTCCCAGCCTAAGATTTTGAGCCACGGTGCACATGCTAGGCTCGAGCATGTGCTGGTGTAGCATTTTTTTTGCCCAAGACACCATCGTCGGAGCATCACCAGAGCATCATCGGAGAGCTTAACTAGTGACATTGGGGGTTCCAGCGATTGGGGGGGTCGGGGGGGTGTGCGCACATGATGTGCGATGGGTGCTGGTACTTGTGTCACGGGCTCCGACCTTAGACTCAAAAACCTTGCGGCCTTAGGCTTGGAATCTCCTCCTTTATGCCTAAGTCAGCCTAAAACACAAGCGTACGGGCACAGGAAGAACAGGAAGGGCTGATTATGCAAGTTAAAGAGAAACAGGATAAGAAGATAGAATTCTGGAAATGCTCTTGTATTCACTGAAATAGAAGTGTTTGATGGTGTACAAATAAGGGAAGAGCAGCCCTCTATTTATAGTTGAGGCTCCATCTTACACTTAATGGCAATATCCCTAGAATAAAGGCTAAAATCATGGGATTATATAGATTACAATCAATCAGGATGCTAACTCCTGATTTTCAGGGTCAACCAAATCTGTCAGGATGCTGCTGCTGATCCTGCCTGCTTCCAAAAGCTTCCCTTACGTGTCTAGCACCTTGGGCCCTTCTGGATGTGGTGCGGGCAGCTTGTATGCCAGGCCTTAGTCTCACGGGCTGGCCTGCAAGTTGGGTGACCGTTCTGAACTCGTTTGCTAGGCTTTACGCGTAGATACCCGCCAGCACGCCTGGTCTGTGGGCCTCAACCTTTGGCTCTCCTGCTGGTGCGCCTGATGTGCCTGGCGCACCCGCCCAGGGTGTGACATTTCCCGCACCTGATTATGTAATGCCCTCACTACGTCTTCTGCATGGTACTGCCTGATTTGGTCCTCAAACTACCATAAGTCATCTGCTAGTTCCTAGCTCACCTCACTGTTTGGAAGTCCCTTCCAGCGTACCAAGTACTCTTGTCTTAGCTGATAGTTCTTCTATCTCACCTCTCGATCAGCTATGATGCTGTGGACTTCCTTCTCATATGAGGCCCTTGCTCCCAATGGCGCACGCTTTGACTCTGCCCGTCCTGGATCTCTCTCATCCTTATGGAACGGCTTGAGCATGCTCAAATGGAACACCGGGTGTACCCTTGGCTTAGGTGGTATATCCAACTTGTAGGCAACCTTGCCTACCCTCTTGACTACTCAAAAAGGTCCCTCATACCTCCGGACTAAGCCTTTTTGCAGCCCCCTATGGCGTACAATGGGATGCAGCTTCACCAATACAAAGTCTCCAACCTGGAACTGCACGTACCGCCTATTCTGGTCTGCCCACTTCTTTGACCTCTTGGCCGCCTTGTGTAGACAAACTCTGAACAAGTCAGTTTGCTCCTGCCATGCCTTGGCAAACTTGTATGCTGCTGGATTCAGCCCTGTATAACCTGCAGCAATCGAACCAGGTGTTAGTGGTTGTTGCCCTGTCACAACCTCAAATGGGCTCTGGTTCGTTGCCTCGTTCCTTTGCAAGTTGTAGGAAAACTGCGCAATATCTAGTAGCTTTGGCCAGTCCCTTTGTGTGGCACTCACATAGTGCCTGAGGTAGACCTCTAATAGTCCATTCACTCGTTCTGTCTGCCCATCGATCTACGGATGCATGCTGGTGGAAAAGTTCAAGTCTGACCCTAACAGCTTGAACAACTCAGTCCAGAACCTGCCCGTGAAACGCCCATCCCGATCACTAACAATGGTCTTCGGCACTCCTCAGTACTTAACCATGTTCTTCAGGAACAATCGAGCTACCTCCTCGGCTGGGTACTCCTTGGTTGTTGGAATGAAGATTCCATACTTGGAAAACCTGTCCACCACTACCATGATGCTTCCAAACCCTTTTGCTTTGGGTAGACTGACTATAAAGTCCAGAGAAACACTCTCCCATGGTCGCTCTGGCACTGGCAATGGCTCCAAGAGACCGCCTGGTTTCTTGAGCTCCACCTTGTCCTGTTGGCACACAAGACAAGTCTTCACATAGGCCTCCACATCATCCCTTATGTGCGGCCAGTAGTACCGGTCCTCGATCAGTGCCAAGGTACGACTCACTCCGGGGTGTCCAGCACACCTTGAATCATGGCATTCTTGCAAAACTTCCTTGTGGAGCTTCCCATGCTACGGTACAAACAATCTACTGCCCCTGGTGTACAGCAAGCCATCCTGCAACCAAAACCGCCTAGTCTTACCTTGCTGGGCGTGCTTCATCAAAGCCTTGGCTGTAGGATCATGCGTAAGTCCCTCCTTGATGCATGACACCAGTGACCCCTCTGGTTGGCTAATGGCAGCAAGGTTAAACTTTTTACTCAGGGCGTCTGCCATTAGGTTCGCCTGCCTCAGCTTGTACTCCATCTGGAAATCAAATTCCGTAAGAAAATCTTACCATCTCGCCTGCTTGGGGGACAACTTCTTCTGCGTCTGGAAGTAGATGGTCGCCACATTGTTCGTCCTAACCATGAACCTCGACCCTATCAAGTAATGGCGCCAAGTGCACAAGCAGTGCACCACTACAGTCATCTCCTTCTCTTAGATCATGTACTTGCACTCAGTCTCGTTCAGCTTCCTGCTCTCAAACGCGACTGGACGTCCCTCCTGCATCGACACGCCCCCTATGGCAAAGTCTGATGCATCCATATACACCTCATACGGTATGGCATGGTCTAGCAAGGCCAAGACTGGCTCCTCGGTCACAGCTCGCTTCAACCTGTCAAAGGCTTCCTGGCACCCTGCGCTCCACTCCCATGCTTTCCCTTTCTTGAGCAAGTCAGTCAATGGCATGGCTATTGCTGAGTGACCTTTGATGAAATGCCTGTAGTAGTTGACCAGCCCAAGGAACGATCTCAACTCAGTGACCTTGGCTGGCGGTTTCCACTCCAAGATGGCATGTATCTTACCTTCATCCATGCATATCCTACCACCTCCCACTATGCGGCCAAGGAACGGGATCTCCTGCTGGGCGAATGAGCACTTCTCCCTCTTCACAAATAGCTTGTGCACCCCAACACCTCAAACACCTGTCTCAAGTTGTCTACATGCTCTCCCAAAGTTTGGCTGTAGATCACAATGTCATCCAAATAAACCACAACAAACCGATCAAGGAATGACTGAAGTACCTTGTTCATAAGGGTGCAGAATGTTGCTAGGGCGTTCGTGAGTTCGAAAGGCATCACCAAGAACTCATACGAACCATACTGAGTGACACATGCTGTCTTTGGCTCATCTCCCTCCGTGATCCTGACTTGATAGTAGCTTGACTTCAAATCCAACTTGGTGAACCACCTTGCGCTCCCAAGTTGATCGAACAAGCCCGCAATGAGTGGGATGGGGTACTTGTTCTTGATGGTCAGCTTGTTCAAAGCTTGGTAGTCTATGCACAGCTGTAACGACCTATCATGCTTACGTTGAAATAGAACCGGTGCACCATAGGGTGCCTTCAATGGCCTGATGAAGCCAGCATCAACTAACTCTTTGAGCTGCTTCCTCAACTCCTCCAACTTTGGTGGAGACATTCGATAAGGGGCTCTAGCTGGTGGCTTGGCCTCAGACACCAGCTCGATCTTGTGGTACACCTCCCTCTTAGGTGGTTGCTTGCTAGGTAGCTTTGTGGGCATCACATCACTAAAGGTCTTCAGCACCTTTAGCACCTCCAAGGGTGACTCAGTCTCCTTCTCCCTTGGCTCATCATATTTCAGGGCTGCCAAGAAGGTGTCTTCTTGTCTGGTTACCACCTTGGCAAATTGGATGGCTGACACCACCCGCGACCCAACTCCAGAGCCTCTCTTCAATGGCACTAGGCATTGGCACCGTGCATCCAAGATGCAAACACAATCGGCAAAAGACACAAGGAGGGCATTAATTCGAACAAGGAAATCCAACCCAATCACAAACTCATAGTCGGAAAAATGCAACTCCACTCCCCGCGCTTCTCCAATGGCTGGAACTTCCTTGGAGTTCACCGTTTTATGGTACCAATCCCTTTTTGCACCTTTAGTCTGAGCTTTTGGGCTCCATCACCTGAAATAAAAAGATGTGAGGCACCTATGTCCACCAGTGCGCTCACCTTCTGACCCGCAACCATCAAATCCGCAAACATCAAGCCCTTTGGCATGTGGCTCCCTTACTCTGGATAGCATTGAGCACCAACGACCCAAGCTTTGCTGCCCTTGACTCTGGCTCCTCGTTATACTCTTTGTCTACAGCAGCTAGCTTGCCCTTCTATGGGTAATTGCGCGCTATGTGGCTCCCTCCACATAGGTAGCATGCTAGTGGCTCTCGGTCCCCCTTTGCTTTCCACTTGCCTGTTGGTGGCTTCCTCTCACAATCCTTGGTTGAACGGTCTCGATCTCCGTCCTTGGACTCTGGGTCACAGTCCTTCCTCTTGGACTACTTCTTTCGATCCCTATCATCCCTGCCCTTACCCTTGGGCTTGGTAGACTCGAACTTGTTCAGAGGCTTGAACTCTATCAAGGCCTTGGCAGTAGTCATAGCTTTAGCCAAGTCATGAACTCTTCTCCTTTGTAGCTCATGCTTCACCCACGGCTTCAGCCCATCCATGAAAGCAAATAAAGCATCCTTCTCACCTAGATCCGAGATCTATAGCATTAGTTCAGAGAATTTTTGGACATACTCCCTTATGTCCCCTTGCTGGCTCAGCCTGCGCAACTTTGCCCGTGCCTCATCATCGGCATACTCCGGGTAAAATTGTTCTCTGAACTCTTTTTGGAACTTTGCCTAGGTTCCAATCTTGGTGCTCCCACGCCTGACATCATCACAGCTGCGCCTCCACCACAATAAGGCTACATCAGTGAGATACATAGCAGCGGTGCTTACCTTTATTGCCTCGTCTTGCATGCCCATGGCCTGGAAGTACTGCTCCATACCCCAAAGGTAGTTATCTACTTCCTTGGCCGCCCTAGTACCCTTGAACTCCTTAGGCTTGGGGACATCCAATCTGGACTTGGACACTCCAGCAAACATGCCATTCCCAATGGCAGTCTTGCAAGCAATGAGCTCACTGGTAGCTCCTCCATCCGCTGGTGCATGGCCTCCATGCCATCACGCAAGGTCAGCACTTCAGCCTCCAAGGTCTGATTCTTTTGGGTGAACTCATCCAAGCCTTTTTTGAGAGCAACTTGCAGCTCACTTTGGATCTCCTCCCCCATGGAGTCTAGCGATGCAATGTGAGTCTCTACCCCCTCAAGCTTCTCCCCCATGTCACCCATGGTCACCTCTACCTTGGCTAGCCTACCGTCCATGGCAGACCAGATATCTCTAGAACTGGCTTTCCTCCCTCTTCCACGCCCATGCTTCTGGGCCTCTGGTTGTTGGTTAGCAGCGTCACTTTGGGATGCCATCTCCTCTAACCTGCACAATACAAACAGGCAGAATCAAACTTGCTCTGATACCAACTGTCACGGGCTCCGACCTTAGACTAAAAAACCTTGCGGCCTTAGGCTTGGAATCTCCTCCTTTATGCCTAAGTCAGCCTAAAACACAAGCGTACGGGCACAGGAAGAACGGGAAGGGCTGATTACTCAAGTTAAAGAGAAACAGGATAAGAAGGCAGAAATCTAGAAATGCTCTTGTATTCACTGAAACAGAAGTGTTTGATGGTGTACAAATGAGGGAGGAGCAGCCTTCTATTTATAGTTGAGGCTCCAACTTACATTTAATGGCAATATCCCTAGAATAAAGGCTAAAATCATGGGATTATATAGATTACAATCCATCAGGATGTTAACTCCTGATTTTCAGGGTCAACCAAATCTGCCAGGATACTGCTGCTGATCCTACCTGCTTCTAGAAGTTTCCCTTGCGTGTCCAGCACCTTGGTCCCTTCTGGATTTGGTGGGGCAGCTTGTATGCCAGGCCTTGGTCTCACGGGCTGGCCTGCAAGTTGGGCGGGTGTTCTGAACTCGTTTGCTAGGCTTTGCGCGCAGATACCCGCCAGCACGCCTGGACTGCTGGCCTCAACCTCTGGCTTGACTATTGGTGATCCTGATGTGCCTGGCGCGCCCCCCCAGGGCATGACACTTGGCCCTTATATTGGCCCCCTATCCTTCATCAAACCTCAAGAACTCGCACCCCCTTAAAGAGCATTTGAGATTTTATAGGTTTGCTGCCAGTAGCCATTAAAGTGTCTGAAATGGGGACACTTTTTTCAAACGGTCACAAAATCTTCTCCACTTTGAGTTTTTAGCTGAATTTTTTTGTGCATGCCAAAAAAAATACAAGGATCGCCTCTACCAAATTTGGGGACAAAAATCTTTCTAAAAAATTTTTAAAAAATCCTGAACTGCAAAATGTTTCGAAAATCATGAAAAATAGAAAACGGGTCGTCCTGCCATGAAACTTCAAATGAAGGCTTAGGGGACCATTGTATGAATTTACAAGCCAAAAAAATGGCATTGGCATGGCAGAAATATGAAGATGTGCTTGAACCCACCTACCATGCGTTCGATCCCCGGCTTGTGCATCCCGCCTCTATGGTCGACTGAGCGCTAGCACGCTCATTTCAATGGTTGACTTATGCATATCGACTTCAACCCAGTCCAAGCATACAGAGTTCATTCATAGTCTAAGATCGGACCAGACCAAGGGTTACGATAGTAGGATCGACAGCACGCAGGGGGGATCGGGCTAATCTTTGGCTTGCGCATTTTGCCTCTCTGGCTGGTTGAACGCCCGCACGTCTGTTTGTGCGTTGGCTTAGGCATAGGGAGTTCATTCCATGTCTAAGCCCCAGCCCGATCGAGGGTTGTGGCAGCAGCATCGGCAGCACGCAGAGGGGGACCGGGCTGATCCCCAGCTTGCGCATTATGCCTCTCCGGCCAGCTCAGCGCCCGCATGCTCGTTTCATGGGTTGACTTAGGCATACGGAGTTCATTCCCTATCTAACATCAGACCAAACCGAGGGTTGCGCTAGTAAAATCAACAGCATGTAGGAGAGACCGGATCGGTCCCCGACTTGTGCATTCTACCTCTCCGGCTAGCTGAGCACCGGCACGCTCGTTTCGTGGGTTGGCTTAAGCATACGGAGTCCATTCAATGTCTAAGCATACGGAGTTCATTCCCAGTCTAAGATCAGACCGGATGGAGGGTTGGGGTAGCAGGACCAGCAGCAGGCAGGGGGGATCGGGCCGATCCCCGACTTGCACATTCTGTCTTTCCAGCCGACTGAGCACCCGCACGCTCAGTTCGTGGGTTGGCTTCGACATACAGAGTTCATTCCATGTCTAAGCCCCAGTCGGACTGATGATTATGGCAACAGGACCAGCAGCGGGATCGACAGCACACAAGGAGGACTGGGTTGATCCCTGGCTTGCATATTATGCCTCTCTGGTCGGCCTCTTCGACCGGCTGAGTGCCCGCATGCTCGTTTCATGGCTTGACTTAGGCATACAAAGTTCATCCCCAGTATAAGCATATGGAGTTCATTCCCAGTCTAAGATCGGACCGGATCGAGGGTTGCGACAGCAAGATCGATAGCATGGAAGGGGGACCGAGCTGATCCCTGGCTTGCGCATTCTGCCTCTTCTACCGGCTGGGCACCCGCACGCCCATTTCGTGGGTTGGCTTAGGCATAGGGATTTCATTCCATGTCTAAGCCCCATCCGGATCGAGGGTTGTGGCAGCGGGACCGGCAGCACGCAGGAGGGGACCGGGGCGATCCCTGGCTTGTGCATTATGCCTCTTCGATTGGCTCAGCACCCGTACGCTCTTTTTGGGGGTTGACTTATGCATACAGAGTTCATTCTCAGTCTAAGATCGGATCAGATCGAGGGTTACGACAGCAGGATCGACAGCACACAGGGGGGACCGAGCTGATCCCCGGCTTGTGCATTCTACCTCTCTGACCAGCTGAGCGCCCGTATGCCCGTTTCATGGGTTGGCTTAGGCATAGGGAGTTCATTCCATGTCTAAGCCCCAATCGGATCGAGGGTTGTGGTAACGGGATCGGCAGCACACAGAGGGGGACCGAGCCAATCCCCGGCTTGCGCATTATGCCTCTTTGGCCAACTCAGTGCTTGCACGCTCGTTTCGTGGGTTGACTTATGCATACAGAGTTCATTTCCAGTCTAAGATCAGACCGGACTGATGGTTGTGGCAGCAGGATCGACAGCACGCAAGGGGGATAAGGCCGATCCCTGGCTTGCGCATTCTACCTTTTCGGTCAGCTGAGCGCCTGTACACCCATTTCGTTGGTTGGCTTAGGCATAGGGAGTTCATTCGATGTCTAAGCCCCAGTCAGATCGAGGGTTATGGCAGCGGGACCGGTAGCACGTCGAGGGGGATCGGGTCGATCCTTGGCTTGTGCATTATGCCTCTTCGATAGGCTCGGTGCCTACATGCTCGTTTCGTGGGTTGACTTAGGCATACAGAGTTCATTCCCAGTCTAAGATCGGACCAGACCGAGGGTTGCAGCAGTAAGATCGACAGCACGTAAGGGGATCGGGCCGATCCTCGGCTTACGTATTCTGCCTCTCTGATCGGCTGAGCACCCGCACGCCTGTTTCGTGGGTTGGCTTAGGCATAGGGAGTTCATTCCATGTCTAAGCCCTAGTCGGATCGATGGTTGTGGCAGCGGGATCGGTAGCATGTAGAGGCAGATCGGGCTGATCCTCGGCTTGCACATTTTGCCTCTTCGGACGGCTCAGTGCCCGCACGCTCGTTTCATGGGTTGACTTATGCATACGGAGTTCATTCCTAGTCTAAGATCAGACTGGACTGAGGGTTGTGGCAGTCAGATTGACAGCACGCAGGTGGGATTGGGCCGATCCTCGGCTTGCGCATTCTACCTCTTCGACCGGCTGAGCGCCCGTACCCTCGTTTCGTGGGTTGGCTTAGGCATACGGAGTTCCTTCCATGTCTAAGCATACAGAGTTCATTCCCAGTCTAAGATTTTGAGCCACGGTGCACATGCTGGGCTCGGGCATGTGCTGGTGCCACATTTTTTTCACTCGGGGCACCATCGCTGGAGCATCATCGGAGAGCCTAACCGGTGGCATTGGGGGTTCCGACGATTGGGGGGGCCGAGGGGTGTGCGCACATGATGTGCGATGGGTGCTGATACTTGGGCCTTATATTGGCCCCCTATCCCTCATCAAACCTCGAGAACTCACACCCCCTTAAAGAGCATTTCAGATTTTATAGGTTTGCTGCCAGTAGCCATTAAAGTGTTTAAAATGGGAACACATTTTTCAAACGGTCACAAAATCTTCTCCACTTCGATTTTTTAGCTGAATTTTTTTGTGCATGCCAATAAAAATACAAGGATCAGCTCTACCAAATTTTGGGGACAAAACTCTTTCTAAAAAAATTTTAAAAAATCCCGAACAGCAAAAACTTTTGAAAATCATGAAAAATAGAAAATGGGTCGTCTTGCCACGAAACTTCACATGAAGGCTTAGGGGACCATTGTATGAATTTACAAGCCATAAAAATGGCATTGGCATGGTAGAAATATGAAGATGTGCTTGAACCCACCTACCACCCATTCGATCCCCGGCTTGCCCATCCTACCTCTCTGGTCAGCTGAGCGCCCGCACCCTCATTTCATGGGTTGACTTAGGTATATGGAGTTCATCCCCAGTCTAAGCATACGGAGTTCATTTCCAGTCTAAGATCGAATCGGATCAAGGGTTCCGGTAATAGGATTGGCAGCACGCAGGGGGGATCGGGCCGATCCCCGGCTTGCGTATTCTGCCTCTTCGGCTGGCTTAGCGCCTGCATGCCTATTTCGTAGGTTGGCTTAGGTATAGGGAGTTCATTCCATGTCTAAGGCCCAGTTGGACTGAGGCTTGTGGCAGTGGGACCGACAGCCCGCATAGGGGGATCGGTGCGATCCCCAGCTTGCGCACTATGCCCCTACGGCCTGTTCATCACCCGAACGCTCGTTTCGGGGGTTGACTTACGCATACAGAGTTCATTCCCAGTCTAAGATCAGACCGAACTGAGGGTTGCGGCAGCAGGATCGATAGCACGCAGGGGGATCGGGCCAGTCCCCGGCTTGCGCATTCTGCCCCTCCGGCCGACTGAGCGCCCGCACGCTCGTTTCGTGGGTTGGCTTAGGCATATCCATGTTTAAGCATACAGAGTTCATTCCCAATCTAAGATCAGATCGAACTGAGGGTTGCGGCAGCAGGACCAGCAGCAAGATCGACAGCATGTAGGGAGGGATAGGGCCGATCCCCAACTTGAGCATTTTGTCTCTCCGGTCGGTTGAGCACCCGCACGCTCATTTCGTGGGTTGGCTTAGGCATATGAATTTCATTCCAAGTCTAAGCCCCAGCCAGACTGAGGGTTGTGGCAGCAGGACCGGCAGCGAGATTACTAGCACGCAGAGGGGGACTGGGCTGATCCACGGATTGTGCATTACTCCAACCGGCTAAGCACCTGTATGCTTGTTTCGTGGGTTGACTTAGGCATACGGAGTTCATCCCCAGTCTAAGCATACAAAGTTCATTCCCAGTCTAAGATCGGACTGGATCGAGGGTTGCGTTAGCAGGATAGGTAGCACGTAGGCGGGACCAGGCCGATCCCCAGCTATCGTATTCTATCTCTCTGGCGACTGAGCGCCCGTACGCCCGTTTCGTTGGTTGGCTTAGGCATAGGGAGTTCATTCCATGTCTAAGTCCCAGTCGGACCGAGGGTTGTGGTAGCCGGACCGACAGCACGCAGAGGGGGATCGGGCCGATCCTCGGCTTGCGCATTATGCCTCTCCAACCGGCTCAGTGCCCGAACCCTCGTTTCATGGGTTGACTGAGGCATACAGAGTTCATTCCCAGTCTAAGATCGAACTGGACCGAAGGTTGCAATAGTAGGATCGACAGCATGTAGGGGGGATCGGGCTGGTCCCTAGCTTGCGCATTCTGCCACTCCGGCTGGCTAACCGCTCGCACACTCATTTCGTGGGTTGGCTTAGGCATATGGAGTTCATTCCATGTCTAAGCCCCAGTCGGACTGAGGGTTGTGGCAGCAGGACTAATAACGAGATCGACAACACGCAGATGGGGATCGGGCTGATCCCCGGCTTGTGCATTACACCTCGACGATCGACCTCTTCGACCGATTGAGCACCCGTACACTCGTTTCGTGGGTTGACTTAGGCATACGGAGTTCATCCCCAGTCTAAGCATACGAAGTTCATTCCCAGTCTAAGATCAGACTAGATCGAGGGTTGCGGTAGCAGGATCGGTAGCACATAGAGGGGATCGGGTGGTCCCCGACTTACGCATTCTGCCTCTTCGGATGGCTAAGCGCCCTCACACCCATTTTGTGGGTTGGCTTAAGCATAGGGAGTTCATTCCATGTCTAAGCCCCAACCAGACCGATGGTTGTGGCAGCAGGACCGACAGCACGCAGAAGGGGATTGATTTGATCCTTGACTTACGCATTCTACCTCTCCGACAGGCTAAGCGCCCGCACACTCGTTTCATGGGTTGACTTAGGCATACGGAGTTCATCCCCAGTCTAAGCATACGGAGTTAATTCCCAGTCTAAGATTGAACCGGATCGAGGGATACGACAGCACGTAGGGGGGACCGGGTCGATCCCTGGCTTGCGCATTCTACCTCTCTGACTGGTTGAGCACCTGCACACCCATTTCGTTGGTTGGCTTAAGCATAGGGAGTTCATTCCATGTCTAAGCCCCAGCCAGACCGAGGGTTGTGGCAGCGGGACCAGCAGCACGCAGAGGGGGATCGGACCGATCCCCAGCTTACGCATTCTGCCTCTTCGACTGGTTGAGCACCCGTACGTTCATTTCGTGGGTTGGCTTAGGCATACAGAGTTCATTCCATGTCTAAGCATACGTCGGAGCATCGTTAGAGAGCCTAACCAAAGGCATTGGGGGTTTCGACGATTGGGGGGCTGGGGGGTGTGCACACATGATGTGCGATGCGTACTGGTACTTGGCCCTTATATTGGCCTCTATCCCTCATCAAACCTCGAGAAATCATACCCCCTTAAAGAGCATTTGAGATTTTATAGGTTTGCTGCCAGTAGCCATTAAAGTGTCTAAAATGGGGATACTTTTTTCAAATGGTCACAAAATCTTCTCCACTTTAAGTTTTTAGCTAAATTTTTTTGTGCATGCCAACAAAAATACAAGCATCACCTCTACCAAATTTGGGGACAAAAATCTTTCTAAAAAAATTTTAAAAAATCCCAAACCTCAGAAAGTTTTAAAAATCATGAAAAATAGAAAACGGGTCGTCTTGCCAGGAAGCTTCACATGAAGGCTTAGGGGACCATTGTATGAATTTACAAGCCATAAAAATGGCATTGGCATGGCAAAAATTTAAAGATGTGCTTGAACCCACCTACCACCCATTCGATCCCCGGCTTATGCATCATGCCTCTCTGGTCGACTGAGCGTCCGCACGCTCATTTCGTGGGTGGACTTAGGCATACGGAGTTCATCCCCAGTCTAAGCATAGGGAGTTTTTTCCCAGTCTAAGAATGGACCAGACCGAGGGTTGCGGCAGCACGTAGGGGGGACCGGGCCGATCCCTGGCTTACTCATTCTGCTTCTTCGAGTGGCTGAACACCCGTATGCTCATTTCATGGGTTGACTTAGGCATACGGAGTTCATTCCCAGTCTAAGATCAGACTGGACTGAGGGTTGCGGTAGTAGGATCAACAGCACGTAGGAGGGACCGAGTCGTTCCTCGATTTACGCATTCTACCTCTCCGACCGGCTGAGCACCCACACGCTCATTTTGTGGGTTGGCTTAGGCATACGGAGTTCATTCCATGTCTAAGCATACGAAGTTCATTCCAAGTCTAAGATCGGATCTGATCGAGGGTTGCAGTAGCAGGACCAGCAGTAGGATCAGCAGCACATAGGGGGGACGGAGCCGATCCTTGGCTTGTGCATTCTACCTCTCGGATCGGCCTCTTCGACCGACTGAGCGCCCGCACGCTCGTTTCATGGGTTGACTTAGGCATACGGAGTTCATCCCTAGTCTAAGCATACAGAGTTCATTCCCAGTCTAATATCAGACCAGACCAAGGGTTGTGACAGTAGGATCGATAGCACGCAAGGGGGGATCGGGCTGATCTTCGGCTTACGCATTCTGCCTCTCCGGTCGACTGAGCGCCCGCACGCTCATGTCGTGGGTTGGCTTAGGCATACGAAGTTCATTCCATGTCTAAGCCCTAGTCGGACAGAAGGTTGTGGCAGCAGGATCGACAGTGGGATCGACAGTACGCAGAAGGGGATAGGGGCTGATCCGCGCTTGCGCATTATGCCTCTCCGATCGGCTGAGCGCCCGCATGCTCGTTTCATGGGTTAACTTAGGCATACGGAGTTCATCTCCAGTCTAAGCATACAGAGTTCATTCCCAGTCTAAGATCAAACTGGATCGAGGGTTGTGGTAGCAGGATCGACAGCACGCAAGGGGGACCGGGCTGATCCCCGAGTTGTGCATTATGCCTCTTCGATCGGCTGAGCGCTAGCACACTGGTTTCGTGGGTTGGCTTAGGCATAGGGAGATCATTCTATGTCTAAGTCCCAACCGAACCGAGGGTTGTGGCAGTGGGACCGGTAGCACGTAGAGGGGGACCAGACCGATCCTCGGCTTGTGCATTATGCCTCTCCAACCATCTCAACGCCCGAACGCTCGTTTCATGGGTTGACTTAGGCATACGGAGTTCATTCTCAGTCTAAGATCGGATCGGATCGAGTGTTACAGTAGTAGGACCAATAGCAGGATCGATAGCATGCAGTAGGGGATCGAGCCGATCCTCGGCTTACGCATTCTACCTCTCCGACCGGTTGAATGCCCGTACGCTCGTTTTGTGGGTTAGCTTAGGCATACGGAGTTCATTCCATGACTAAGCCCTAGTTAGATTGAGGGTTGTGGTAGCAGGCAGTGAGATCGGCAGAACGTAGAGGGGGATCGAGCCGATCCCCGGCTTACACATTATGCCTCTCCAACCGGCCTCTCTAGTCGGCTGAGCGTCCGTATGCTCATTTCATGGGTTGACTTAGGCATACGGAGTTCATTCCCAGTCTAAGATCAGACCAGACCGAGGGTTGCGGTAGCAGGATCGACAGCATGATGGGGGGGACTGGGCCGATCCCCAGCTTAAGCATTCTACCTCTCCGGTCGACTGAGCATCTGCACATTTGTTTTGTTGGTTGGCTTAGGCATACAGAGTTCATTCCATGTCTAAGCATACGGATTTCATTCTCAGTCTAAGATGTTGAGCCACGATGCACATGCTGGGCTTGGGCATGTGCTGGTGTCACATTTTTTTCACCCAGGGCAGCACGCAGGGGGGATCAGGCTGATCCTCAGCTTGCGCATTTTGCCTCTCCGACCGGCTGAGCACCCGTACGCTCGTTTCATGGGTTGGCTTAGGCATACGAAGTTCATTCCATGTCTAAACCCTAGCCAGACCGAGGGTTGTGGTAGCAGGACTGGCAACTGGATCGGCAGCACGTAAAAGGGGATCGGGCTAATCTCTGGCTTGCGTATTATGCCTCTCCGATCGGTTAAGTGCCCGCACGCTCATTTCGTGGGTTGAGTTAGGCATACGTAGTTCATCCCCAGTCTAAGCATATGGAGTTCATTCCCAGTGTAAGATCAGACCAGACCGAGGGTTGCGGCAATAGGATCGGTAGCACGCAGGGGGGACCGATCCAATCCCCAGCTTGCGCATTCTGTCTCTTCGCTCGGTTGAGCGCCCGCATGCCCATTTCGTGGGTTGGCTTAGGCATAGGGAGTTCATTCCATGTCCAAGCCCTAACCGAACTGATGGTTGTGGTAGCGAGACCAGTAGCACGTAGAGGGGGACCAAGCCGTCCCCGGTGTCACAGACTAAGCTTTCTCTCAGCAAGCAATAGACTGTGCGGCACTTGAATGGGCGTTCCTAACCAAGTTAGCCTTCAATAGATCGATATCTGAAAAAATAACCATAAGCCATGGTTAGTCCCAAGCATTCACAATAAGACACAATATATCGATATCGATCTCAAGCACACACACAAGAAGGCATATTCGCATCGAGAAAAAGAAAAACACATTGAGGCAACAATCGAGACATTCAATCGGGGTGAGTTTTATTATAGTCGAGAATCATACATCGGGACCTCCCACCATCACCAAGGCCATCGGGCAGCCCTTAGTGGCTGGCCTAGGCTCGCATAGCAACCGGTGAGACAGCCCAACACTACGCTACCGGTTCACCCCCCTAAAGAGCCTTAGAGATTTTAGAGCTATGCTACCAGTAACCATTACAATGTTTGAAATGGGGACACTTTCCCTAGCACAAGGGATCTACCCGGCTATGGCCCTTTACATGGGTGGCTTATGGCAACCTAAGTCCCAGTCATGGCCCTATACAAGGTTGGCTCATGATATCCTCCCTCACCTATTCTATCGATGTCCTCGTCGACTTGCTGGCTTGAAATTCTTTGATCTTCCTTTGAAATCTCTAGAGGTCGTGTTCTCTCTCCCAGCTAGTTTCTTCTAGTCCTAATCCCTCCCACTTCACTAAGTACTCCTGAACTAGTCTTCGAGATATCTTGGTTTCCCTGTCAGCTAAGATCTCTTCGACTCGATGCTCTGAGGGTGGCTTCATGGTGATGGTGACTTTGGTTGGCTCCCTTTGGCTAGCATCTGTAGGATCTACATGGAAAGGTTTTAGGTTGCTCACATGAAATACTGGGTGCACCTTCATCCACTTTGGTGGGTCAATTTTGTAAGAAGCATTTCCTACCTTGGAAAGGACCCTTACTGGACCTTCATATTTCCGCACCAATCTACGATCTCTCTTTCTTAAAAACCTGGTTTGTTCAGGAACTAGTCGGATAAGAACCAAATCACCAACTTGAAATTGTTGAACCCTATGACCCTTGTTTGCCCATTTCTTCATCCACTTTAATGCTTTCTCCAGGTAGGCTTGTACAATCTCTGTGTCTTGTTTCCACTCCTTGCTGAGATTGAAGGCTCTCAGATTTTTTCCTCCATATTGTTCCAAGGAAGTGTGGGGTAGTCTTGGTAATTGTCTGGTGACACCCTCAAATGGGCATTTATTGGTGGAAGAGCTTTTGTTGAAATTAAAGCAGAGTTAAGCCATGTCCAATAATGAAGGCCAGTCTTTCTGATTGGCTTGAACAAAGTGCCTCAAGTATTCCTCTAATAATCCATTGAACCGTTTCGTTTGACCATCGGTTTGAGGGTGATAGCTTGAGGAGATGTTGAGTTGGGACCCCAATATCTTGAAAAGTTCTCTCCATAAGGACCCCGTGAATCTCGGATCTCGATCGCTGATAATGTTTTGAGGGAGGCCCCAGTATTTGACCACATGTTTGAATAATAGTTGAGCTATATCTTTCACTGTGCAATACTTGTGAGTGGGAATGAATGTGGTGTACTTAGAGAACCAGTCAATCACCACCAAAATAGCTCCAAGGTCACCAACCTTGGGTAGGCTCAAAATTAAATCGAGGGAGATGCTTTCCCACGGTTTGGCGGGTACTAGTAGTGGTTCAAGCATGCCTGCAGGTTTCCTCCTTTCAACCTTGTCTTGTTGGCAAATGAGGCAAGTCTTCATATAGTCCATCACATCTTGTCGCATGTGAGGCCAATAGTATCCCTGTTTCAATAACACCAAAGTCCGTTGCTAGCCCGGGTGTCCCGCACATGGTGTGTCATGACATTCCCTCATCAGTATCTGTTTCAGACCTTCTACTCTTGGCACAAACACTCGAGGTCCCTTGGTCTATAAGATCCCATTTTCTTGCCATAAGTACTTGGACTTCCCTTCTTCCACTAGCTTCAAGATGGCACAATCTTGCGGGTCCTTCCCTAAGTGATCTCCAATCAACTTGTGAATGTCTGTAGTGGCTCTGCTAGCTGCCATTGGGGTAATTCTTCTAAAGGCCACTAAATCTGCTCACCTAGTCAATGCATCGGCCACTTGATTGGTCTTTCCAGTAGTGTGCTCAAAACAAAAGTCAAACTCCATTAAAAATTCCTGCCACCTAGCTTGTTTTACCGTAAGCCTTGGTTGGGTGAGAAAATTGCTAACGGCCGCATTGTCTGTCTTCACGACAAAGTGTGAACCCAACAAGTAATGTCACCAAGCCCTCAAGTAGTGAACCACCGCCAGGAGTTCTTTTTCTTGGGCTGTATATTTCCTTTCAGCTTCACTTAGCTTCCTACTTTCAAACACTACCGGTTGATGTTGTTGCAAAAACACTCCTCCAATAGCAAAATCAAATGCATCCGTCTGAACTTCAAAAGGCTTTTCAATATCAGGGAGAACTAAAATGGGATCCTTCATAATAGCATCTTTCAATCCCTCAAAGGCCTCTTGGCACTCACTCGTCCAACACCATTTATGCTCTTTCTTCAATAGCTCCGTGAGGGCCATGGTCTTGCGAGAGTACCCTTCCACAAACCTTCTATAATAGTTGGCTAGTCCCAAAAATGAGCGAAGCTCACTAACGTTCTTTGGTGTTATCAACTCCTTGATGGCCCTAACCTTTTCCATGTCCATTCGAATGTGGCCACGTTCGACAATATGATCGAGAAAATGGATTTGGATCTGAGCAAATGCACATTTTTCCCTTTTTATGTATAACTGGTGGTCCTGTAATCTTTGAAGTACCTGGCACAGGTGTTTTTGATGTTCTTCCAAGGTGGAGCTATATACCACTATATCATCTAAATAAATGACTACAAATTTGTCTAGGTAGTCATGGAATACCTGATTCATCAATGTGCAAAATGTGGCAGGAGCATTGGTTAGTCCAAAGGGCATAACAAGAAATTTAAATGCACCATACCGTGTCACATAAGTGGTCTTTGGCTCATCTCCCTCAACAATTCTGACCTGATGGTAGCCAGATCTCAGGTCCAATTTGGAGAAGTAATTGGCCCGGCTCAATTGATCAAACAAGTCTGCTATAAGGGGGATGGGATATTTGTTTCTTACGGTGACTTTGTTCAGGGCCCTGTAGTCAACACATAATCGTAAACTTCCATCATGCTTCTTCTAAAATAGCACTGGTGCTCCAAAAAGAGCCTTTGATGGTCTGATGAACCCGGCTTATAGCAGCTCATCTAACTATTTTCTTAGTTCGGCCAACTCTGGCAGGGCCACACGGTAAGGAGCTTTAGCAGGGGGTTTCACTCCTAGAAGGAACTTAATTTCATGGTCCATTATTCGTTGAGGGGGTAGAACCTTAGGCAACATCTCTGGCATCACCTCTTTGAATTTTTCCAACACTTTTCCCACACAATCAGGTATTGGTTCTACTTTTGACCTTTCTTTGTAGATCGGCACAGTCACAAAATAGGGTTCCCCTCTCTTTACCCCTTTCTTGAACTGCAAAGCTGAAATCATTTTCTTCCCACTCTTTGGTAAGATGTTGGCTGGCACCATACATGGGTTTTCCCCTAAGAACAACAAGCAGCTAGCAGCAGGGATAGGGATAACCTAAGCCAACATCATGAAGTCCAATCCGAAAACAACATCAAAGTCATCCATGGGGGAAACTGTAAAGTCTACCTTCCCTTCCCATGGCCCCAATCGGGTTGTCACACTCACGGAGCTTCCACTGATCGTAAAGGCTGGTGAGTTGACTGTCTTCATTCATCCATAGTCTTTACTAATCTGAAGACCACACCTTTTTACTTCTTCTGGTGTGATGAAAGTGTCGGTTGCACCTGTATCCACCATAGCCTTAGTGGCTTTCTCATTGATCGTCAAGTTCACATACATCAAGCCTCTACTCTGGTCTTTCTTTATAGTGTTCAATTGGGTGCGGAGGGCATTAAGGAACCTTATTGAACCCATCCTGGCTGGCTCCTCTTCAGCTTCTTCAATGCTCTCTGGTGCTTTTACGAACTCTTAAGATGAGGTCCTTAAGGCATTAAGGGCTCCCCTGTACGGGCATTCTGCCACCCGATGCGGCCTCTTGCAAAGAAAGCAAGCTAGTGGTTGCCTAGGCTTGAAAATCCCTGCATTGCTTGTCTTGGGTTGGGTGCTATCTCGACCAAAGGACCTCCTATCTGATCCCCCACTGAAGGGTCGGTCCAACCTGATCATCTTTCCCTCACTCCTAAAGTTGAAGCTACTGCCAGCTGATGGAGGATTCTTTTGTTTTGAAAAGCCATCATTGTAATTGTGGAGACGTTCAGCTACAGCCATGGCCGTGGCCACGTCTTGCACTTTTTGCCTTTGTAGTTCTATCCTCGCCCAAGGCTTGACGCCCTTAAGAAAATAGAACATCTTGTCCTTTTCGGACATGTCTCGAATATCCAACATCAGGGTAGAGAAGCTCCTTACAAACTCTCGCACCGTTCCTGTTTGCACCAATTCTCGAAGTCTCCTTCGAGCCATATACTCCACATTCTCAGGGAAAAATTGGTTTTTCAATTCTCGCTTCAGATCCGTCAAGTCTTAATCGGGCACTCATCATCGACAAACTTGGAGCACCACCACAGCTTGGCATCCCCTGCGAGGTACATCGACACCATTGCTACCTTGTCTTCCTCTAAATTCATGTGTACAGCTCGAAAGTACTGCTCCATGTCAAACAAGAAATTTTCAAGTTCCTTAGCATCTCTTGCCCTATCATAGCATCGAGGCTCCGGCACCTTGGCCTTTTTCCTCTTTCCATCGAGCTTGAACCCGATCTGGCCATAGCCATTTGTAGGATGCTCACCTGTGCTTTGACCTCCTCAAACTCCTTTTGGAGAATGTTCAAGGCATCTCTAGCCTCTTCGCTCACGTTGTGGAGAGTATCAGACAAGTCCCGCTGGGTTGTCTCGATCTCCCTCACTCGGTCTTTAGTCTCCATATGAGTTTTCATTGCGGCCACCATGGCCTCAAGTTCCTCAATTCTCTGTTGATGATTGGGTCCACCACTTGTGGCCATCTCATCCATTTTCTAGCACTTCTCAACCGTGCTCTGATACCACGTGTCACGGACTAAGCTTTCTCTCGACAAGCAATAAACCATGCGGCACTTGAACGGACACTCCAACCAAGTCAGCCTTCAATAGATCGATATCTAAACAAATAACCATAAGCCATGGTTAGTCCCAAGCATTCACAATAAGACATAATATATCGAGATCGATCTCAAGCACACACACAAGAAGGCATATTCGTATCGAGAAAAAGAAAAACACATCGAGGCAACAATCGAGACATTCAATCGGGCTGAGTTTTATTATAGTCGAGAATCATACATTGGGACCCCCCACCATCACTAGGGCCAGGGGGCAGCCCTTGGTGGGTGGCCTAGGCTCGCATAGCAACCTGTGAGACAGCCCAACACTATGCTATCGGCTCACCCCCCTAAAGAGCCTTAGAGATTTTAGAGCTATGCTACCAGTGACCATTACAATGTTTAAAATGGGGACATTTTTCCTAGCACAAGGGATCTACCCGGCCATGGCCCCATACATGGGTGGCTTATGGCAACCTAAGTCTCGGTCATGGCCCTATACAAGGTTGGCTCAAGACACCTGGCTTGCGCATTATGCCTCTCCGATCGGCTCAGCGCCCACACGTTCGTTTTGTGGGTTGACTCTGGCATACGAAGTTCATTCCCAGTCTAAGATCGGATCGAACTGAGGGTTACGGTAGTAGGATTGACAGCACACAGGGGGGATCGGGTCGATCCCCAGCTTGCGCATTCTGCCTCTTCGACCGGCTGAGCGCTGGCACGCTCGTTTCATGGGTTGGCTTAGGCATACGGAGTTCATTTCATGTCTAAGCATATGGAGTTCATTCCCAGTCTAAGATTGGACCGAACTGAGGGTTGCAGTAACAAGACCAGCAGCAGGATTGACAGCATGCAGGGGGGATCAGGTCGATCCCTGACTTGCGCATTCTGCCTCTCCGACCGACTGAGCACCTGCACGCTCGTTTCGTGGGTTGGCTTAGGCATACGGAGTTCATTCCATGTCTAAGCCCCAGCCAGACCAAGGGTTGTGGCAGTAGGACAGGCAGCAGGATTGACAACACACAAAGGGGGACCAAGCTGATCCTTGGCTTACGCATTATGCCTCTTCGGCTAGCCTCTCCGACCGGATTGAGCGCCCGCACTCTCATTTCGTCGGTTGACTTAGGCATATGAAGTTCATCCCCAATCTAAGCATACGAAGTTCATTCCCAGTCTAAGATCTGATCGGACTGAGGGTTGTCGTAGTAGGATCGGCAGCACGCAGGGGGGAACGAGTCGATCCCCGGCTTGCGCATTCTACCTCTCCGGCAGGCTGAACGCCCGCACGCCCGTTTTATGGGTTGGCTTAGGCATAGGGAGTTCATTCCATGTCTAAGCCCCAGTCAGACCGAGGGTTGTGGCAGCGGGATCGACAGCACATAGAGGGGGACTGGGCCGATCCCCGGCTTGCGCATTATTCCTCTTCGATCGGCTCAGTGCCCGTACGCTCATTTCATGGGTTGACTTTGGGCATATAGAGTTCATTCCCAGTCTAAGATCAGACCAGACTGAGAGTTGCAGTAGCAGGATCGATAGCATGTAGGGGGGACCGGGTCGATGCTCGGCTTGCGCATTCTGCCTCTCCGACCGACTTAGCGCCCGCACGTTCGTTTCATGGGTTGGCTTAGGCATATGGAGTTCATTCCATGTCTAAGCATACGGAGTTCATTCCCAGTCTAAGAGTTTGAGCCATGGTGCACATGCTAGGCTTGGGCATGTGCTGGTGCCGCATTTTTTTCGCTCGGGGCACCATCGTCGGAGCATCGCCGAAGAGCCAAACCGGCGGCATTAGGGGTTCCGACGATTGGGGGGGCCGGGGGGTGTGCGCACATGATGTGCGATGGGTGCTGGTACTTGGCCCTTATATTGGCCCCCTATCCCTCATCAAACCTCGAGAACTCACACCCCCTTAAAGAGCATTTGAGATTTTATAGGTTTGTTGCCAGTAGCCATGAAAGTGTTTGAAATGGGGACACCTTTTTCAATCGGTCACAAAATCTTCTCCACTTTGAGTTTTTAGCTGAATTGTTTTGTGCATGCCAACAACAATACAAGGATCACCTCTACCAAATTTTGGGAGAAAACTCTTTCTAAAAAAATTTTAAAAAATCCCGAACCACAAAAAGTTTTGAAAATCATGAAAAATAGAAAACGGGTCGTCTTGCCACGAAACTTCACATGAAGGCTTAAGGGACCATTGTATGAATTTGCAAGCCATAAAAATGACATTGGCATGGCAGAAATATGAAGATGTGCTTGGACCCACCTACCACCCATTCGATCCCCGGCTTGCGCATCCTGCCTCTCTGGTCGACTGAGCGCCCGTACGCTCGTTTTGTAGGTTGACTTATTCATACGAAGTTCATCCCCAGTTTAAGCATACAGAGTTCATTCCCAATCTAAGATCGGATCGGATCGAGGGTTGCGGTAGCAGGATCGACAGCACGCAGGGGGGACCAGGCCGATCCCCGACTTGCGCATTCTGCCTCTCCGACCGGCTGAGCGCCCGCACGCCTATTTCGTGGGTTGGCTTAGGCATAGGGAGTTCATTCCATGTCTAAGCCCCAGTCGGATCGAGGGTTGTGGCAGCGGGACCGATAGCACGCAGAGGGGGATCAGGCTGATCCCCGGCTTGCGCATTATGCCTCTTCGACCGACTCAGCGTCCGCTCGTTCATTTCATGGGTTGACTTACGCATATGGAGTTCATTCCCAGTCTAAGATTAGATCGGATCAAGGGTTGCAGTAGCAGGATTGACAGCACGCAGGGGGGGAGCGGGCCGATCGCCGACGTGCACATTCTGCGTCTCCGGTCGGCTGAGTGCCCATACGCTCGTTTTGTGGGTTGGCTTAGGCATACAGAGTTCATTCTATGTCTAAGCATAGGAGTTCATTCCCAGTCTAAGATTTTGAGCCACGGTGCACATGCTGGGCTCGGGCATGTGCTGGTGCCACATTTTTTTTCACCCGGGGCACCATCGTCAGAGCATCGCCGGAGCATCGCCGGAGAGCCCAACCGGTGGCATTGGGGGTTCCGACGATTGGGGGGGCTGAGGGGTGTGCGCATATGATGTGCGATGGGTGCTGGTACTTGGCCCTTATATTGGCCCCCTATGCATCATCAAACCTCGAGAACTCACACCCCCTTAAAGAGCATTTGAGATTTTATAGGTTTGCTGCCAGTAGCCAAGAAAGTGTCTAAAATGGGGACACTTTTTTCAAACGGTCACAAAATCTTCTCCACTTCGAGTTTTTAGCTAAATGTTTTTGTGCATGCAAACAAAAATACAAGGATCACCTCTACCAAATTTGGGAAGAAAACACTTTCTAAAAAAATTTAAAAAAATCTCGTACCGTAAAAAGTTTCGAAAATTGTGAAAAATAGAAAACGGGTCATCTTGCCACGAAACTTCACATTAAGGCCTAGGGGACCATTGTATGAATTTACAAGCCATAAAAATGACATTGGCATGGCAAAAATATGAAGATGTGCTTGAACACACCTACCACCCGTTCGATCCCCGACTTACGCATCCTGCCTCTCTGGTCGACTGAACGCCTGCACGCTCGTTTCGTGAGTTGACTTAGGCATACGGAGTTCATCTGTAGTCTAAGTATATAGAGTTCATTCCCAGTGTAAGATCAGACCAGATCGAGGGTTGGCAGCAAGATCGACAGCACACAAGGGGGACCGGGTCGATCCCTGGCTTACGCATTCTGCCTCTCCGATCGGCTGAACGCCAGCAAGCCCATTTTATGGGTTGGCTTAGGCATAGGGAGTTCATTCCATGACTAAGCCCCAGTCAAACTGAGGGTTGTGGCATCGGGACCGACAGCACACAGAGGGGGACCGAGCTGATCCCCGACTTGCGCATTATGCCTCTCTGACCGGTTCAGCACCCGCACGCTTGTTTCGTGGGTTGACTTAGGCATATGAAGTTCATTCACAGTCTAAGATCGGACCGAACCGAGGGTTACGACAGCAGGACCAGCAGCAGGAACGACAGCAGGCAAGGTGGGATCGGGCTGATCCCCGACTTGCGCATTCTGCCTCTTCGACCGGTTGAGCGCCCGTATGCTTGTTTCATGGGTTGGCTTACGCATACGGAGTTCATTCTATGTCTAAGCCCCAGTTAGACCGAGGGTTGTGGTAACAGGACTGACAGCGGGATCAACAGCACGTAGAGGGGGACCGGCCTGATCCCCGACTTATGCATTACGCCTCTCCGGCTGGCTGAGCACCCGCATCTCGTTTCATGGGTTGACTTAGGCATACGGAGTTCATCCCAGTCTAAGTATATGGAGTTCGTTCCCAGTCTAAGATCAGACCAGATCGAGGGTTGTGGCAGTAGGATCGACAGCACGCAGGGGGGATCGAGTCGATCCCCGGCTTGCGCATTCTGCCTCTCCAACCGACTGAGCGCCCGCACGCCTGTTTCGTCAGTTGGCTTAGGCATAGGGAGTTCATACCATGTCTAAGCCCTAGCTAGACTGAAGGTTGTGGTGATGGGACTGGCAGCATGCAGAGGGGGACCAGGCCGATCCCCGACTTGGGCATTATGCCTCTTTGACCGGCTCAGCGCCTGTACGCTCGTTTCGTGGGTTGACTTTTGCATACGAAGTTCATTCTCAGTCTAAGGTTAGATCAAACCGAGGGTTGAGGTAGCAGGATCGACAGCACGTAGGGGGGACCAGGTTGATCCCTAGCTTGCGCATTTTGCCTCTCCGACCGGCTGAGCACCCGCACGCTCTTTCATGGTTTGCTTAGGCATACGGAGTTCATTCCCTATCTAAGCATATGGAGTTCATTCCCAGTCTAAGAGTTTGAGCCATGGTGCACATGCTGGGCTCGGGCATGTGCTGGTGCCACATTTTTTTCGCCTGGGGCACCATCATCGGAGCATCACCGGATAGCCTAACCGACGACATAAGGGGTTTCGATGATTGGGGGGGCCAGGGGGTGTGCGTACATGATGTGCAATGGGTGCTGGTACTTGGCCCTTATATTGGCCCCCTATCCCTCATCAAACCTCGAGAACTCACACCCCCTTAAAGAGCATTTGAGATTTTATAGGTTTGCTGCCAGTAGCCATGAAAGTGTCTGAATTTTTAAACGGTCACAAAATCTTCTCCACTTCGAATTTTTAGCTGAATTTTTTTGTGCAGGCCAACAAAAATACAAGGATCACCTTTACCAAATTTGGGGACAAAAATCTTTCTAAAAAAATTTTAAAAAATCCCGAACCTCAAAAAGTTTCAAAAATCGTGAAAAATAGAAAACGGGTCGTCTTGCCATGAAACTTCACATGAAGGCTTAGGAGACCATTGTATCAATTTACAAGCCATAAAAATGACATTGACATGGCAGAAATATGAAGATGTGCTTGAACCCACTTACCACTCGTTCGATCCCCGGCTTGCACATCCTGCCTCTTTGGTCGGTTGAGCGCTCTCACGCTCGTTTCGTGGGTTGACGTAGGCATACAGAGTTCATCCCCAGTCTAAGCATATGGAGTTCATTCCCAATCTAAGATCGGACTAGACCGAGGGTTGCGGTAGCAGGATCGACAGCACGTAGGGAGGATCGAGTCAATCCCCGGCTTACGCATTCTGCCTCTTCGGCCGACTAAGCACCCGTAAGCCCGTTTCATGGGTTGGCTTAGGCGTAGGGAGTTCATTCCATGTCCAAGCCCCAACCGGACCGAAGGTTGTGTCAGCGGGACCAGTAGCACTCAAAGGGGGATCGAGTTGATCCCCAGCTTATGCATTATGCCTCTCCGACCGGCTCAGCACCCGTACGCTCATTCGTGGGTTGACTTAGGCATACGAAATTCATTCCCAGTCTAAGATCAGACCAGACCGAGGGTTGCGGTAGTAGGACTAGCAGTAGTAGGACCAGCAGCAGCATTGACAGCACGCAGGGGGGATCGAGCCGATCCTCGACTTGCACATTCTGCCTCTCCGATCGGCTGAGCACCCGTACGCTCATTTCATTGGTTGGCTTAGGCATACGAAGTTCATTCCATGTCTAAGCCCCAGCCAGACCGAGGGTTGTGGTAGCTAGACCGGCAGCGAGATCGGTAGCACGCAGAGGGGGACTGGGCTAATCCTCGGCTTGGGCATTACGCCTCTCCGGTCGGCCACTCCGGTTGGCTGAGAGCCTGCACACTCGTTTCGTGGGTTGACTTACGCATACGGAGTTCATCCCCAGTCTAAGCATATGGAGTTCATTCTCAGTCTAAGATCAGATCGGACTGAGGGTTGCGGTAGCAGGATCGGTAGCATGCAGGGGGGACCGGGTCGATCCCCGGCTTGCGCATTATGCCTCTCCGATCGGTTGAGTGCCCGCACGCCCGTTTCATGGGTTGGCTTAGGCATAGGGAGTTCATTCCATATCTAAACCCCAGCGGACCGAGGGTTGTGGCAGCAGGACTGGCAGCATGCAGAGGGGGACCGGGCCGATCCCCGGCTTGTGCATTTTACCTCTTCGACCGGCTTAGTGCCCGCACGCTCGTTTCGTGGGTTGGCTTAGGCATACGGAGTTCATTTCATGTCTAAGCATATGGAGTTCATTCCCAGTCTAAGATTGGACCGAACTGAGGGTTGCAGTAACAAGACCAGCAGCAGGATTGACAGCATGCAGGGGGGATCAGGTCGATCCCTGACTTGCGCATTCTGCCTCTCCGACCGACTGAGCACCTGCACGCTCGTTTCGTGGGTTGGCTTAGGCATACGGAGTTCATTCCATGTCTAAGCCCCAGCCAGACCAAGGGTTGTGGCAGTAGGACAGGCAGCAGGATTGACAACACACAAAGGGGGACCAAGCTGATCCTTGGCTTACGCATTATGCCTCTTCGGCTAGCCTCTCCGACCGGATTGAGCGCCCGCACTCTCATTTCGTCGGTTGACTTAGGCATATGAAGTTCATCCCCAATCTAAGCATACGAAGTTCATTCCCAGTCTAAGATCTGATCGGACTGAGGGTTGTCGTAGTAGGATCGGCAGCACGCAGGGGGGAACGAGTCGATCCCCGGCTTGCGCATTCTACCTCTCCGGCAGGCTGAACGCCCGCACGCCCGTTTTATGGGTTGGCTTAGGCATAGGGAGTTCATTCCATGTCTAAGCCCCAGTCAGACCGAGGGTTGTGGCAGCGGGATCGACAGCACATAGAGGGGGACTGGGCCGATCCCCGGCTTGCGCATTATTCCTCTTCGATCGGCTCAGTGCCCGTACGCTCATTTCATGGGTTGACTTTGGGCATATAGAGTTCATTCCCAGTCTAAGATCAGACCAGACTGAGAGTTGCAGTAGCAGGATCGATAGCATGTAGGGGGGACCGGGTCGATGCTCGGCTTGCGCATTCTGCCTCTCCGACCGACTTAGCGCCCGCACGTTCGTTTCATGGGTTGGCTTAGGCATATGGAGTTCATTCCATGTCTAAGCATACGGAGTTCATTCCCAGTCTAAGAGTTTGAGCCATGGTGCACATGCTAGGCTTGGGCATGTGCTGGTGCCGCATTTTTTTCGCTCGGGGCACCATCGTCGGAGCATCGCCGAAGAGCCAAACCGGCGGCATTAGGGGTTCCGACGATTGGGGGGGCCGGGGGGTGTGCGCACATGATGTGCGATGGGTGCTGGTACTTGGCCCTTATATTGGCCCCCTATCCCTCATCAAACCTCGAGAACTCACACCCCCTTAAAGAGCATTTGAGATTTTATAGGTTTGTTGCCAGTAGCCATGAAAGTGTTTGAAATGGGGACACCTTTTTCAATCGGTCACAAAATCTTCTCCACTTTGAGTTTTTAGCTGAATTGTTTTGTGCATGCCAACAACAATACAAGGATCACCTCTACCAAATTTTGGGAGAAAACTCTTTCTAAAAAAATTTTAAAAAATCCCGAACCACAAAAAGTTTTGAAAATCATGAAAAATAGAAAACGGGTCGTCTTGCCACGAAACTTCACATTAAGGCTTAGGGGACCATTGTATGATTTTACAAGCCATAAAAATGGCATTGGCATGCCAGAAATATAAAGATGTGCTTGAACCCACCTACCACCAGTTCGATCCTCGGCTTGCGCATCCTGCCTCTCTGGTCGGCTGAGCGTCCATACGCTCGTTTCGTGGGTTGACTTAGGCATACAGAGTTCATCCCCAGTCTAAGCAAATGGAGTGCATTCCCAGACAACGGGATCGACATCACGTAGAGGGGGACCAGGCTGATCCCTGGCTTACGCATTATGCCTCTCCAGTCGACTGAGCGCCCGCACGGTTGTTTTGTGGGTTGACTTAAGCATACGAAGTTCATCCCTAGTCTAAGCATACGGAGTTCATTCCCAGTCTAAGATCGGACCAGACAGAGGGTTGTGGCAGCAAGATCGATAGCATGCAGGGGGGACCGGGTCGATCCCCGGCTTGCGCATTCTGCCTCTCCGACCTGCTGAGCGCCCGCACGCCTGTTTCATGGGTTGGCTTAGGCATAGGGATTTCATTCCATGTCTAAGCCCCAACTAGACCGAGGGTTGTGGCAGCGGGTCCTGCAGCAAGCAGAGGGGGATCGGGCTGATTCTTGGCTTGCGCATTATGCCTCTTCGACCGGCTCAGTGCCCGCACGCTCGTTTCGTGGGTTAACTTTTGCATACGGAGTTCATTCCCAGTCTAAGATCGGATCAAACCGAGGGTTGCAGCAGCAGGATCGATAGCATGTAGGGGCAGACCGGGCCGATCCCTGGCTTGCGCATTCTACCTCTCCGGCCGGTTGAGCGCTCACACGCTCGTTTCGTGGGTTGGCTTAGGCATACGGAGTTCATTCCATGTCTAAGCATATGGAGTTCATTCCCAATCTAAGAGTTTGAGCCACGGTGCACATGCTGGGCTTGGGCATGTGCTGGTGCCACATTTTTTTCGCCCGGGGCACCATCGTCAAAGCATCGTCAGAGAGCCTAACCGGCGGCATTGGGGGTTCCGACGATTGGGGGGCCCGGGGGGTGTGCACACATGATGTGCAATGGGTGCTGGTACTTGGCCCTTATATTGGCCCCCTATCCCTCATCAAACTTCGAGAACTCACACCCCCTTAAGGAGTATTTGAGATTTTATACGTTTGCTGCTAGTAGCCATTAAAGTGTCTAAAATGGGGACGCTTTTTTCAAATGGTCACAAAATCTTCTCCACTTCGATTTTTTAGCTGAATATTTTTGTGCATGCCAAAAAAAATACAAGGATCACCTCTACCAAATTTAGGGACAAAAATCTTTCTAAAAAAATTTTTAAAAATCCCGAACCGCAAAAAGTTTCAAAAATCATGAAAAATAAAAAATGGGTCGTCTTGCCACGAAACTTCACATGAAGGCGTAGGGGACCATTGTATGAATTTACAAGCCATAAAAATGGCATTGGCATGGAAGAAATATGAAGATGTGCTTGAACCCACCTACCACCCGTTCGATCCCCGGCTTGCTCATCCTGCCTCTTTGGTCGGCTGAGCGTCCGCACGCTCGTTTCATGGGTTGATTTAAGCATACAGAGTTCATCCCCAGTCTAAGCAGATGGAGTTCATTCCCAGTCTAAGATCAAACCAGATCGAGGGTTGCGACAGCAGGATCAGCAGCACGTAGGGGGACCGAGCTGATACTCAGCTTGCGCATTCTGCCTCTCCGGTCGACTGAGCGCCCGTGCACCCATTTCGCGGGTTAGCTTAGGCATAGGGAGTTCATTCCATGTCTGAGCCCCAGTCGGACCGAGGGTTATGGCAATGGGACCGATAGCACGCAGAGGGAGATCGACCCGATCCCCAGCTTGCGCATTATGCCTCTCTGATAGGCTCAGCACCCATACGCTCGTTTCGTGGTTGACTTAGGTGTATGGAGTTCATTCCCGTCTAAGATCGGATCAGACCGAGAGTTGTGACAGCAGGATCAACAACACACTGAGGGGACTGGGCCGATCCCCAGCTTGCGTATTTTGCGTCTCCAGCTGGCTAAGCGCCCGTACGCTTGTTTCGTGGGTTGGCTTAGGCATACGGAGTTCATTCCATGTCTAAGCATATCGAGTTCATTCCAGTCTAAGATCAGATCGGATCGAAGGTTACGGTAGCAGGACCAACAGCAGGATCGATAGCACGAGGGGGGGACCGGGTCGGTACCCGGCTTGCGTATTCTACCTCTCCGACCGGCTGAGTGCCCGTACACCCGTTTCGTGGGTTGGCTTAGGCATAGGAAGTTCATTCAATGTCTAAGCCCCAGTCGGACTGAGGGTTGTGGCAGCGAGACCGACAGTACACAGAGGGGGATCGGCAACATGCAGAGGGGGACCGAACGGATCCCCGGCTTGCGGATTATACCTTTCCGGCCAGTTCAGTGCCCGAACGCTTGTTTCATGGGTTAACTTAGGCATACAGAGTCCATTCCTAGTCTAAGATCAGACCGGATCGATGGTTGCGGCAGCAGGATCGACAGCACGCAGGGGGAATCGGGTCGTTCCCTGGGTTGCACATTCTACCTCTCCGACCGGCTGAGTGCCCATACGTTCGTTTCGTGGGTTGGCTTAGGCATACAGAGTTCATTCCATGTATAAGCATACGGAGTTCATTCCTAGTCTAAGATTGGATCGGATCGAGGCTCATGGCAGCAGGACCAGTAGCAGGATCGGTAGCACATAGGGAGGACCGGGGTGATCCTCCGCTTGTGCATTCTGCCTCTCCAATCAGCTGAGTGCTCGCACGCTCATTTCATGGGTTGACTTAGGCATATGGAGTTCATCCCCAGTCTAAGTATATGGAGTTCATTCCCAATCTAAGATCGGATAGGACTGAGGGTTCCGGTAGCAGGATCGGTAGCATGCAGGCGGGATCGAGCCGATCCCTGGCTTGCTCATTCTACCCCTCCGATAGGCTGAGCGCCCGTACGCCCGTTTTATGGGCTGGCTTAGGCATAGGGAGTTCATTCCATGTCTAAGCCTAAGTCGGACTGAGGGTTGTGGCAGTGGGTCCGATAGCACGCATAGGGGGACCGAGTCGATCCCCGACTTGCGTATTATGCCTCTCCGATCGGCTCAGTGCCCGAACGCTCATTTCATGGGTTGACCTAGGCATACGAGTTCATTCCCAGTCTAAGATTAGATCGGACTGAGGGTTACAGCAGTAGGATCGACAGCACGCAGGGGGCATATGGAGTTTATCCCCAGTCTAAGCATACGAAGTTCATTCCCAGTCTAAGATCGAACCGGACCGACGGTTGTGGCAGTAGGATCGACAACACACAGGGGGGACCGGGTCGATCCTTGGCTTGCGCATTCTACCTCTCCGATCGGTTGGGCGCCCGCACACCCGTTTCATGGTTGGCTTAAGCATAGGGAGTTCATTCCATGTATAAGCCTCAACCGGACCGAGGGTAGTGGCAGTGGGACCGACAGCACGTAGAGGGGGACCGGGCCGATCCCCAGCTTGTGCATTCTGCCTCTCCGATCGGCTGAGCACCCGCACACTTGTTTCATGGGTTGGCTTAGGCATACGGAGTTCATTCCATGTCTAAGCATACAGAGTTCATTTCCAGTCTAAGAGTTTGAGCCACGGTGCACATGCTGGGCTCGGGCATGTACTGGTGCCAGATTTTTTTCACCCGGGGCACCATCGTCGAAGCATCATCAGAGAGCCTAACCGATGGCATTGGGGGTTCCGGTGATTGGGGGCTGAGGGGTGTGCACACATCATGTAGATCGACACCGGTCCCCCCTGCGTGCTGTCGATCCTGCTGCTGGTCCTGCTACGTACTTGGCCCATATATTGGCCCCCTAGTGCCTGAGGTAGACCTCCAATAGTCCATTCACTCATTTTGTCTGCCCATAGATCTGTGGATGCATGCTGGTGGAAAAGTTTAAGTCTGACCCCAACAGCTTGAACAACTCAGTCTAGAACCTGCCCGTGAAATGCCCGTCCCGATCACTAACAATGGTCTTTGGCACTCCCCAGTATTTAACCATGTTCTTCAGGAACAATCGAGCTGCCTCCTCGACTGGGCACTCCTTGGTTGCTAGAATGAAGATTCCATACTTGGAAAACCTATCCACCACTACCATGATGCTTCCAAACCCTTCTGCTTTGGGTAGACTGACTATAAAGTCGAGAGAAACACTCTCCCATGGTCGCGCTAGCACTGGCAATGGCTCCAAGAGACCGCCTGGTTTCTTGAGCTCCACCTTGTCCTGTTGGCACACAAGACAAGTCTTCACATAGGCCTCCACATCGTCCCTTATGTGCGGCCAATAGTACCAGTCCTCGATCAACGCCAAGGTACGGCTCACTCTGGGGTGTCCAACCCACCTTGAATCATGGCATTCTTGCAAAACTTCCTTGCGGAGCTTTTCGTGCTACGGCATAAATAGTCTACTGCCCTTGGTGTACAGCAAGCCATCTTGCAACCAAAACCACCTAGTCTTACCTTACTGGGCGTACTCCATCAAAGCCTTGGTTGTAGGATCATGCACAAGTCCCTCCTTGATGCACGGCACCAGTGACCCCTCTGGTTGGCTAATGGCAGCAAGGTTAGCCTTCCTGCTCCGGGCGTCTGCCACTAGGTTGGCCCGCCCCAGCTTGTACTCCATCTGGAAATCAAATTTTGTAAGAAATCTTGCCATCTTGCCCGCTTGAGGGACAACTTCTTCTGCGTCTGGAAGTAGCTGGTTGCCACATTGTCCATCCTAACCACGAACCTCGACCCCAACAGGTAATGGTGCCAAGTGTGCAAGTAGTGCACCACTGCAGTCATCTCTTTCTCTTGGACCATGTACTTGCACTCAGTCTCGTTTAGCTTCTTGCTCTCAAATACGATTGGACATCCCTCCTACATCAACACGCCCCCTATGGCAAAGTCTGATGCATCTATATGCACCTCATACAGCTTGGCATGGTCTGGCAAGGCCAAGACTGGCTCCTCGATCATAGCCCGCTTCAACCTATCAAAGGCTTCCTGGCACCCTGCGTTCCACTCCCATCCTTTTCCTTTCTTGAGCCAGTCAGTCAATGGTATGGCTATTGCTGAGTGACCTTTGATGAAGTGCCTGTAGTAGTTGACTAGCCCAAGGAACGATCTTAACTCAGTGACCTTGGCTGGCGGTTGCCACTCTAGGATGGCATGTATCTTACCTTTATCCATGCGTATCCTGCCACCTCCCACTATGTGGCCAAGGAACGGGATCTCCTGCTGGGCAAATGAGCACTTCTCCCTCTTGACAAACAGCTTGTGCGCCCGCAACACCTCGAACACCTATCTCAATTGGCCTACATGCTCTCCCAAAGTCTGGCTGTAGATCATAATGTCATCCAAATAAGCCATAACAAACCGATCAAAGAATGACTGAAGTACCTTGTTCATAAGGGTGTAGAATGTTGCTGGGGTGTTCATGAGTTCAAAAGGCATCACCAAGAACTCATACGAACCATACTGAGTGACACATGCTGTCTTTAGCTCATCTCTCTCCGCGATCCTGACTTGATAGGAGCCTGACCTCAAATCCAACTTGGTGAACCACCTTGTGCTCCCAAGTTGATCGAACAAGTTCGTAATGAGTGGGATCGGGTACTTGTTCTTGATGGTCAGCTTGTTCAAAGCTCAGTAGTCTATGCACAGTCGCAACGACCCATCATGCTTGCACTGAAATAGAACCAGTGCACCATAGGGTGCCTTCGATGGCCTGATGAAGCCAGCATCAACTAACTTTTTGAGCTGCTTCCTCAACTCCTTCAACTTTGGTGGAGACATTTGGTAAGGGGCTCTAGCTGGAGGCTTGGCCTCGGACACCAGCTCGATCTTGTGGTCCACCTCTCTCTTAGGTGGTAGCTTGCTAGGTAGCTTTGCGGGCATCACATCACTAAAGGTCTTTAGCACCTTTAGCATCTCCAAGGGTGACTCGGTCTTCTTCTCCCTTGGCTCATAATATTTCAGGGCTGTCAAGAAGGTGTCTTTTTGTCTGCTTACCGTCTTGGCAAATTGGATGACTGACACCACCCGGACCCAACTCCAGACCCTCTCCTTAATGGCACTAGGCATTGGCACCGTGCATCCAAGATGCAAACACAATCGACAAAAGGCACAAGGAAGGCATTAATTCGAACAAGGAAATCCAACCTAATCACAAACTCATAGTCATCAAGGGGTATTACCTCAATGGTCTCCTTGCCTTTCCAGTCTCCAAGCTGCAACTCCACTCCCCGTGCTACTCCAATGGCTGGAACTTCATTGAAGTTCACCATTTTGATGGTACTAGTCCCTTTTTGCACCTTTAGTCTGAGCTTTTGGGCTCTATCACTTGAAATAAAAAGATGTGAGGCACCTATGTCCACCAGTATGCTTACCTTCTGACCCGCAACCATTAGATCCATAAACATCAAGCCCTTTGGCTTCATCTGCCCCTGACTCTGGCTCCTCGTCAGACTTCTTGTCTAGAGCAACCAGCTTGCCCTTCTATGGGTAATTGTGCGCTATGTGGCTCCCTCCACATAGGTAGCATGCAAGTGGCTCTCGGTCCCCCTTTGTTTTCCACTTGCCTACTAGTGGCTTCCTCTCGCCATCTTTGGTTGAACGGTCTCAATCTCCATCCTTGGACTCTCGGTCATGGTCCTTCCCCTTGGACTGCTTCTTTCGATCCCTATCATCCCTACCCTTACCCTTGGGCTTGGTAGACTCGAACTTGTTCAGAGGCTTGAACTCTATTAAGGCCTCGACAGTAGTCATGGCTTTGGCCAAGTCATGAACTCCTCTCCTTTGTAGCTCATGCTTCACCCACGGCTTCAGCCCATCCACGAAAGCAAATAAGGCATCCTTCTTACCTAGATTCGAGATCTATAGCATCAGCTCAGAGAATTTTTGGACATACTTCCTTACGTCCCCTTGTGGCTCAGCCTGGGCAACTTTGCCCGCTCCTCATCATCGGCATATTCTGGGTAAAATTATTCTCTGAACTCCTTTTGGAACTCTACCCAGGTTTCAATCTTGGCGCTCCTATGCCTAACATCATCACACCTGCACCTTTACCATAATAAGGCTACATCAGTGAGATACATAGCAGCGGTGCTTACCTTTATTGCCTCGTCTTGCATGCCCATGGCCTGGAAGTACTACTCCATACCCCAAAGGTAGTTATCTACTTCCTTGGCTGCCCTAGTCCCCTTGAACTCCTTAGGTTTGAGGACATCCAATCTGGACTTGGACACTCCAGCAAACATGCCATTCCCAATGGCAGTCTTGCAAGCAATGAGCTCACTGGTAAGCTCCTCCATCCACTCGCTCATGGCTTCCATGCCATCACGCAAGGTGAGCACTTTAGCCTCCAAGGTCTGATTCTTTTGGGTAAACACATCCAAGCCTTTGTTGAGAGTAGCTTGCAGCTCACTTTGGATCTCCTCCTCCATGGAGACTAGCGATGCAATGTGAGTCTCTACCCCCTCAAGCTTTTCCCCCATGTCGCCCATGGTCACCTCCACCTTGGCCAGCCTACCGTCCATGGTAGACCAGATATCTCTAGAACTGGCTTTCCTCCCTCTTTCACGCCCATGCTCCTAGGCCTCTGGTTGTTGGTCAGCAGCGTCACTTTGGGATGCCATCTCCTCTAACCTGCACAACACAAACATGTAGAATCGAACTTGCTCTGATACCAACTGTCACGGGCTCCGACCTTAGACTCAGAAACTATGTGGCGTTAGGCATGGAATCTCTTCCTTTATGCCTAAGTCAGCCTAAAACACAAGTGTATAGGCACTAGAACAACAGGAAGGGCTGATTACGCAAGTTAAAGAGAAACATGATAAGAAGGAAGAATTCTAGAAATGTTCTTGTATTCACTGAAACAGAAGTGTTTGATGGTGTAAAAATAAGGGAGGAGCAGCCCTCTATTTATAGTTGAGGCTCTAGCTTACACTTAATGGCAATATCCCTAGAATAAAGGCTAAAATCATGGGATTATACAGATTACAATCAATCAGGATGCTAACTCCTGATTTTCAGGGTCAACCAAATCTGCTAGGATGCTGCTGCTGATCCTGCCTGCTTCCAAAAGCTTCCCATGCATGTCCAGCACGTTTGGCCCATCTGGATGTGGTGCAGGTAGCTTGTATGCCAGGCCTTGATCTCACGGGCTGACCTGCAAGTTGGGCGGGTGTTCTGAACTCGTTTGCTAGGCTTTGCGTGTAGATACCCGCCAGCACGCCTGGTCTGCGGGCCTCAACCTCTGGCTCACCTGCTGGTGCGCCTGATGTGCCTAGCATGTCGGCCTAGGGTGTGACACTTTGCCTTTATATTGGCCCCCTATCCCTCATCAAACCTCAAGAACTCAGACCCCCTTAAAGAGCATTTGAGATTTTATAGGTTTGCTGCCAGTAGCCATTAAAGTGTCTGAAATGGGGACACTTTTTTCAAACGGTCACAAAATCTTCTCCACCTTGAGTTTTTAGCTGAATTCTTTTGTTCATGCCAAAAAAAATACAAGGATCACCTCTACCAAATTTGGGGACAAAACTCTTTCTAAAAAAATTTTAAAAAATCCCGAACCGCAAAATGTTTTGAAAATCATGAAAAATAGAAAACGGGTCGTCTTGCCACGAAACTTCACATTAAGGCTTAGGGGACCATTGTATGATTTTACAAGCCATAAAAATGGCATTGGCATGCCAGAAATATAAAGATGTGCTTGAACCCACCTACCACCAGTTCGATCCTCGGCTTGCGCATCCTGCCTCTCTGGTCGGCTGAGCGTCCATACGCTCGTTTCGTGGGTTGACTTAGGCATACAGAGTTCATCCCCAGTCTAAGCAAATGGAGTGCATTCCCAGTCTAAGATTGTATCAGATCGAGGTTACGATAGAAGGATTGGCAGCATGTAAGGGGGACCGGGCCGATCCCCAGCTTGCACATTCTACCTCTCCGACCTGCAGAGCACCTGTACGCCCGTTTTGTGGGTTGGCATAGGCATAGGGAGTTCATTCCATGTTTAAGCCCTAGCCGAACTGAGGGTTGTGGCAGCGGGACCAACAGCACGTATAAGGGGATCGGGAGGATCCCCAGCTTACGTATTATGCCTCTCCGATCGACTCAGCGCTCAAACGCTTGTTTCGTGGGCTGACTTAGGCATACGGAGTCCATTCCCAGTCTAAGATCGGACCGGACCGAGGGTTGCGTTAGAAGGATCGACAGCACGTAGGGGGGACTGAGCCGGTCCTCGGCTTGCGTATTCTGCCTTTCTGACTGGCTGAGTGCCCGCACGCTCATTTTGTGGGTTGGCTTAGGCATACGGAGTTCATTCCATGTCTAAGCATACGGAGTACATTCCCAGTCTAAGATCGGACCAGACTGAGGGTTGCGACAGCAGGAACAATAGCAGGATCGACAGCACGCAGGGGGGATCGAGATGATCCTCGGCTTGCGTATTCTACCTCTCCAATTGGCTTCTCCGGCCGGTTGAATGCCCGTACGCTCGTTTCGTGGGTTGACTTAGGCATACGGAGTTCATCCCAAGTCTAAGCATACGAAGTTCATTCCCAGTCTAAGATCGAATTGGACCGAGGGTTGCGGCAGCAGGATCGACTGCACGCAGGGGGGACAGGGCCGATCCCTGGCTTACGCATTCTGCCTCTCCGACCGGCTGAGTGCATGCAAGCCCATTTCGTGGGTTGACATAGGCATACGGAGTTCATCCCCAATCTAAGCATACGAAGTTCATTCCCAATCTAAGATCAGATCGGACTGAGGGTTGTGGCAGCAGGATCAACAGCACGGAGGGGGGACTAAGTCGATCCTCGGCTTGCGCATTCTGCCTCTCTGGCCGGCTGAGAATCTGCATGCCCATTTCATGGGTTGGCTTTGGCATAGGGAGTTCATTCCATGTCTAAACCCCAGCTGGATCAAGGGTTATGGTAGTAGGACTGACAGCACGCAGAGAGGGATCGGGCTGATCCCCGGCTTACGCATTATGCCTCTTCGGTCGGCTCAATGCCAGCATGCTCATTTCATGAGTTGACTTAGGCATATGGAGTTTATTCCCAGTCTAAGATCAGACCGGATCGAGGGTTACGGCAGCAGGATCGACAGCACATAGACGGGATCGGTTCAATCTCTTGCTTACGCATTCTGCGTCTTCGGTTGGCTGAGCACCCGCACGCTTTTTCCGTGGGTTGGCTTAGGCATACGGAGTTCATTCCATGTCTAAGCATACGAAATTCGTTCCCGGTCCAAGATCATACTGGATCAAGGGTTGTGACTGTAGGACCAGTAGCAGGATCGACAGCACGCAGGGGGGACCGGACCGGTCCCCGACTTACGCATTCTGCCTCTCCGGTCGGTTGAGTGCCCGCACGCTCGTTTCGTGGGTTGGCTTAGGCAGACGGAGTTCATTCCACGTCTAAGCCCCAGTCGGACCAAGAGTTGTGGCAGTAGGACCGGTAACGGGATCGACAGCACGCAGAGGGGGAACAGGCTGATCCCCGACTTACGCATTATGCCTTTTCGGTCGACCTCTCCGATTGGCTGAACGCCCGCACGCTCATTTCATGGGTTGACTTAGGCATACGGAGTTCATCCCCAGTCTAAGCATACAGAGTTCATTCCCAGTCTAAGAGCAGACCAGACCGAGGGTTGCGGCAGCAAGATCGACAGCATGCAGGGTGGATCGGGTCGATCCCCAAATTACACATTCTACCTCTTCGGCCGGCTGAGTGCCCGTACGCCTGTTTCGTGGGTTGGCTTAGGCGTAGGGAGTTCATTCCATGTCTATGCCGCAACCGGATCGAGGGTTGTCGCAGCAGGACCGGCAGCACATAGAGGGGGACCGAACCGATCCCCGACGTACGCATTATGCCTCTCCGACCAGCTCAACACCCGAACACTCGTTTCATGGGTTGACTTAGGCATACGGAGTTCATTCCCAGTCTAAGATCAGACCAGACTGAGGGTTGCGGCAGTAGGATCGACAGCACACAGGGGGGACCGAGCTAGTCCCTGGCTTGCACATTCTGCCTCTTTGGATGGCTGAGCACCCGCACACTCATTTTGTGTGCTGGCTTAGGCATACGGAGTTCATTCCATGTCTAAGCATACAGAGTTCATTCCCAGTCTAAGATTGGACCGGACCGAGGGTTACAGTAGCAGGACCAGCAGTAAGATCGGTAGCACGGTGGGAGGGATCGGGCCGATCCTCAGCTTGCACATTCTGCCTCTTCGGTCGGCCTTTTCGGTTGGCTGAGTGCCCGCACGCTCATTTCGTGGGTTGACTTAGGCATATGGAGTTCATCCCCAATCTAAGCATACGAAGTTCATTCCCAGTCAAAGATCAAACCGGACCAAGGGTTACGACAGTAGGATCGACAGCACGTAGGGGGATTGGGCCGATCCCCGACTTACGCATTCTACCTCTCCGGCCTGCTGAGTGCCCGCACGTGCATTTTGTTGGTTGGCTTAGGCATAAGGAGTTCATTCCATGTCTAAGCCCCAGCCGAACCAAGGGTTGTGGCAGCAGGACCGGTAGCATGCAAAGGGGGATCGGGCCGATCCCCGGCTTGTGCATTATGCCTCTCCGATCAGCTCAATGCTCGAACGTTCATTTCATGGGTCGACTTAGGCATACGAAGTTCATTCCCAGTCTAAGATCGGACCGAACCAAGGGTTACGGCAGTAGGACCAGTAGCAGGATTGGCAGCACGTAGGGGGGATCGAGCCAATCTCTGACTTATGCATTCTGCCTCTCCGACCGGCCTCTCTGGCCGGTTGAGCACCCGCACGCTCGTTTTATGGGTTGACTTAGGCATACGGAGTTCATTCTCAGTCTAAGATAGAATCGGATCGAGGGTTTCGGTAGCACGCAGGGGGGATTGGCCTGATCCCCGGCTTGAGCATTCTGCCTCTCTGACCGGCTGAGCACCCGCACGCTCATTTCGTGGTTTGGCTTAGGCATACGGAGTTCATTACATGTCTAAGCATAAGAAGTTCATTCCCAATCTAAGAGTTTGAGCCACGGTGCACATGCTGGGCTCGAGCATGTGCTAGTGCCTCATTTTTTTCGCTCGGGGCACCATCACCGGAGCATCGTCGGAGAGCCTAGCCGGCGGCATTGGGGGTATGCACATGATGTGCGATGAGTGCTGGTACTTCACCCTTATATTGGCCCCCTATCCCTCATCAAACCTCGAGAACTCACACCCCCTTAAAGAGCATTTGAGATTTTATAGGTTTGTTGCTAGTAGCCATTAAAGTGTCTGAAATTGGGACACTTTTTTTGAATGGTCACAAAATCTTCTCAACTTCGAGTTTTTAGATGAATTTTTTTGTACAAGCCAACAAAAATGAAAAGATCACCTCTACCAAATTTGGGGACAAAACTCTTTCTAAAAAAATTTTAAAAAATCCCGAACCGTAAAAAGTTTCAAAGATCGTGAAAAATAGAAAACGGGTCGTTTTGCCATGAAACTTCACATGAACGCGTAGGGGACCATTGTATGAATTTACAAGCCATAAAAATGGCATTGGCACTATAGAAATATGAAGATGTGCTTGAACCCACCTACCACCCCTTCGATCCCCGACTTGCGCATCCTGCCTCTCTGGTAGACTGAGCGTCCGCATGTTTGTTTCGTGGGTTTACTTAGGCATACAGAGTTCATCCCCAGTCTAAGCATACGAAGTTCATTCCCAGTCTAAGATCATATCAGATCGAGGGTTGCGACAGCAAGATCGATAGCATGCAGGGGGGACCGGGTAGATCCCCAGCTTGTGCATTCTGCCTCGTTGGTTGGCCTATTCACCCGCACGCCCGTTTCATGGTTTGGCTTAGGCATAGGGAGTTCATTCCATGTCTAAGCCCCAGCCAGACTGAGGGTTATGGCAGCGGGACCGACAGCATGCAGAGGGGGATCGGACTGATCCTTGGCTTGCGCATTATGCCATTCCGGCCGGCTCAGCGCCCGTACGCTCGTTTCGTGGGTTGACTTAGGCATACAGAGTTCATTCCCAATCTAAGATCAGACCAGACTGAGGGTTGAGGCAGCAGGATCGGCAACACGCAGGGGGGACCGGGTCGATCCCTGGCTTGTGCATTCTGTCTCTCTGACCGGCTGAGCGCCAGCACATTCGTTTTGTGGGTTGGCTTAGGCATACAGAGTTCATTCCATGTCTAATCATACGGAGTTCATTCCTAGTCTAAGATCATACCGAACTAAGGGTTACGGTAGTAGGACCAGCAACAGGATCAACAGCATGTAGGGGGGACCGAGCCAATCCCCGACTTACGCATTCTCCCTCTCCGACCCACTGAGCACCCGCACACTCGTTTTGTGGGTTGACTTAGGCATACAGAGTTCATCCCCAGTCTAAGATCAAACTGGATCGAGGGTTGCGGCAGTAGGATCGGTAGCACACAGGGGGGATCGGGCCGATCCTCGACTTACGCATTCTGCCTCTCCGGTCGGCTGAGCGCCCGCACACCCGTTTCGTGGGTTGGCTTAGGCATAGGGAGTTCATTTCATGTCTAAGCCCCAGCTGGATCGAGGGTTGTGGCAGCGGGACTGGCAACACACAGAGGGGGACTGGGTCGATCCTCGGCTTGTGCATTTTGCCTCTCCGGCCGGCTGAGCGCCCACACACTCGTTTTGTAGGTTGACTTAGGCATATGGAGTTCATCCCCAGTTTAAGCATACGGAGTTCATCCCCAGTCTAAGCATACGAAGTTCATTCCCAGTCTAAGATCGGACCGGACCGAGGGTTACGACAGCAGGATCGACAGTACGTTGGGTGGGACTGGGTCGGTCCCTGGCTTGCGCATTCTGCCTCTCCGGTCGGTTGACCAACTGCACGCTCGTTTCATGGGTTGGCTTAGGCATACGAAGTTCATTCCATATCTAAGCATACGAAGTTCATTCCCAGTCTAAGATTAGACCAAACTGAGGGTTGAGACAGTAGGACCAGCAGTAGGATCGACAGCACGTAGGGGGGATCGGGCCAATCCTCGACTTGCGCATTCTACCTCTCCGACCGATTGAGCGCCCGCATGCTCGTTTCATGGGTTGGCTTAGGCATCAGACTTCATTCCATGTCTAAGCCCCAGCTAGACCGAGGGTTGTGGCAGCAGGACCGACAGCGGGATTGGTAGCATGCAGAGTGGGATCGGGCTGATCCCCGGCTTGTGCATTATGTCTCTCCGGTTGGCCTTTCCAATCAGCTAAGCACCCGCACGCTCGTTTCATAGGTTGACTTAGGCATACGGAGTTCATCCCCAGTCTAAGCATACGGAGTTCATTCCCAGTCTAAGATCAGACCGGACCGAGGGTTTCGGCAGCAGGATCGACAGCACGCATGGGGAACCGAGCTGATCCCTGACTTGTGCATTCTGTCTCTCCGGTCGGTTGAGCGCCTGCATGCCCGTTTAGTGGTTTGGCTTAAGCATAGGGAGTTCATTCCATGTCTAAGCCCCAGCCGGACCGACAGCATGCAGAGGGGGATCGGGTCGATCCCCTGCTTACGTATTTTGCCTCTCTGACCGGCTGAGAGCCGGCACGCTCGTTTCGTGGGTTGGCTTAGGCATACAGACTTCATTGCATGTCTAAGCCCCAGTCAAACCGAGGGTTGTGGTAGCAGGACCGACAATGGGATTGGCAACACGTAGAGGGTGATCGTGCTGATCCCTGACTTACGCATTATGCCTCTCCGATCGGACTCTTCGGCCGACTGAGCGCCCGCACGCTCATTTCATGGGTTGAATTAAGCATACGGAGTTCATCCCCAGTCTAAGCATACGAAGTTTATTCCCAGTCTAAGATCGGACCGGACAGAGGATTGCGATAGCTGGATCGACAGCGCACTGGGGGGACCGGGTCGATCCCTGGCTTACGCATTCTGCCAATCCGGCTGGCTGAGAGCCTGCACACCCGTTTCGTGGGTTGGTTTAGGCATAGGGAGTTCATTCCATGTCTAAGCCCCAGTCGGACCAAGGATTGTGGTAGCGGGAGCGGCAGCATGCAGAGAGGGATCGGGCTGATCACCGACTTACGCATTTTGCCTCTCCGATCGGCTCAACGCCCGAATGCTCATTTCGTGGGTTAACTTAGGCATACGGAGTTCATTCCCAGTCTAAGATCAGACCGAAGATTGCGGTAGTAGGATCAATGGCATGCAGGGGGGACCAAGCTAATCTCCGACTTGCGTATTCTGCCTCTCCGACTGACTGAGCACCCGCACGCTAGTTTCATGGGTTGGCTTAGGCGTATAGAGTTCATTCCATGTCTAAGCATACAGAGTTCATTCCCAATCTAAGATCAGACCGGATCGAGGATTGTGGCAGCAGGACGAGCAGTAGGATCGACAGCACACAGTAGGGACTGGGTCGATCACTGGCTTGTGCATTCCGCCTCCTTGGTAGGCCTCTTCGATCGGCTGAGCATCCATAGACTCCTTTTGTGGGTTGACTTACTCATACAGAGTTCATCCCTAGTCTAAGCATGCGAAGTTCATTCCCAGTCTAAGATCAAATCGGACCGAGCGTTGCGGCAGTAGGATCCACAGCACGTAAGGGAGACCGGGCCGAGGGTTGAGCGCCCGTACGCCCATTTCGTGGGTTGGCTTAGGCATAGGGAGTTCATTCCATGTCTAAGCCCCAGTCGGACCGAGGGTTGTGGTAGCGGGATCAATAGCACGCAGAGGGGGTCTGGGCCAATCCTCAACTTGCGCATTATGCCTCTCCGGTCGGCTCAGTGCCCAAACGCTCATTTTGTGGGTTGACTTAGGCATATGAAGTTCATTCCTAGTCTAAGATCAGACCGGACTGAGGGTTGCGATAGCAGGATCGACAGCACGTAGGGGGGACCGAGTAGGTCCCCAACTTATACATTCTGCCTCTCCGGTCGGCTGAGAGCCCGCACGCTCGTTTCATGGGTTTGCTTAGGCATATACAGTTTATTCAATGTCTAAGCATACGGAGTTCATTCCTAGTCTAAGATTGGACAAGACCAAGAGTTGCGGTAGCAGGACCAGCAGTAGGATCGGCAGTAAGCAGGGGGGACACAGCTGATCCACGACTTACGTATTCAGCCTCTCTGGCTGGCTGAGCACCCACACGCTTGTTTAGTGGGTTGGCTTAGGCATAGGGAGTTCATTCTATGTCTAAGCCCCAGTCGGACCAAGGGTTGTGGCAGCGGGACCGGTAGCACATAGGGGGGATTGGGCAGATCCCCAACTTATGCATTATGCATGTCCGACTGGCTCAGCACCCACACGCTCGTTTCGTGGGTTGACTTAGGCATACGGAGTTCATTCCCAGTCTAAGATCGGATCAAACCGAGGGTTGCGATAGCAGGATCGATAACACGTAAAGGGCGATCGGGTCAGTCCCCGGCTTGCGCATTCTGCCCCTCCGGTTGGCTGAGCACCCGCATGCTCGTTTCATGGGTTGGCTTAGGCTTACAAAGTTCATTCCCAGTCTAAGATCAGACCGGACCGAGGGTTGTGGCAGCAGAACCAACAGCAGGATCGACAGCACGCAGGAGGGGATCGGGTTGATCCCCAGCTTGCGCATTCTGCCTCTTCGGTCGGCTGAGCACCCGCACGCTTGTTTCGTGGGTTGGCTTAGGCATACAGAATTCATTCCATGTCTAAGCCCCAGCCTAATCGAGGGTTGTGGCAGCAGGACCAGCAACGAGATCAGTAGCACACTGAGGGGGACCGAGCTAATCCCTGGCTTGTGCATTACGCCTTTTCGACCGGTTAAGTGCCCGCACGTTCGTTTCGTGGGTTGACTTAGGCATATAGAGTTCATCCCCAGTCTAAGCATACGGAGTTCATCCCAGTCTAAGCATACGGAGTTCATCCCCAGTCTAAGCATACGGAGTTCATTCCCAATCTAAGATTGGACCAGACTATGGGTTATGATAGTTGGACTAGCAGCAGGATCAATAGCACACAGGAGGGGACTGGGCTGATCCCCAGCTTGCGTATTCTACCTTTCGGCCGGCTGAGCACCCGCACGCTCATTTCATGGGCTGGTTTAGGCATACGGAGTTCATTCCATCTCTAAGCATACGGAGTTCATTCCCACGCAGGGGGGACCGGGCCGATCCCCAGCCCGTACGCCCGTTTTGTGGGTTGGCTTAGGCATACAGAGTTCATTCCATGTCTAAGCCCCAGTCGGAATGAGGGTTGTGGCAGCGGGACCGATAGTACGCAGAGGTGGACCTGGTCGATCCCCGGCTTGCGCATCTACCTCTCCTACCGACTGAGCACCCGCACGCTCGTTTCGTGGGTTGGCTTTGGCATACGGAGTTCATTCCATGTCTAAGCATACAAAGTTCTTTCCCAGTCTAAGGGTTTGAGCCACGGTGCACATGCTGAGCTCAGGCATGTGCTGGTGCCACATTTTTTTTCGCCCGGGGCACCATCGTCGGAGCATCATCGGAGAGCCTAACAAGAGGCATTGGGGGTTTCGATGATTGGGGGGCCGGGGGGTGTGCGCACATGATGTGCGATGGGTGCTGGCACTTAGCCCTTATATTGGCCCCCTATCCCTCATCAAACCTCGAGAACTCACACCCCCTTAAAGAGCATTTGGGATTTTATAAGTTTGCTGCCAGTAGCCATTAAAGTGTCTGAAATGGGGACACTTTTTTCAAACGATCACAAAATCTTCTCCACTTCAAGTTTTTAGCTGAATTTTTTTGTGCATGCCAACAAAAATACAAGGATCACCGTAAAAAGTTTCAAAAATCATGAAAAATAGAAAACAGGTCGTCTTGCCACGAAACTTCACATGAAGGCTTAAGGACCATTGTATGAATTTACAAGCCATAAAAATGGCATTGGCATGGCAAAAATATGAAGATGTGCTTGAACCCACCTATCACCCATTCGATCCCCGGCTGAGCGTCCGCACGCTCATTTCGTGGGTTAACTTAGGCATACGGAGTTCATTCCCAATCTAAGCATATGGAGTTCATCCCTAGTCTAAGCATACGGAGTTCATTCCCAGTCTAAGATCGAACCGGACCGAGGGTTGCAATAGTAGGATCGATAGCACGTATGGGGGACCGGGCTGATCCCCGGCTTACGCATTCTGCCTCTCCGGTCAGTTGAGCACCCGCACACTCGTTTCATGGGTTGGCTTAGGCATAAGAAGTTCATTCCATGTCTAACCATACGGAGTTCATTCCTAGTCTAAGATCAAATCGGACCAAGGGTTGCGGTAGCAGAACCAGTAGCAGGATCGGTGGCTCCAACAGCCATTAACCTGTTTGGGTGATGAGTGTTGAGGAGTGCCCTACAAGAAAGAGGTGAGAAAGATGTTTCCAAGCAGCGCATCCGACTTGTGCATTCTACCTCTCTGGTCGGCCTTTCCGGTTGGCTGAATGCCCGCACACTCGTTTCGTGGGTTGACTTAGGCATACAGAGTTCATCCCCAGTCTAAGCATACGGAGTTCATCCCAGTCTAAGATCAGACCGGACCGAGGGTTGTGGTAGCAGGATCCACAGCATGCAAGGGGGATCGAGCCGATCCTCGGCTTACGCATTCTACCTCTCCGATCGGTTGAGTGCCCGCACGCCTGTTTCGTGGGTTGGCTTAGGCATAGGGAGTTCATTCCATGTCTAAGCCCCAGTTGGACCAAGGGTTATGGCAGTGGGACCGACAGCACGCAAAGGGGGACCGAGCCGATCCTCAACTTGCGCATTCTGCCTTTTCGATAGGCTGAGCGCCCGTACGCTCATTTCATGGGTTGGCTTAGGTATACGGAGTTCATTCCATGTCTAAGCTTACGAAGTTCATTCCCAGTCTAAGAGTTTGAGCCATGGTGCACATGCTGGGCTCGGGCATGTGCTGGTGCCGTATTTTTTTCACCTGGGGTACCATCGTCGGAGAGCCTAACTGGCAGCATTGGGGGTTCCGATGATTGGGGGGGTCAGGGGGTGTGCGCACATGATGTGCGATGGGTTGGCTTAGGCATATGGAGTTCATTCCATGTCTAAGCCCCCACTGGACCAAGGGTTGTGGCAGCAGGACGGGCAACGGGATTGGTAGCACGCAGAGAGGGATCGGGTTGATCCTCAGCTTGTGCATTCTGCCTCTCCGGTCGACCTTTTCGGTCGATCGAATGCCCGCACCCTCGTTTCATGGGTTGACTTAGGCATACGGAGTTCATTCGTAGTCTAAGATCAGACCGGACCAAGGGTTGTGGCAGCAGGATTGACAACACGTAGGGGGGACCGGGCAGGTCTCCGACTTTCACATTCTGCCTCTTCGACTGGCTGAGCGCCCACACACTCGTTTTGTGGGTTGGCTTAGGCATATGAAGTTCATTCCATGTCTAAGCATACGAAGTTCATTCCCAGTCTAAGATCAGTCCAGATCGAGGGTTGCGACAGCAGGACCAGCAGCAGGATCGACAGCACACAGGGGGGACTGGGTCGATCCCCAACTTACGCATTTTACCTCTCCTACCGGCTGAGCACCCGTACACTCATTTCGTGGGTTGGCTTAGGCATACAGAGTTCATTCCATGTCTAAGCCCCAGTCAGACCGAGGGTTGTGGCCAGCTCAGTGCCCAAATGCTCGTTTCATGGGTTGACTTAGGCATACGGAGTTCATTCCGAATCTAAGATCAGACCAGATTGAGGGTTGCGACAGCTAGATCGACAGCACACAGGGGGGACCAGGTCAGTCCCCGGCTTACGCATTCTGCCTCTCCAGCCAGCTGAGCGCCCGTACGCTCATTTCATGGGTTGGCTTAGGCATACGGAGTTCATTCCATGTCTAACCATACGGAGTTCATTCCCAGTCTAAGATTGAACCAGACCGAGGGTTACGATAGCAAGACTAGCAGCAGGATCGGTAGCACGTAGGGAGGGATCGAGTCGATCCCTGGCTTGCACATTCTGCCTCTCCGATCGGTCTCTGCGACCGGCTGAGCGCCCGCATGGTCATTTTATAGGTTGACTTAGGCATACGGAGTTCATCCCCAATCTAAGCACACGAAGTTCATTCCCAGTCTAAGATCAGACTGGATTGAGGGTTGCGGCAGCAGGATCGGCAGCATGCAGGGGGGATCGGGCTGATCCCCGACTTGCGTATTCTGCCTCTCTAGTCGGCTGAGCGCCCGTACGCCCGTTTCATGGGTTGGCTTAGGCATAGGGAGTTCATTCCATGTCTAAGCCCCAACCGGGCCGAAGGTTGTGGCAGCGGGACTGGCAGCACGCAGAGGGGGACTGAGCCAATCCCCGGCTTGTGCATTTTACCTCTTTAGCTGGCTGATCGCCTGTATGCTCGTTTCGTGGGTTGGCTTAGGCATACGAAGTTCATTCCTTGTCTAAGCATATGGAGTTCATTCCCAGTCTAAGAGTTTGAGCCAAGGTGCACACGCTGGTCTCGGGCATGTGCTGGTGCCACATTTTTTTACCCAGGGCACCATTGCTGGAGCATCGTCGAAGCATCACCGGAGAGCCTAACCGACGGCGTGGGGGTTCCGACGATTGGGGGGGCCGGGGGGTGTGCGCACATGATGTGCGATGGGTGCTGGTACCTAGCCCTTATATTCGCCCCCCACCCCTCATCAAACCTCAAGAACTCACACCCCCTTAAAGAGCATTTGACATTTTATAGGTTTGCTGCCAGTAGCCATTAAAGTGTCTGAAATGGGGACACTTTTTTCAAACGATCACAAAATCTTCTCCACTTCGAGTTTTTTGCTGAATTTTTTTGTGCATGCCAACAAAAATAAAAGGATCACCTCTACCAAATTTGGTTACAAAATTCTTTTTATAAAAATTTTAAAAAATCCCGAACCATAAAAAGTTTTAAAAATCATGAAAAATAGAAAGCGGGTCGTCTTGCCACAAAACTTCACATGAAGGCTTAGGGGACCATTGTATGAATTTACAAGCCATAATAATGGCATTGGCATGGCAGAAATATGAAGATGCGCTTGAAACCACATACCACCCGTTCGATCCCCGGCTTGCGCATCCTACCTCTCTGGTCGGCTGAGCGTCCGCACGCTCGTTTCGTGGGTTGACTTAGGCATACGGAGTTCATTTCCAGTCCAAGATTAGACCAGACCATGGGTTGTGGTAACAGGATCGGCAACACGCAGGGGGGACCGGGCTGATCCCCGGTTTACGCATGCTACCTTTCTGGCAGGCTGAGTGCCTGCACGCCCATTTCGTGGGTTGGCTTAGGCACAGAGAGCTCATTCCATGTCTAAGCCCTAGCCGGACCGAGGGTTGTGGTAGCTGGATCGGCATCACATAGAGAGGGACCAGGCCGATCCTCGGCTTGTGCATTCTGCCTCTCCGGCCGACTGAGCGCCCGTACGGTCATTTCGTAGGTTGGCTTAGGCATACAGAGTTCATTCCAGTCTAAGAGTTTGAGCCATGATGCACAAGCTGGGCTCGGCATGTGCTAGTCCACATTTTTTTCGCCCGAGGCACCATCGTCGAAGCATCGCCGGAGAGCCTAACCGACGGCATTGGGGGTTCCGGCGATTGGGGGGCCGGGGGGTGTGCACACATGATGTGTGATGGGTGCTGGTACTTGGCCCTTATATTGGCCCCCTATCCCTCATCAAACCTCAAGAACTCACACCCCCTTAAAGAGCATTTGAGATTTTATAGGTTTGCTACTAGTAGCCATTAAAGTGTCTTAAATGGGGACACTTTTTTCAAATGGTCACAAAATCTTCTCCACTTCGAGTTTTTAGCTGAATTTTTTGGTGCATGCCAAAAAGGATACAAGGATCACCTCAACCAAATTTGGGGACAAAACTCTTTCTAAAAAAATTTTAAAAAATCTCGAACTGTAAAAAGTTTTGAATATCGTGAAAAATAGAAAACGGGTCGTCTTGCCATGAAACTTCACATGAAGACTTAGGGGATCATTGTATGAATTTACAAGCCATAAAAATGGCATTGGCATGGCAGAAATATGAAGATGTGCTTGAACCCACCTACCACCCGTTCGATCCCCGGCTTACGCATCCTGCCTCTCTGGTTGGCTGAGTGCCCGCACGTTTGTTTCATCGGTTGACTTAGGCATACGGAGTTCATCCCCAATCTAAGCATACAGAGTTCATTCCCTGTGTAAGATCAGACTGGACCGAGGGTTCTGACAGTAGGATCCACAGCACCCAGGGGGGACCGAACCAATCCCCGGTTTACGCATTCTGTCTCTCCGATCGGCTAAGCACCCGCACGCCCGTTTCGTGCATTGGCTTAGGCATAAGGAGTTCATTCCATGTCTAAGCCCCAGTCGGACCATGGGTTGTCGCAGCGGGATCGGTAGCATGGAGAAGGGGACTAGGTCGGTCCTCGGCTTACGCATTATGCCTCTCTAGCTGGCTCAATGCCCGTACGCTCGTTTCGTGGGTTGACTTACGCACACGGAGTTCATTCCAAGTCTAAGATCAGACTGGATGGAGGGTTGGGACAATAGGATCGACAGCACGTAGGAGAGACCAGGCCGGTCCTCGGCTTATGCATTTTGCCCCTTCGGCTGGCTGAGCGCCTGCACGTTCGTTTCGTGGGTTGGCTTAGGCATACGGAGTTCATTCCCAGTCTAAGGTTGGATCGGACTGAGGGTTGCGGCAGCAGGACCAGCACAGGATCGACAGCATGCAGGGGGGGACCGGGCCGATCCGTGGCTTGCACATTCTACCTCTCTGGTCGGTTGAGCGCCCGCACGCTCGTTTCATGGGTTGGCTTAGGCATATGGAGTTCATTCCATGTCTAAGCCCCAGTCGGATCGAGGGTTGTGGTAGCAGGATCGATAACAGGATCAACAGCATGAAGAGGGGGATCGAGCTGATCCCCGGCTTGCGCATTATGCCTCTTCGGCCAGCCTCTCCAGCCGACTGAGCCTCCATATGCTCGTTTCGTGGGTTGACTTAGGCATACAAAGTTCATCCCCAGTCTAAGCATACGGAGTTCATTCCCAGTCTAAGATCAGACTGGACTGAGGGTTGTAGCAATAGGACCAGCAGAAGGATCGACAGCATACAGGGGGGACCGGGTCGATCCCTGGCTTGTGCATTCTGCCTCTATGACCTACTGAGCGCCCGCACGCTCGTTAAGTGGGTTGGCTTAGGCATACGATGTTTATTCCCAGTCTAAGATTTTGAGCCACGGTGCACATGCTGGGCTCGGGTATGTGCTAGTGCCGCTTTTTTTTCGCTTAGGGCACTATCGTCAGAGCATCATCGGAGCATCACCGGAGAGCCTAACCGGCGGCATTAGGGGTTCTGACGATTGGGGGGGCTGGGGGGTGTGCGCACATGATGTGTGATGGGTGCTGGTACTTGTGTCACGGGCTTCGACCATAGACTTAGAAACTGTGTGGCCTTAGGCTTGGAATCTCCTCCTTTATGCCTAAGTCAACCTAAAACACAAGCGTACGGGTACTAGAACAACGGGAAGGGCTGATTACGCAAGTTAAAGAGAAACAGGATAAGAAGGTAGAATTCTGGAAATGCTTTTGTATTCACTGAAACAGAAGTGTTTGATGGTGTACAAATAAGGGAGGAGCAGCCCTCTATTTACAGTTGAGGCTCCAGCTTACACTTAATGGCAGTATCCCTAGAATAAAGGCTAAAATCATGGGATTATACAGATTACAATCAATCAGGATGCTAACACTTGATTTTTAGGGTCAACCAAATCTGCCAGGATGCTGCTGTTGATCCTACCTGCTTCCAGAAGCTTCCCTTGCATGTCCAGCACCTTGGGCCCTTCTGGATGTGGTGCGGGCAGCTTTGTGCTAGGCCTTGGTATCACGGGCTAGCCTGCAAGTTGGGCGGGCGTTCTGAACTCGTTTGCTAGGCTTTGTGCACAGATACCCCCCAACACGCCTAGTCTGCGGGCCTCAACCTCTAGCTCACTTGCTGGTGCGCCTGATATGCCTGGCATGCCCACCCAGGGCGTGACATTCTCCCCCACCTGATTGCACAACACCCTTGTTACGTCTTCTGCATGGTACTACCTGATCTGGTCCCCGAACTGCCATAAGTCATCTGCTGGTTCCTAGCTCACCTCACTGTCTGGATGTCCCCTCCAGCGCACCAAGTACTCTTGTCTTGGCTGATAGTTCTTCTGTCTCACCTTCCAGTTAGCTATGATGCTGTGGACCTCTTTCTCATATGAGGTCCTTTCCCAATGGCATACGCTTTGACTCTGCCCGTCCTAGATCTCCCTCATTCTCATGGAACGGCTTGAGCATGCTCACATGGAACACCGGGTGTACCCTCGGCTTGGGTGGCATATCCAGCTTGTAGGCAACCTTGCCTACCCTCTTGACTATTCAGAAAGGTCCCTCATACCTCCAGACTAGGCCTTTGTGCAGCCCCCTATGGCGCACAATGGGATGCAGCTTCACCAACACCAAGTTTCCAACCTGGAACTACACGTCCCGCCTATTCTGGTCTGCCCACTTCTTCGACCTCTTGGCCGCCTTGTGTAGACAAACTTTGGCCAAGTCAGCTTGCTCCTGCCATGCCTTGGCAAACTTGTATGCTGCTGGATTTGGCCCTGTATAACCTACAGCAATCGAACCAGGTGTTAGTGGTTGTTGCCCTGTCACAACCTCAAATGGGCTCTGGTTCGTTGCCTTGCTCCTTTGCAAGTTGTAGGAAAACTACGCAATATCTAGCAGCTTTGGCCAGTCCCTTTGTATGGCACTCACATAGTGCCTGAGGTAGACCTCCAATAGTCCATTCACTCATTCTGTCTGCCCATCGGTCTACGGATGCATGCTGGTGGAAAAGTTCAAGTTTGACCCCAACAGCTTGAACAACTCAGTCCAGAACCTACCCATGAAATGCCTGTCCTGATCACTAACAATGGTCCTCGGCACTCCCCAGTACTTAACCATGTTTTTCATGAATAATAGAGCTACCTCCTCGACTGGGCACTCTTTGGTTGCTGGAATGAAGATTCCATACTTGGAAAACCTGTCCACCACTACCATGATGCTTCCAAACCCTTCTGCTTTGGGTAGACCAACTATAAAGTCCAGAGAAACACTCTTCCATGGTCGCTCTGGCACTGGCAATGGCTCCAAGAGACCGCCTGGTTTCTTGAGCTCTACCTTGTCCTGTTGGCACACAAGACAAGTCTTCATATCGTCCCTCATGTACGGCCAGTAGTACCGGTCCTCGATCAATGCCAAGGTACGGCTCACTTCGGGGTGTCCAGCCCACCTTGAATCATGGCATTCTTGTAAAACTTCCTTGCGAAGCTTCCCGTGCTGTGGGACAAACAGTCTACTTCCCCTGGTGTATAGCAAGCCATCCTATAACCAAAACCGCCTAGTCTTACCTTACTAGGTGTACTCCATCAAAGCCTTGGCTATAGGATCATGCGCAAATCCCTTCTTGATGTGCGGCACCAGTGACCCCTCTAGTTGGCTAATGGCAGCAAGGTTAACCTTCCTACTCAGGGTGTCTGCCACTAGGTTCGCCTGCCCCGGCTTGTACTCCATCTGAAAATCAAATTCGGCAAAAAAATCTTACCATCTCGCCTGTTTGGGGGATAGCTTCTTCTACGTCTAGAAGTAGCTGGTCACCACATTGTCTGTCCTAACCACGAACCTTGACCCCAACAGGTAATGGCACCAAGTGTACAAGCAGTGCACCACTGCAGTCATCTCCTTCTCTTGGACCGTGTACTTACGCTCAGTCTCGTTCAGCTTCCTGCTCTCGAACGTGACTGGACGTCCCTCCTACATCAACATGTCCCCTATGGCAAACTCTGATGCATCCATATGCACCTCATACGACTTGGCATGGTCTGGCAAGGCCAAGACTGGCTCCTCGATCACAGTCCACTTCAACCTGTCAAAGGCTTCCTGGCACCCTGTGCTCTACTCCCATGCTTTCCCTTTTTTGAGCAAGTCAGTCAATGGCGTGGCTATTGCTGAGTGACCTTTGATGAAGCGCCTGTAGTAGTTGACCAACCCAAGGACCGATCTCAACTCAGTGACCTTGGCTGGCAGTTGCCACTCCAGGATGGCATGTATCTTGTCTTCATCCATGCGTATCCTACCACCTCCAACTATGTGGCCAAGGAACGGTATCTCTTGCTGGGCGAATGAGCACTTCTCCTTCTTGACAAACAGCTTGTGCACCCGCAACACCTCGAACACCTATCTCAAGTGGTCTACATGCTCTCCCAAAGTCTGATTGTAGATCACAATGTCATCCAAATAAACCACAACAAACCGATCAAGGAATGACTAAAGTACCTTGTTCATAAGGGTGCAAAATGTTGCTGGGGCATTTGCGAGTCTGAAAGGCATCACCAAGAACTCATACGAACCATACCGAGTGACACATGCTATCTTTGGCTTATCTCCCTCCACGATCCTGACTTGATAGTAGCCTGACCTCAAATCCAGCTTGGTGAACCACCTTGCGCTCCCAAGTTGATCGAACAAGTCTGCAATGAGTGGGATGGGGTACTTGTTCTTGATGGTCAGCTTGTTCAAAGCCCGGTAGTCTATGCACAACCGCAACAACCTATCATGCTTGCGTTGAAATAGAACCGGTGCACCATAGGGTGCCTTTAATGGCCTGATGAAGCCAGCATCAACTAACTTTTTGAGCTGCTTCCTGAACTCCTCCAACTCCAGTCGAGACATTTGGTAAGGGGCTCTAGCTAGTGGCTTGGCCTCGGACACCAGCTCAATCTTGTGGTCCACCTCCCTCTTAGGTGGTAGCTTGCTAGGTAGCTTCGCGGGCATCACATCACTAAAAGTCTTCAGCACCTTTAGCACCTCCAAGGGTGACTCGGTCTCCTTCTCCCTTGGCTTATCATATTTCAAGGCTGCCAAAAAGGTGTCTTCTTGTTTGCTTACTGCCTTGGCAAATTGGATAGCTGACACCACCCGCGACCCAACTCCAGACCCTCTCCTCAATGGCACTAGGCATTGGCACTGTGCATCCAAGATGCAAACACAATCGGTAAAAGGCACGAGGAGGGCATTAATTCGAACAAGGAAATCCAACCTAATCACAAACTCATAGTCGTCAATGGGTATTACCTCAATGGTCTCCTTGCCTTTCCAGTCTCCAAGCTGCAACTCCACTCCCCATGCTACTCCAATGGCTAGAACTTCCTTGGAGTTCACCGTTTTGATGGTACCAGTCCCTTTCTGCACCTTTAGTCTGAGCTTTCGGGCTCTATCACCTAAAATAAAAAAATGTGAGGCACCTGTGTCCACCAGTGCGCTCACCTTCTGACCTGCAACCATCAGATCTGCAAACATCAAGCCCTTTGGCTTGCGGCTCCCCTTACTCTGGACAGCATTGAGCACTAACAACCCAAGCTTTGCTGCCTCTGACTCTGGCTCCTCGTCAGACTCCTTGTCTACAGCAGCCAGCTTGCCCTTCTGTGGGTAATTGCACGCTATGTGGCTCCCTCCACATAGGTAGCATGCTAGTGGCTCTCGGTCCCCTTTTGCTTTCCACTTGCCTGCTGGTGGCTTTCTCTCGCCATCCTTGGTTGAACGGTCTCAGTCTCCATCCTTGGACTCTCGGTCATGGTCCTTCCTCTTGGACTACTTTTTTCGATCCCTATCGTCCCTACCCTTACCCTTGGGCTTGGTAGACTCGAACTTGTTCAGAGGCTTGAACTCTATCAAGGCCTCGGCAGTAGTCATGGCTTTAGCCAAGTCATGAACTCCTCTCCTTTGTAGCTCATGCTTCACACATGGCTTCAGCCCATCCATGAAAGCAAATAAGGAGTCCTTCTCACCTAGATCTGAGATCTGTAGCATCAGTTCAGAGAATTTTTGGACATACTCCCTTATGTCCCCTTACTGGCTCAGCCTGCGCAACTTTGCCTGCGCCTCATCATCGGTGTACTCTAGGTAAAATTGTTCTCTGAACTCCTTTTAAACTCTGCCCAAGTTCCAATCTTGGTGCTCCCACGCTTGACATCATCACACCTATGCCTCTACCATAATAAGGCTACATCAGTGAGATACATAGCAGCGGTGCTTACCTTTATCGCCTCGTCTTGCATGCCCATGGCCTGAAAGTACTGCTCCATACCCCAAAGGTAGTTATCTACTTCCTTGGCACCCCTAGTCCCTTTAAACTCCTTAGGCTTAGGGACATCCAATCTGGACTTGGACACTCCAGCAAACATGCCATTCCCAATGGCAGTCTTGCAAGCAACGAGCTCACTACTAAGCTCTTTCATCCGCTGGTGCATGGCCTCCATGCCATCGCGTAAAGTCAACACTTCAGCCTCCAAGGTCTGATTCTTTTGGGTGAACACATCCAAGCCTTTGTTAAGAGCAACTTGCAACTCACTTTGGATCTCCTCCCCCATGGAGTCTAGCGATGCAATGTGAGTCTCTACCCCCTCAAACTTCTCCCCCCTGTCGCCCATGGTCACCTCCACCTTGGCCAGCCTACCGTCCATGGTAGACCAGATATCTCTAGAACTGGCTTTCTTCCCTCTTCCATGCCCATGCTCCTGGGCCTCTGGTTGTTGGTTAGTAGCGTCACTTTGGGATGCCATCTCCTCTAACCTGCACAACACAAACACGTATAATCGAACTTGCTCTGATACCAACTGTCACGGGCTCCAACCTTAGACTCAGAAACCATACGGCCTTAGGCTTGGAATCTCCTCCTTTAAGCCTAAGTCAGCCTAAAACACAAGCGTACAGGCACTAGAACAACAGGAAGGGCTGATTACGCAAGTTAAAGAGAAACAGGATAAGAAGGTAGAATTCTAGAAATGCTCTTGTATTCACTGAAACAGAAGTGTTTGATGGTGTACAAATGAGGAAAGAGCTGCCCTCCATTTATAGTTAAGGCTCCAGCCTACACTTAATGGCAATATCCCTAGAATAAAGGCTAAAATCATGGGATTATACAGATTACAATCAATCATGATGCTAACTCCTGATTTTCAGGGTCAACCAAATCTGCCAGGATGCTACTGCTGATCCTGCCTGCTTCCATAAGCTTCCCTTGTGTGTCCAGCACCTTGGGCCCTTCTGGATGTGGTGCAGGTAGCTTGTATGCTAGGCCTTGGTCTCACGGGCTGGCTTGCAAGTTGGGCGGGTGTTCTGAACTCATTTGCTAGGCTTTGTGTGTAGATACCCGCCAGCACGCCTGGTCTACGGGCCTCAACCTCTGGCTTGCCGTTGGTGCGCCTGATGTGCCTGGCACGCCTGCCCAGGGTATGACACTTGGCCCTTATATTGGCCCCCGATCCCTCATCAAACCTCGAGAACTCAGACCCCCTTAAAGAGCATTTGAGATTTTATAGGTTTGCTGCCAGTAGCCATTAAAGTGTCTGAAATGGGGACACTTTTTTCAAACAGTCACAATCTTCTCCACTTCGAGTTTTTAGCTAAATTTTTTTCATGCAAGCCAACAAAAATACAAGGATCACCTCAACCAAATTTAGGGACAAAACTCTTTCTAAAAAAATTTTAAAAAATCCCGAACTGTAAAAAGTTTTACAAATCATGAAAAATAGAAAACAGGTCGTCTTGCCACGAAACTTCACATGAAGGCTTAGGGGACCATTGTATGAATTTACAAGCCATAAAAAAGGTATTGGTGTGGCAGAAATATGAAGATGTGCTTGAACCCACCTACCACCCGTTCGATCCCCGGCTTACGCATCCTGCCTCTCTGGTCGGCTGAGCGCCCGTACGCTCGTTTCATGGGTTGACTTAGGCATACGGAGGTCATCCCCTATCTAAGCATACGAAGTTCATTCCCAGTCTAAGATCGGATAGGATCGGGGGTTACAGCAACAGGATTGGTAGCACACAGGGGGGACCGGGCCAATCCTCGGCTTGCGCATTCTGCCTCTCCGGCCAGCTGAGCACCCGCACGCCCATTTCATGGGTTGGCTTAGGTATAGGGAGTTCATTCCATGTCTAAGCCCTAGCCGAACTGAGGGTTGTGGCAGCGGGACTGGTAGCACGCAGAGGGGGATCGGGCCGATCCTCAGCTTTCGCATTATGCCTCTCTGACCGGCTCAGCGCCCACATGCTCATTTCGTTGGTTGACTTAGGCATACGAATTTCATTTCCAGTCTAAGATCGGACCAGATCGAGGGTTACGACAGCAGGATCGATAGCACGCAGGGGGGACCAGGTCGATCCCCGACTTGTGCATTCTGCCTCTCCGACCAGCTGAGCGCCCCCACGCTTGTTTCGTGGGTTGGCTTAGCCATACGAAGTTCATTCCATGTCTAAGCATACGGAGTTCATTCACAGTCTAAGATCGGATCGGACCGAGGGTTGTAGCAGTAGGACTAGCAGCAGGATCAGCAGCATGCAGGGGGGATCGGGCCAATCTCCAGCTTATGCATTCTGCCTCTTCGATCGACTGAGCGCCCGCACGCTCATTTTGTGGGTTGACTTAGGCATACGGAGTTCATCCCCAGTCTAAGCATACAGAGTACATTCCCAGTCTAAGATCGGACCGGACCGAGGGTTGCAGTAGTAGGATCGACAGCACGCAAGTGGGACCGGGCCGATCCCTGGCTTACGCATTCTGCCTCTCTGACCGGTTGAACGCCCGTACGCTCATTTTGTGGGTTGGTTTAGGCATACGGAGTTCATTCCATGTCTAAGCATACGAAGTTCATTCCCTGTCTAAGATTTTGAGCCACGGTGCACATGCTGTGCTCAGGCATGTGCTGGTGGCGTATTTTTTTTGCCCGAGGCACCATCACCGGAGTATAACCGAAGAGCCTAACCGACGGTGTTGGGGATTCCAGTTATTGGGGGGCCGGGGGGTGTGTGCACATGATGTGCGAAGTGTGCTGGTACTTGGCCCTTATATTGGCCCCCTATCCCTCATCAAACCTCAAGAACTCACACCCCCTTAAAGAGCATTTGAGATTTTATAGGTTTGCTGCTAGTAGCCATTAAAGTGTCTAAAATGGGGACACTTTTTTCAAATGGTCACAAAATCTTCAAAGGCCAATCCCCGGCTTGTGCATTCTGCCTCTCCGGCCTACTGAGTGCCCGCACACCCATTTCATGGTTTGGCTTAGGCATAGGGAGCTCATTCCATGTCTAAGCCCCAGTCGGACCGAGGGTTGTGGCAGCTGGACCGGCAGCATGCATAGGGGGACCAGGCCGATCCCCGGCTTGCGCATTATGTCTCTCCGATCGGCTCAGTGCCCGTACGCTCATTTCATGGGTTGACTTACGCATAGGAGTTCATTCCCAATCTAAAATTGGACCGAACCGAGGGTTGTGGCAGCAGGATCGACAGCATGCAAGGGGGGACCGGGTCGATCCCCGGTTTACGCATTCTGCCTGTCCGGCTGGCTGAGCGCCCGCACACTCGTTTCGTGGGTTGGCTTAGGCATACGGAGTTCATTCCATGTCTAAGCATACAGAGTTCATTCCCAGTCTAAGATTGGACTGAACCGAGGGTTACGGTAGTAGGACCAGCAGCAGGATCGGTAGCACGCATGAGGGGATCGAGCCGATCCCCGACTTGCGCATTCTACCTCTCTGGCCAGCTGAGCGCCCGCCCGCTCATTTCATGGGTTGGCTTAGGCATATGGAGTTCATTCCATGTCTAAGCCCTAGTCTAACCGAGGGTTGTGGCAGCGGGACCGGTAGCACACAAAGGGGGATCGGGCTGATCCCCGGCTTGCGCATTATGCCTCTCCGACCGGCTCAGTGCCCGCATGGTCATTTCATGGGTTGACTTAGGCATACGGAGTTCATTCCCAGTCTAAGATCGAATCGGATTGAGGGTTGCGGCAGCAGGATCACAGCACGCAAGGGGGGACAGGGTCGACCCCCGGCTTGTGCATTCTGCCTCTTCGACCGGCTGAGCGCCCGCACGCTCGTTTCATGGGTTGGCCTATCCATACGAAGTTCATTCCATGTCTAAGCATACGAAGTTCATTCCCAGTCTAAGATCAGATGAGGCCGAGGGTTGCAGCAGCAGGACTAGCAACAGGATCGGTAGCACGCAGGGGGGATCGAGTCGATCCCCAGCTTGCGTATTCTGCCTCTCCGGTCAGTTGAGCGCCCGCAAGCTCATTTCATGGTTTGACTTAGGCATACGGAGTTTATCCCCAGTCTAAGCATATGGAGTGCATTTCTAGTCTAAGATCAGACCAGACCGAGGGTTGCGGTAGCAGGATTGACAGCACGTAGGTGGGACTGGGTCGATCCCCATCTTGCGCATTCTGCCTCTCCGGCCGACTGAGCGCCCACACGCCCGTTTCATGGGTTGGCTTAGGCATAGGGAGTTCATTCCATGTCTAAGCCCTAGCCGGACCAAGGTTGTGGCAGCGGGACCAGCAGCACGCGGAGGGGGATCGGGTTGATCCCTGACTTGGGCATTATGCCTCTTCGGCCAGCTCAGTGCCCGCACGCTCGTTTCAAGGGTTGACTTATGCATACAGAGTTCATTCCTAGTCTAAGATCGGACTGGACCGAAGGTTGCGGCAATAGGATCGATAGCACGCAGGGGGGACCGAACCGATCCCCTGTTTGCGCATCTGCCTCTCCGACTGGCTGAGCGCCCGCACGCTTGTTTCGTGGGTTGACTTAGGCATACGGAGTTCATTCCATGTCTAAGCATAGGGAGTTCATTCCCCGTCTAATATTTTGAGCCACGGTGCACATGCTGGGCTCGGGCATGTGCTGGTGGCGTATTTTTTTTGCCCAGGGCACCATCGCCAGAGCATCGTCAGAGAGCCTAACCGGCGGCGTTGGGGGTTCTGGAGATTAAGGGGGCCGGGGGGTGTGTGCACATGATGTGCGAAGGGTGCTGGTACTTGGCCCTTATATTGGCCCCCTATCCCTCATCAAACCTTGAGAACTCACACCCCTTAAAGAGCATTTGAGATTTTATAGGTTTGTTGCCAGCAGCCATTAAAGTGTCTAAAATGGGGACACTTTTTCAAATGGTCACAAGATCTTCAAAGGCCGATCCCCGACTTACGCATTCTGCCTCTCCGGTCGACTGAGCACCCGCACGCCTGTTTCATGGGTTGGCTTAGGCATAGGGAGCTCATTCCATGTCTAAGCCCCAGTCGGATCAAGGGTTGTGGCAGCGGGACTGGCAACACACAGAGGGGGACCGAACCGATCCCCGACTTGTGCATTATGCCTCTCCGATCGGCTCAGTGCCCGTACGCTCGTTTCGTGGGTTGACTTAGGCATACGGAGTTCATTCCCAGTCTAAGATCGGATCGGACCGAGGGTTGCGGCCGCAAGATTGACAGCACGTAGGGGGGATCGGGTCAATCCCCGACTTGCGCATTCTGCCTCTTCGACTGGCTGAGCGCCCGCACGCTCGTTTCGTGGGTTGGCTTAGGCATACGGAGTTCATTCCATGTCTAAGCATACAGAGTTCATTCCCAGTCTAAGATCGGACCGAACTGAGGGTTGTTGCAGTAGGACCAGCAGCAGGATCGGCAGCACACAGGGGGGACCGGGATGATCCCCGACTTGCGCATTTTACCCTCCAGCCGGCTGAGCGCCCGCACGCTCGATCCGTGGGTTGGATTAGGCATACAGAGTTCATTCCATGTCTAAGCCCCAGCCAAATCTAGGGTTGTGGCAGCAGGACTGGCATCGGCATCAACAGCACGCAGAGGGGGACCGGGTCGATCCCCGGCTTGCACATTACACATCTCCGGCCAGCTGAGCGCCCGCATACTCATTTCGTGGGTTGACTTAGGCATACGGAGTTCATCCGTAGTCTAGGCATACGGAGTTCATTCCCAGTCTAAGATCGGAGTAGACTGAGGGTTACGGTAGCAGGATCGGTAGCACGCAGGGGGGACCAGGCCCATCCCCGGCTTGTGCATTCTGCCTCTCCGGTCGGTTGAGCACCCGCACGCCCGTTTCATGGGTTGGCTTAGGCATGCGGAGTTCATTCCATGTCTATGCCGCAGTCGGACTGAGGGTTGTGGCAGCAGGACCGGCAGCATGCAGAGGGGGATCGGGTTGATCCCCAGCTTGCGCATTATGCCTCTCCCGTCGGCTCAGCACCCGCACGCTCATGTCATGGGTTGACTTAGGCATACGGAGTTCATTCCCAGTCTAGGATCGGACTGGACCGAGAGTTGTGGTAGCAAGATCGGCAGAACATAGGGTGGGATCGGGCCGATCCCCGGCTTACACATTCTACCTCTCCGACCGATTGAGCGCCCGTACGCTCGTTTCATGGGTTGGCTTAGGCATAGGGAGTTCATTCCATGTCTAAGCATACGGAGTTCATTTACAGTCTAAGATCGGATCGAACTGAGGGTTGCTGTAGTAGGACCAGCAGCAGGATCGGTAGCATGCAGACGGGTATCGAGCCGATCCTCGGCTTGCACATTCTGCCTCTCCGACCGGCTGACCACCTGTACTCTCATTTCATGGGTTGGCTTAGGCATACGGAGTTCATTCCATGTCTAAGCCCCAGCCAGACCGAGGGTTGTGACAACAGGATTGGCAGCGGGATTGGCAGCACGTAAAAGGGGATCGGGCTGATCCCCAGCTTGCGCATTATGCCTCTCCGATCGTCCTCTCCGATCGGCTGAGCGCCCGCACGCTCATTTCGTGGGTAGACTTAGGCATACAGAGTTGATCCCCAGTCTAAGCATACAAAGTTCATTCCCAGTCTAAGATCAGACCGGACCGAGGGTTGTGGCAGCAGGATTGACAGCACGCAGGGGGGACCGGGCCGATCCCAGGCTTGCGCATTCTGCCTCTCCGGCCGACTGAGCGCCCGCATGCCCGTTTCATGGGTTGGCTTAGGCATAGGGAGTTCATTCCATGTCTAAGCCCTAGCTAGATCGAGGGTTGTGGCAGTAGGACCAGTAGCACGCAAAGGGGGATCGGACCGATCCCTGGCTTGCGCATTATTCCTCTTCGACCAGTGCAGTGCACGCATACTTGTTTTGTGCCTTGACTTATGCATACGGAGTTCATTCCCAGTCTAAGATCGGACCGACCAAGGGTTGCTGCCGTAGGATTGATAGCACACAGGGGCAGACCGGGTCGATCCCCGGCTTACATATTTTGCCTCTCTGGCCTGCTGAGCGCTCGCACGCTTGTTTCGTGGGTTGGCTTAGGCATACAGAGTTCATTCCATGTCTAAGCATACGAAGTTCAATCCCAATCTAGGATTTTGAGCCATGGTGCACATGCTGGGCTCAGGCATGTGCTGGTGCCGCATTTTTTTCGCTCAACGCACCATCGTCGGAGCATCGTCAGAGAGCCTAACCGACGGCATTGAGGGTTCTGACGATTGGGGGGCCGGGGGTATGCGCACATGATGTGCGATGGGTGCTGGTACTTGGCCCTTATATTGGCCCCCTATCCCTCATCAAACCTCGAGAACTCACACCCCCTTAAAGAGCATTTGAGATTTTATAGGTTTGCTAGCAGTAGCCATTAAAATGTCTAAAATGGGGACACTTTTTTCAAATGATCACGAAATCTTCTCCACTTGTAGTTTGTAGCTGACTTTTTTTGTGCCTTCCAAGAAAAATACCAGGATCATCTCTACCAAATTTGGGGACAAAACTCTTTTTTAAAAAATTTTAAAAAATATAGAAAATGGGTCGTCTTGCCATGAAACTTTACATGAAGGCTTAGGGGACCATTGTATGAATTTACAAGCCATAAAAATGGCATTGGCACAGCAGAAAAATGAAGATGTGCTTGAACCCACCTACCACCCGTTCGACCCCCGGCTTGCCCATCCTGCCTCTCTGGTCGGCTGAGCGTCCGCACGCTCGTTTCGTGGGTTGACTTAGGCATACGAAGTTCATCCCTAGTCTAAGCATACGGAGTTCATTCCTAGTCTAAGATCAGACCGGATCGAGGGTTGAGACAGTAAGACCCGCACGCCCGTTTCGTGGGTTGGCTTAGGCATAAGGAGTTCATTCCATGTCTAAGCCCCAGCCGGACCGAGGGTTATGGTAGCGGGACCGACAACACGCAAAAGGGGACTGGGCCAATCACTGGCTTGCGCATTATGCCTCTCCGGCCGACTCAACGCCTGCACGCTCGTTTCGTGGGTTGACTTAAGCATACAGAGTTCACTCCCTATCTAAGATCGGACCAGACCGAGGGTTGTGGCAGCAGGATCGATAGCACACAGGGGGGACCGAGATGATCCTCGACTTACGCATCTACCTCTCCGGCCTGCTGAGCGCCCGTACGTTCGTTTCATGGGTTGGCTTAGGCATACCCAGTTCATTCCACATCTAACCATACGGAGTTCATTCCCAGTCTAAGATCAGATCGGACCAAGGGTTGCGGTAGCAGGACCAGCAATAGGATCGACAGTACGCAGGGGGGATTGGGCCGATCCTCGGCTTACACATTCTACCTCTCCGATCGGTTGAGCGCCCGCATGCTCGTTTCGTGGGTTGGCTTAGGCACACGGAGTTCATTCCATGTCTAAGCCCCAGCCGAACAGAGGGTTGTGGCAGTAGGACTGGCAGCGGGATCGGCAGCACACAGAGGGGGATCGGGCTAACCCTCGGCTTATGCATTATGCCTCTCTGGCTAGCCTCTCTGACCAGCTGAGTGCCCGCACGCTCGTTTCGAGGGTTAACTTAGGCATACGGAGTTCATCCCCAGTCTAAGATCAGATCGGACTGAGGGATGCTCCAGTAGGATCGGTAGCACATAGGGGGGACTGGGCCAATCCCTGGCTTGCACATTCTGCCTCTCCACCCGGCTGAGCACACGCACACTCGTTTCATGGGTTGACTTAGGCATACGGAGTTCATCCCTAGTCTAAGCATATGGAGTTCATTCCCAATCTAAGATAACATCAGATCGAGGGTTGCGGCAGTAGGATCGGTAGCACGCAAGGGGGATCGAGCCGATCCCTGGCTTGCGCATTCTACCTCTCCGGTCGGTTGAGCGCCTGCACGCCCGTTTCGTGGGTTGGCTTAGGCATAGGGAGTCCATTCCATGTCTAAGCCCTAGCTGGACCGAGGGTTGTGGTAGCGAGACCGGCAGCACGCAGAGGGGGACCGGGCCGATCCCTGGCTTGCGCATTATGCCTCTTCGGCCCGTTCAGCGCCCGCACGCTCGTTTCATGGGTTGACTTATGCGTACGAAGTTCATTCCTAGTCTAAGATTGGACCAGACCGAGGGTTGTAGCAGCAGGAACGACAGCACGTAGGGGGGTCTGAGCCGATCCCCGGCTTGCGCATTCTGCCTCTCCGGTCGGCTGAGCACCCGCACGCTCTTTTCGTGGGTTGGCTAAGGCGTACGGGTTCATTCCATGTCTAAGCATATGGAGTTCATTCCTAGTCTAAGATTTTGAGCCACGGTGCACATGCTGGGCTCAGGCATGTGCTGGTGCCGTATTTTTTTCGCACGGGGCACCATCGTCGGAGCATCACCGGAGAGCCGAACCGACGGCATTGGGGGTTCTGGCGATTGGGGGAGCCGGGGGTGTGCGCACATGATGTGCGATGGGTGCTGGTGCTTGGCTCTTATATTGGCCCCCTGTCTCTCATCCAACCTCAAGAACTCACACCCCCTTAAAGAGCTTTTGAGATTTGATAGGTTTGCTGCCAGTAGCCATTAAAGTGTCTGAAATGGGGATACTTTTTTCAAACGGTCACAAAATATTCTCCACTTTGAGTTTTTAGCTGAATTTTTTTGTGCATGCCAAAAAAAATACAAGGATCACCTCTACCAAATTTTGGAACAAAACTCTTTCTAAAAAAATTTTAAAAAATCCCGAACGGCAAAAAGTTTTGAAAATCATGAAAAATAGAAAACAGGTCATCTTGCCACGAAACTTCACATGAAGGCTTAGGGGACCATTGTATGAATTTACAAGCCATAAAACTAGCATTGGAGTGGTAGAAATATGAAGATGTGCTTGAATCCACCTACCATCCGTTCGATCCCCAACTTACACATTCTGCCTCTCCGGCCGGCTAAGCGCCCGCACGCTCATTCCGTGGGTTGACTTAGGCATACAGAGTTCATTCCATGTCTAAGCCCCAGCCATACTGAGGGTTGTGGCAGCGGGATCGACAGCACGTAGAGAGGGACTGAGTCGATCCCCAGCTTGCGCATTATGCCTGTCCGACCGGCTTAGCGCCCACACACTCGTTTCGTGGGTTGACTTAGGCATACGAAGTTCATTCCCAGTCTAAGATCAGACCAGACCAAGGGTTGCGGTAGCAAGATTGACAGCACACAGGGGGGATCGGGTCGGTCCCCAGCTTGTGCATTCTGCCTCTTCGGCCGGCTGAGCACTCGTGCACTCGTTTCGTGGGTTGGCTTAAGCATACGGAGTTCATTCCATGTCTAAGCATACGGAGTTCATTCCCAGTCTAAGATCAGATCAGATCGACGGTTGCGATAGCAGGACAGCAGCAGGATCGACAGCACATAGGGGGGATCGGGCCAATCCCTGGCTTGCGCATTCTACCTCTCTGGCCGGCTGAGCGCCCGTACGCTCGTTTCGTGGGTTGGCTTAGTCATATGGAGTTCTTTCCATGCCTAAGCCCCAACCGGACCGAGGGTTGTGATAGCAGGACCGGCAGCAGGATCAACAGTATGTAGAGGGGGACTGGGCTAATCCTCGGCTTATGCATTGTGCCTTTTCGATCTGCTGAACGCGCGCACGCTCATTTTGAGGGTTAACTTAGGTGTACGGAGTTCATCCTCAGTCTAAAATCAGATCAGACTGAAGGATACGACAGTAGGATCGACAGCACACAGGGGGGACCGGGCCAATCCCTGGCTTGCGCATTCTGCCTCTCCGACTGGTTGAGCGCCCACACGCCCATTTCATGTGTTGGCTTAGGCATAGGGAGTTCACTCCATGTCTAAGCCCTAACCGGGCAGAGGTTGTGGCAGTAGGACTAGCAGCACGCAGAGGGGGATCGAGCCGATCCCCGACTTGCGCATTTTGCCACTCCGATCGGCTGAGCACCCGCACGCTCGTTTTATGGGTTGGCTTAGGCATACGAAGTTCATTCCATGTCTAAGCATACGGAGTTCATTCCATTCTAAGATTTTGAGCCATGGTGCACATGCTGGGCTCGGGCAGGTGCAGGTGCCACATTTTTTTCACCTGGGGCAGCATCGTCGGAGAGCCTAACCGGCGGCATTGGGGGTTTCGATGATTGGGGGGGCTGGGGGTGTGCGCACATGATGTGCGATGGGTGCTGGTACTTGGCCCTTATATTGGCCCCCTAACCCTTATCAAACCTTGAGAACTCACACCCCCTTAAAGAGCATTTGAGATTTTATAGGTTTGCTGCCAGTAGCCATTAAAGTGTGAAATGGGGACACTTTTTTCAAACGGTCACAAAATCTTCTCCAATTTGAGTTTTTAGCTGAATTTTTTTGTGCATGCCAAAAAAATATACAAGGATCACCTCTACCAAATTTTGGGGCAAAACTATTTCTAAAAGAATTTTAAAAAATCATGATCTGTAAAAAGTTTTAAAAATCGTGAAAAATAGAAAACGGGTCATCTTGCCACGAAACTTCACATGAAGGCTTAGGGGACCATTGTATGAATTTACAGGCCATGAAAATGGCATTGGCACGGCATAAATATGAATATGTGCTTGAACCCACCTACCACCCATTCGATCCCCAGCTTGCGTATCCTGCCTCTGTGGTCGACTGAGCGCTCGCACGCTCGTTCCGTGGGTTGACTTAGGCATACGGAGTTCATTCCCCGCCTAAGATCAGACCGGACCGAGGGTTGCGACAGCAGGATCGGTAGCATGTAGGGGGTATCGGGCCGATCCTTGACTTGCGCATTCTGTCTCTCTGACTGGCTGAGCGCCCGCACGCCCGTTTCGTGGGTTGGCTTAGGCATAGGGAGTTCATTCCATGTCTAAGCCCTAACCAGACCGAGGGTTGTGGCAACGAGACCGACAGCACACAGAAGGGGACCGAGCTGATCCCCGGCTTGCGCATTATGCCTCTCCGGCTGGCTGAGCGCCCGCACGCTCGTTTCGTGGGTTGACTTAGGCGTACAGAGTTCATTCCCAGTCTAAGATCGGACCGGACCGAGGGTTGTGGCAGCAGGATCAACAACGCACAGGGGGGACCATGTCGATCCCTAGCTTGCACATTCTGCCTTTCCAGCCGACTGAGGACCCGCATGCTCGTTTCATGGGTTGGCTTAAGCATACGGAGTTCATTCCATGTCTAAGCATATGAAGTTCATTCCCAGTCTAAGATCGGACCGAACCAAGGGTTACGGTAGCAAGAATAGCAGTAGGATTAGTAGCACGCAGTGGGGGATCGGGCCGATCTCCGGCTTGCGCATTCTCCCTCTCCGGTCGGCTGAGCGCCCGCACGCTCATTTCGTGGGTTGGCTTAGGCATACGAAGTTCATTCCATGTTTAAGCATTCGGAGTTCATTCCCAGTCTAAGATCGGACCGAACCGAGGGTTGCGATAGTAGGACCAGCAGCAGGATCGACAGCACATAGGGGGGGTCAGGCTGATCCCCGACTTGCACATTTTGCCTTTCCGGTCGGCTTCTCCGACCGGTTGAGCGCCCGTGCACTCGTTTCGTGGGTTGACGTAGGCATACGGAGTTTTTCCCCAGTCTAAGTGTACGGAGTTCATTCCCAGTCTAAGATCGAACCAGACCAAGCATTACGACAGTAGGATCGACAGCACATAGGGGGAACCAATTGATCCCCGGCTTGCGCATTCTGCCTCTCCAGCCTGCTAAGCGCCCGCACGCCCATTTAGTGGGTTGGCTTAGGCATAGGGAGTTCGTTCCATGTCTAAGCTCCAGTCGGATCGAGGGTTGTGGCAGTGGGATCGGCAGCACGCAGAGGGGGACTGGGCCAATCCTCGGCTTACGCATTCTGCCTCTCTGGCCAGCTGACCACCCGCACGCTCGTTCCATGGGTTGGCTTAGGCATACGGATTTCATTCCATGTCTAAGCATACGAAGTTCATTCCCAATCTAAGAGTTTGAGCCGTGGTGCACATGCGGGGCTCAGGCATGTGATGGTGCTGCATTTTTTTGCCCGGGGCACCATCATCGAACCATTGTCAGAGCATCATCGGAGAGCCTAACCGGCGGCATTGGGGGTTTCGGTGATTGGGGGGGCCGGGGGGTGTGCGCACATGATGTGTGATGGGTGGTGGTACTTGGCCCTTATATTAGCCCCCTATCCCTCATCAAACCTCGAGAACTCACACCCCCTTAAAGAGCATTTGAGATTTTATAGGTTTGCTGCCAGTAGCCATTAAAGTGTCTAAAATGGGGACACTTTTTTCAAACGGTCACAAAATCTTCTCCACTTTGAGTTTTTGGCTGAATTTTTTTGTGCATGCCAAAAAAAATACAAGGATCACCTCTAATAAACTTGGGAACAAAACTCTTTCAAAAAAAATTTAAAAAATCTCGAACCACAAAAAGTTTCAAAAATCGTGAAAAATATAAAACGGGTCATCTTGCCACGAAACTTCACATGAAGGTGTAGGGGACCATTTTATGAATTTAAAAGCCATAAAAAATGGCATTGGCATGGCAAAAATATAAAGATGTACTTGAGCCCACCTACCAGCCGTTCGATCCTCGGCCTGCGCATCCTGCCTCTCTGGTCGGCTGAGCATCCACACGCTCATTTCGTGGGTTGACTTAGGCATACAGAGTTCATCCCTAGTCTAAGCATGCAGAGTTCATTCCCAGTCTAAGATCGGACTGGATCGAGGGTTGCGACAGTAGGATCGGTGCACGCAGGAGGGATTGGACCGATCCCCGGCTTGCGCATTCTACCTCTCCGACTGTCTGAGCACCCGCACACCCGTTTTGTGGGTTGGCTTAGGCATAGGGAGTTCATTCCATGTCTAAGCCCCAACCAGATCGAGGGTTGTGGCAGTGGGACCGACAGTACGTAGAAGGGGATCGGGCTGATCCCCGACTTGCGCATTATGCCTCTCCGATCGGCTCAGTGCCCGCACACTCATTTCATGGGTTGACTTAGGCATACGGAGTTCATTCCCAGTCTAAGATTAGATCGGACCGAGGGTTGCGGCAGCAAGACTAGCAGTAAGATCGACAGCACGCAGGGGGGACCGGGCCGATCCCCGACTTACGCATTCTGCCTCTCCGACCGGCTGAGCGCCCACACGCTCGTTTCATGGGTTGGCTTAGGCATACGGAGTTCATTTCATGTGTAATCCCTAGTTAGACCGAGGGTTGTGGTAGCAAGACCGAAAGCGAGATTGGTAGCATGCAGAGGGGGATCGAGCTGATCCCCGACTTGCGCATTCTGCCTCTCTGGCCGACTGAGCGCCCGCACGCTCGTTTCGTGGGTTGGCATAGGCATACGGAGTTCATTCTATGTCTAAGCTGGACCAAGGGTTATGGCAGTAGGACCAGCAGTAGGACCGGCAGTAGGACCGACAATAGGATCGGCAGTAGGATCAGTAGCACGCAGAGGAGGATCGGGTTGATCCTCGATAAGCGCATTATGCCTTTTCGATCGGCATCTTTGACCGGCTGAGCGCCCGCATGCTCGTTTCATGGGTTGACTTAGGCATACGGAGTTCATCCCCAGTCTAAGCATACGGAGTTCATTCTCAGTCTAAGATCGAACCGAACCAAGGGTTGCGATAGTAGGATCGGTAGCACGTAGGGGGGGTCGGGTCGATCCCCGGCTTACACATTCTGCCTTTTCGATCGGTTGAGCACCCGCACGTCCATCTCGCGGGTTGGATTAGGCATAGGGAGTTCATTCCATGTCTAAGCCCCAACCAGACCGAGGGTTGTGGTAGCAGGACCGGCAGCATACAGAGGGGGATCGGGTCGATCCCTGGCTTGCGCATTATGCCTCTCCGGCCGGCTTAGCACTTGAATGCTCGTTTTGTGTGTTGACTTAGGCATACGGAGTTCATTCCCAGTCTAAGATCAGATCCGATCAAGGTTTGCGATAGCAGGATCTACAGCACGTAAGGGGGACCCGACTGATCCCCGACTTGCGCATTCTGCCTCTCCGATCGGCTAAGCACCCATACGCTCATTTCGTGGGTTGGCCTACGCATACGAGTTTATTCCATGTCTAAGTATATGGAGTTCATTCCCATCTAAGATCAGACCGAACTGAGGGTTATGGCAGCAAGACCAGCAGCAGGATCGGTAGCACGCAGGGGGGATCGGGCTGATCCTCGGCTTGCGTATTCTGCCTCTCCGGTCGGCCTCTCCGACCGGCTGAGTGTTCGCACGCTCGTTTCATGGGTTGAATTAGGCATACGGAGTTCATCCCCAGTCTAAGCGCACAGAGTTCATTCCCAGTCTAAAATCGAATCGGACCGAGGGTTGTAGCAGCAAGATCGACAGCACGTAGGTGGGACCGGGCCGATCCCTGGCTTGCGCATTCTGCCTCTTCGATCGACTGAGTGCCCGCACGCCCATTTCGTGGGTTGGCTTAGGTATAGGTAGTTCATTCCATGTCTAAGCCCCAGTCGGACTAAGGGTTGTGGTAGCAGGTCGACAGCACGCAAGGGGGATCGGGTTGATCCTCGGCTTGCGCAATCTACCTCTCCGGTCGGTTGAGCACCGCACGCTCGTTTCATGGGTTGGCTTAGGCATACGGAGTTCATTTCATGTCTACGCCCCAGCCGGACCGAAGGTTCTGGCAGCAGGGCCGACAGCGAGATCGACAGCAAGCAGAGGGGGACCGGGCCGATCCCCGACTTGCACATTATGCCTCTCCGCATGCTCTTTTCGTGGGTTGACTTAGGCATACGGAGTTCATCCCTAGTCTAAGCATACGGAGTTCATTCCCAGTCCATGATCGGACCGGACCGAAGGTTACGACAGCAGGATCAGCAGCACGCAGGGGGGATCGGGCCGGTCCCCAGCTTGTGCATTCTGCCTCTCCGGTCAGTTGAGTGCCCGCACGCCTGTTTCATGGGTTGGCTTAGGCATAGCGAGTTCAATTCATGTCTAAACCCCAACTGGATCGAGGGTTGTGGCAGCGGGACCGGCAGCACGCAAAGGGGGACCGGGCCTATCCCTGGCTTGCACATTATGCCTCTCCGACCGGCTCAATGCCCGAATGCTTATTTCATGGGTTGACTTAGGCATACAGAGTTCATTCCCAGCCTAAGATCAGACTGGACCGAGGGTTACGGTAGTAGGATCGACAGCACATAGGAGGGGATCGAGTCAGTCCCTGGTTTGTGCATTCTGCCTCTCCGATCGACTGAGTGCCCGCACGCTCGTTTCGTGGGTTGGCTTAGGCATACGGAGTTCATTCCATGTCTAAGTATACAGAGTTCATTCCTAGTCTAAGATCGGACCAGACCGAGGGTTGCGACAGCAGAATCGATAGCACGCAGAGGGGACCGGGCTGATCAACGGCTTGAGCATTCTACCTCTCTGGTCGGCCTCTCCGGTCGGCTGAGCGCCCGCACGCTCGTTTCGTGGGTTGACTTAGGCATACGGAGTTCATCCCAAGTCTAAGCATACGGAGTTCATTCCTAGTCTAAGATCGAATTGGACCGAAGGTTGCGGCAGCAGGATTGGCAGCACGCAGGGGGGACCGGGCCGATCCCCGACTTGTGCATTATGCCTCTTCGGCCAGCTCAACACCCGCACGCTCGTTTCATGGGTTGACTTATGCATATGGAGTTCATCCCCAGTCTCAGCATACGAAGTTCATTCCAGTCTATGATCGGACCAGACTGAGGGTTGCGGTAGCAGGATCGACAGCACGCAGGGGGGACCAGGCTGATGCCCGACTTGCGTATTCTGCCTCTCCTGCCAGCTGAGTGACCGCACGCTTGTTTCATGGGTTGGCTTAGGCATAGGGAGTGCATTCCATGTCTAAGCTCCAGTCAGACTGAGGGTTGTGGTAGCGGGACCGGTAGCACACAGAGGGGGATCGAGCTGATCCTCGGCTTGCGCATATGCCTCTTCGATCGGCTCTGCACCCGTACGCTCGTTTCGTGGGTTGACTTATGCATACAGAGTTCATTCCCAGTCTAAGATCAGACCGGACCAAGGGTTACGGTAGCAGGATCGATAGCACGTTGGAGGGTACCGGGTCCCCGGCTTACGCATTCTGCCTCTCCGGCCAGCTGAGCGCCCGTACGCTAGTTTCATGGGTTGGCTTAGGCATACGAAGTTCATTCCATGTCTAAACATGCAGAGTTCATTCCCAGTCTAAGATTGGACCAGACCGAGGGTTACGGCAGTAGGACCAGAACAGGATCGACAGTACACAGGGGGGACCGAGCCAATCCGCGGCTTGCACATTCTGCCTCTCCGATCGGTTGAGCGCCTGCAAGCTCGTTTCGTGCGTTGGCTTAGGCATACGGTGTTCATTCCATGTCTAAGCCCCAGTCAGACTGAGGGTTGTGGCAGCAGGACTGATAGCGGGATCTGCAGCACGCAGAGGGGGACCGGGCTGATCCCCGGCTTACGTATTATGCCTCTCCGGTTGGCTCAGCACCCGCACGCTCGTTTTGTGGGTTGACTTATGCATACGGAGCCCATTCCCAGTCTAAGATCGGATCAAGTCGAAGCTTGCGATAGCAGGATCGATAGCATGCATGGGGGATCGGGCCGGTCCAACTTGCGCCTTCTGCCTCTCCGGTCGGCTGAGTGCCTGCACGCTCGTTTTGTGGGTTCGCTTAGGCATACGGAGTTCATTCCATGTCTAAGATCAGACCGGACCGAGGGTTACGGCAGTAGGACCAGCAGCAAGATCGACAGCACGCAGAGGGGATCGGGCCGATCCCGGGCTTGCACATTTTGCATCTCCAATCGGTTGAGTGCCCGCACGCTCGTTTCGTGGGTTGGCTTAGATCCCCGACTTACGCATTATGCCTCTCCGGCCGGCTGAGCACTCGCACGCTCGTTTCATGGGTTGACTTTGGCATACGAAGTTCATCCCCAGTCTAAGCATACGAAGTTCATTCCCAGTCTAAGATCGGACCGAACTGAGGGTTGCGGCAACAGGATCGGCAGCACACAGGTGGGACCAGGTCGATCCCCTGCTTGCGCATTCTGCCTCTCCGGTCGACTGAGCGCCCGCACGCTCGTTTAGTGGGTTAGCTTAGGCATAGGGAGTTCATTCCATGTCTAAGCCCCAGCTGGACCGAGGGTTGTGGCAGCGGGATCGGTAGCACACAGAGGGGTACCGGGCCGATCCCCGACTTGCGCATTATGCCTCTTCGACCGGCTCAGTACCTGTACGCTCGTTTCATGGGTTGACTTATGCATACGGAGTTTATTCCCAGTGTAAGATCAAACCAGACCGAGGGTTACCACATCTAGATTGACAACACGCAGGGGGGATTGGGCTGATCTTTGACTTGCGCATTCTACCTCTCCGGCCAGCTGAGCGCCCGCACGCTCGTTCCGTGGGTTGGCTTAGGCATACGGAGTTCATTCCATGTCTAAGCATATGGAGTTCATTCCCAGTCTAAGATTTTGAGCCACGGTGCACATGCTGGGCTCGGGCATGTGTTGGTGTTGCATTTTTTTCGCCCGGGGCACAATCGTCGGAGCATCACCGAAGAGCCTAACCGGCGACATTGGGGGTTCCGGCGATTGGGGGGCCGGGGCGGTGTGCACACATGATGTGCGATGGTTGCTGGTACTTGGCCCTTATATTGGCCCCCTATCCGTCATCAAACCTTGAAAACTCACACCCCCTTAAAGAGCATTTGAGATTTTATAGGTTTGCTGCTAGTAGCCATTAAAGTGTCTGAAATGGGGAAACTTTTTTGAAACGGTCACAAAATCTTCTCCACTTTGAGTTTTTAGCTGAATCTTTTTATACATGCCAAAAAAAATACAAGGATCACCTCTACCAAATTTTGGGACAAAACGCTTTCTAAAAAAATTTAAAGAAATCCCAAACCGTAAAAAGTTTCAAAAATCGTGAAAAATAGAAAACGGGTTGTCTTGCCACAAAACTTCACATGAAGGCTTAGGGGACCATTGTATGAATTTGCATGCCATAAAAATGGCATTGGAATGGCAGAAATATGAAGATGTGCTAGAACCCACCTATCACCCGTTCGATCCCCGACTTGCGCATCCTGCCTCTTTGGTCGGCTGAGCGCCCGCATGCTTGTTTCATGGGTTGACTTAGGCAATTGGAGTTCATCCCCAGTCTAAGCATATGAAGTTCATTACCAGACTAAGATAGAACTAGATCAAGGGTTAAGGCAACAGGATCGACAGCACGCAAGGGGGACCGGGCTGATCCCCAACTTTTGCATTCTGCCTTTCCGACCGGCTGAGTGCTCGCACGGTCGTTTCATGGGTTGGCTTAGGCATAGGGAGTTTATTCCATGTCTAAGCCCCAGCCAGACCAAGGGTTGTGGCAGTGGGATCGGTAGCACGAAGAGGGGGATCGGGCTGATCCTCGGCTTGCGCATTATGCCTCTCCGACCGGCTCAGCGCTCACATGCTCGTTTCATGGGTTAACTTAGGCATATGGAGTTCATTCCCTGTCTAAGATCAGATCAGACTGAGGGTTGTGACAGCAAGATCGACAGCATGTAGGGGGGATCGGGCTGATCCCCGGCTTGTGCATTCTGCCTCTCCGGTCGGTTGAACGCCCGCATGCTCGTTCCATTGGTTGGTTTAGGCATCCGGAGTTCATTCCACGTCTAAGCATACAGAGTTCATTCCCAGTCTAAGATTTTGATCCATGGTGCACATGCTGGGCTCGGGCATGTGCTGGTGCAGCATTTTTTTCGGCCAGGGCACCATCGCCGGAGCATCATCGGAGAGCCTAACCGGTGGCATTGGGGGTTCCGACAATTGGGGGGGCTGGGAGGTGTGCGCACATGGGTGCTGGTACTTGGCCCTTATATTGGACCCCTATCCCTCATCAAACTTCGAGAACTCACACCCCTTAAAGAGCATTTGAGATTTTATAGGTTTGCTGCCAGTAGCCATTAAAGTGTCTGAAATGGGGACACTTTTTTCAAACGGTAACAAAATCTTCTCCACTTCGAGTTTTAAGCTGAATTCTTTTGTGCATGCCAACAAAAATACAAGGATCACCTCTACAAAATTTGGGGACAAAACTCTTTCTAAAAAAATTTTAAAAAATCCCAAATCATAAAAAGTTTCAAAAATTGTGAAAAATAGAAAACGGGTCGTCTTGCCACGAAACTTCACATGAAGGCTTCGGGGACCATTGTATGAATTTACGAGCCATAAAAATGGCATTGGCATGGCAGAAATATGAAGATGTGCTTGAACCAGCCTACCACCTGTTCGATCCCCGGCTTGCGTATCCTGCCTCTCTGGTCGGCTGAGCGTCCGCACGCTCGTTTCATGGGTTGACTGAGGCATATGGAGTTCATCCTCAGTCTAAGCATATGAAGTTCATTCCTAGTCTAAGGTCGGACCGGATCGAGGGTTGCAGCAGCAGGATCGACAGCACGCAGAAGGATCGGGCCGATCCCTGACTTGCGCATTCTACCTCTCTAGCCGGTTGAGCGCCCGAACGCCTGTTTCATGGGTTGGCTTAGGCATAGGGAGTTCATTCCATGTCTAAGCCCCAGCCGGACTGAGGGTTGTGGTAGCGGGACTGGCAGCACGCAGAAGGGGACCGGGTCGATCCCCGACTTGCATATTATGCCTCTCCGATCGGCTCAACGCCTGCATGCTCATTTCGTGGGTTGACTTAGGCATACGGAGTTCATTCCTAGTCTAAGATTGGATCAGATCGAGGGTTACAGTAGCAGGATTGACAGCACGCAGGGGGGACTGGGCCGATCTCCGGCTTATGCATTTTGCCTCTCCGACCTGCTGAGCACCCGTACGCTCGTTTCATGGGTTGGCTTAGAAATACGGAGTTCATTCCACGTCTAAGCATACGGAGTTCATTCTCAGTCTAAGATCAGACCAGACTAAGGGTTGCAGCAGCAAGACCAGTAGCAGGATCGACAGCACGTAGGAGGGACCGAGACGATCCCCGGTTGTGCATTCTACCTCTCTGGCTGGCTGAGCACCCGCCCACTCGTTTCGTGGGTTGGCTTGGGCATACGGAGTTCATTCCATGTCTAAGCCCCAGCTGGACTGAGGGTTGTGGCAGCAGGACCGGCAGCGGGATCGACAGCACGCAGAGGGGGATCGGGCTGATCCTCGACTTACGCATTATGCCTCTCTAGCCGACTGAGCGCCTGTACGCTCGTTTTGTCAGTTGATTTAGGCATACGGAGTTTATCCCCAGTGTAAGCATACGAAGTTCATTCCCAATCTAAGATCGGATCGGACTGAGGGTTGCGACAGCAAGATAGGCAGCACGTAAGGGGGACCGGGTCGATCCCCGGGTTGCGCATTCTACCTCTCTGGCCGACTAAGCACCCGCACGCACATTTCGTGGGTCGGTTGAGGCATAGGGAGTTTATTCCATGTCTAAGCCCCAGTCGGACCGAGGGTTGTGGTAGCGGGACCAACAGCACGTAGAGGGGGATCGGGCCAATCCCCGGCTTGCGCATTATGCCTCTTCAGTAGGCTCAACGCCTGCACACTCATTTCGTGGGTTGACTTATGTATACGGAGTTCATTCCCAGTCTAAGATTGGATCGGACCAAGGGTTACGACAGCAGGATCGACAGCACGCAGGGGGAAATGGGTCGATCCCCGGCTTGTGCATTCTACCTCTCCGGCTAGCTGAGCGCCCACACGCTCGTTCCGTGGGTTGGCTTAGGCATACAGAGTTCATTCCATGTCTAAGCATACAGAGTTCATTCCCAGTCTAAGATTTCGAGCCACGGTGCACATGCTGGGCTCGGGCATGTGCTGGTGCCGTATTTTTTTCACCCAGGGCACCATCGCCGGAGCATCGTCGGAGCATCGCCGGAGAGCCTAACAGACAGATTTAGGGTTCCGATGATTGGGGCGGCCAGGGGAGTGTGTGCACATGATGTGCGATGGGTGCTGGTTCTTGGCCCTTATATTGGCCCCTTATCCCTCATCAAACCTCGAGAACTCACACCCCTTAAAGAGCATTTGAGATTTTATAGGTTTGCTGCCAGTAGCCACTAAAGTGTCTGAAATGGGAACACTTTTTTCAAATGGTCACAAAATCTTCTCCACTTTGAGTTTTTAGCTGAATTGTTTTGTGCATGCCAACAAAAATACAAGGATTACCTCTACCAAATTTGGGGACAAAACTCTTTCTAAAAAAATTTTAAAAAATCTCGAACCGCAAAAAGTTTCAAAAATCGTCAAAAATAGAAAACGGGTCGTCTTGCCACGAAACTTAACATGAAGGCTTAGGGGACCATTGTATGAATTTACAAGCCATAAAAATGGCATTGGCATGGCAGAAATATGAAGATGTGATTGAACCCACCACCACCTGTTCGATCCCCGGCTTGCGCATTTTGCCTCTCTGGTCGGTTGAGTGCCCGTACACTCGTTTCGTGGGTTGACTTAGGGATACGAAGTTAATCCCTAGTCTAAGCATACAAAGTTCATTCCCAGTCTAAGATCAGATCGGACCGAGGGTTGCGGCAGCAGGATCGACAACATGCAGGGGGGATCGAGCCGATCCCCAGCTTGCGCATTCTGCCTCTCTGGCCAGCTGAGCGCCCGCCCGTACGTTTTGTGGGTTGGCTTGGGCATAGCGAGTTCATTCCATGTCTAATTCCTAGCTAGATCGAGGGTTGTAGCAGCGGGACCGGTAGCATGCAGAGGGGGACCAGACCGATCCCTGGCTTGCATATTATGCCTCTCTGTTCGGCTCAGCGCCCGCACGCTCATTTCGTGGGTTGACTTAGGCATATGGAGTTCATTCCCAGTCTAAGATCGTACCGGACTGAGGGTTGCGACAGCAGGATCGATAGCACGCAGGGGGGATCGGGCCAATCCTTGGCTTATGCATTCTGCCTTTCCGATCGGCTGAGCGCCCGCACGCTCGTTTCGTGGGTTGGCTTAGGCATACGGAGTTCATTCCATGTCTAAGCATACGGAGTTCATTCCCAGTCTAAGATCAGATCGAACCAAGGGTTGTGATAGTAGGACCAGCAGCAGGATTGACAGCACGCAGGGGGGACAGGGTCGATCCCCGGCTTACGGATTCTGCCTCTCCGACCGACTGAGCGCCCGCACGCTCGTTTCGTGGGTTGGCTTAGGCATACGGAGTTCATTCCATGTCTAAGCCCCAGTCAGACCGAGGGTTGTAGCAGCAGGACTGGTAGCGGGATCGGCAGCACGCAGAGGGGGACCGTGCTGATCCCTGGCTTGCGCATTATGCCTCTCTGGTCGACCTCTACGATCGACTGAGTGCCCGCACGCTCGTTTCATGGGTTGACTTAGGCATATGGAGTTCATCCCCAGTCTAAGCATACAGAGTTCATTCCCAGTCTAAGATCGGACGGGACCGAGGGTTGTGACAGCAGGACCCGCAGCACGCAGGGGGGACCGAGCCGATCCCCGGCTTGTGCATTCTGCCTCTCCGACTAGCTGAGCGCCCGTATGACCATTTCGTGGGTTGGCTTAGGCATAGGGAGTTCATTCCATGTCTAAGCCCTAACCGGATCGAGGGTTGTGGCAGCGGGACTGGCAGCACACAGAGGGGGACTGGGCCAATCCTCGACTTGCGCATTATGCCTCTTCGGTCGGCTCAGCACCTGCACACTCATTTCGTGGGTTGACTTATGCATACGGAGTTCATTCCCAGTCTAAGATCAGATCGGATCGAGGGTTGCGGCAGTAGAATCAACAGCATGCAGGGGGATCAGACCGATCCTTGACTTGCGCATTCTACCTCTCTGGCCGACTGAGCACCCGTATGCTCGTTTCATGGGTTGGCTTAGGCATACGGAGTTCATTCCATGTCTAAGCATACGGAGTTCATTCCCAGCCTAAGATTTTGGGCCACGGTGCACATGCTGGGCTCGGGCATGTGCTGGTGCCACATTTTTTTTTGCCCGAGGCACCATCGTTGGAGCATCCCTGGAGAGCCTAACCGACGGCATTGGGGGTTTCGACGATTGGGGGGGCCAAGGGGATGTGCGCATATGATGTACGATGGGTGCTGGTACTTGTGTCACAGGCTCCGACCTTAGACTCAGAGACCGTGCAGCCTTAGGCTTGGAATCTCCTCCTTTATGCCTAAGTTAGCCTAAAACACAAGCGTACGGGCACTAAAACAATGGGAAGGGCTGATTACGCAAGTTAAAGAGAAACAGGATAAGAAGGCAGAATTTTGGTAATGCTCTTGTATTCACTAAAACGGAAGTGTTTGATGGTGTACAAATGAGGGAAGAGTAGCTCTTGATTTATAGTTGAGGCTCCAGCTTACACTTAATGGCAATATCCTTAGAATAAAGGCTAAAATCATGGGATTATACAGATTACAATCAATCAGGATGCTAACTCTTGATTTTCAGGGTCAACCAAATCTGCCAGGATGCTGCTGCTGATCCTGCTGCTTCCAGAAGCTTCCCTTGCATGTCCAGCACCTTGGGCCCTTCTGGATGTGGTGCGGGCAGCTTGTATGCCAGGCCTTGGTCTCACGGGCTGGCCTGCAAGTTGGGCAGGCGTTCTGAACTCGTTTGCTAGGCTTTGCGTGCAAATACTCGCCAGCACGCCTGGTCTGCGAGCCTCAACCTCTGGCTCACCTGCTGGTGCGTCTGATGTGCTTGGCGTGCCTGCCCAGGGCATGACATTCTCCCTCACGTGATAGCACAACGCCCTCATTGCATCTTTTGCATGGTACTGCCTGATCTGGTCCCCGAACTGCCATAAGTCATCTACTGGTTCCCAGCTTGCCTCACTGTCTGGAAGTCCCTTCCAGCGCACCAAGTACTCTTGTCTTGGTTGATAGTTCTTCCGTCTCACCTTCTGGTCAGCTATGATGCTGTGGACCTCCTTCTCATATGAGGCCCTTGCTCCCAATGGTGCACGCTTTGACTCTGCCCATCCTAGATCTCTCTCATCCTCAGGGAACAGCTTAAGCATGCTCACATGGAACACCAGGTGTACCCTTGACTTGGGTGGCATATCCAGTTTGTAGGCAACCTTGCCTACCCTCTTGACTACTCAGAAAGGTCCCTCATACCTTTGGACTAGGCCTTTGTGCTGCCCCCTATGGCACACAATGGGATGCAGCTTCACCAATACCAAGTCTCCAACCTGGAACTGTACGTCCCGCCTATTCTGGTCTGCCCATTTCTTCGACCTCTTGGCTGCCTTGTGTAGACAAACTCTGGCCAAGTCAGTTTGTCCTGCCATGCCTTGGCAAACTTGTATGCTGTTGGATTCGGCCCTGTATAACCTGCAGCAATCGAACCGGGTGTTAGTGGTTGTTGCCTTGTCACAACCTCAAATGGGCTCTGGTTCGTTGCCTCGCTCCTTTGCAAGTTGTAGGAAAACTACGCAATATCTAGTAGCTTTGGCCAGTCCCTTTGTGTGGTACTCACATAGTGCCTGAGGTAGACCTTCAATAGTCCATTCACTTGTTCTGTCTGCCCATCGATCTGCGGATGCATGCTGGTGGAAAAGTTAAAGTCTGACCCCAACAGCTTGAACAACTCAGTCTAGAACCTACCCGTGAAATGCCCGTCCCGATCACTAACAATGGTCCTTGGCACTCCCCAGTACTTAACCATGTTTTTCAGGAACAATCGAGCTGCCTCCTCGGCTGGGCACTCCTTGGTTGCTGGAATGAAGATTCCATACTTGAAAAACCTGTCCACCACTACCATGATGCTTCCAAACCCTTCTGCTTTGGGTAGACCGACTATAAAGTCCAGAGAAACACTCTCCCATGGTCGCTCTGGCACTGGCAATGGCTCCAAGAGACCACCTAGTTTCTTGAGCTCCACCTTGTCCTATTGGCACACAAGACAAGTCTTCACATAGGCTTCCACATCATCCCTCATGTGCGACTAGTAGTACCGATCCTCGATCAACACCAAGGTACAGCTCACTCCGGGGTGTCCAACCCACCTTGAATCATGGCATTCTTGCAAAACTTCTTTACGGAGCTTCCCAAGCTACGGCACAAACAGTCTACTTCCCCTGATGTACAGCAAGCCATCCTGCAACCAAAACCGCCTAGTCTTACCTTGCTGGGTGTACTCCATCAAAGCCTTGGCTGTAGGATCATGGACAATTCCCTCCTTGATGTGCGGCACCAGTGACCCCTCTGCTTGGCTAATGGCAACAAGGTTAGCCTTCCTACTCAGGGCATCTACCACTAGGTTCACCTGCCCCAGCTTGTACTCCATCTGGAAATCAAATTCCGTAAGAAAATCTTGCCATCTCGCCTGCTTGAGGGATAGCTTCTTCTGCATCTGGAAGTAGCTAGTTGCCACATTGTCCGTTCTAACCATGAACCTCGACCCCAATAGGTAATGGCGCCAAGTGCACAAGCAGTGCACCACTGCAGTCATCTCCTTCTCTTGGACCGTGTACTTACGCTCAGTCTCGTTTAGCTTTCTGCTCTCAAACGTGACTGGACATCTCTCCTGCATCATCATGCCCCCTATGGCAAAGTCTGATGCATCCGTATACACCTCATACGACTTGGCATGGTCTGGCAAGGCCAAGACTGGCTCCTCGATCACAGCCTGCTTCAACCTATCAAAGGCTTCCTGGCACCCTGTGCTCCACTCCTATGCTTTCTCTTTCTTGAGCAAGTCAGTCAATGGCGTGGCTATTGCTGAGTGACCTTTGATGAAGTGCCTGTAGTAGTTGACCAGCCCAAGGAACGATCTCAACTCAGTGACCTTGGCTGGCGGTTGCCACTCTAGGATGGCGTGTATCTTGCCTTCATCCATGCGTATCCTGCTACCTCCCACTATGTGGCTAAGGAACGGGATCTCCTGCTGGGCGAATGAGCACTTCTCCCTCTTGACAATTAGCTTGTGCGCCCGCAACACCTCGAACACCTATCTCAAGTGGTCTACATGCTCTCCCAAAGTCTAGCTATAGATCATAATGTCATCCAAATAAACCACAATAAGCCGATCAAAGAATGACTGAAGTACCTTGTTCATAAGGGTGCAGAATGTTGTTGGGGTGTTTGTGAGTCTGAAAGCCATCACCAAGAACTCATACGAACCATACCGAGTGACACATGCTGTCTTTGGCTCATCTCCCTCTACGATCTTGACTTGATAGTAGCCTGACCTCAAATCCAGCTTGGTGAACCACCTTGCGCTCCCAAGTTGATCGAACAAGTCTGCAATGAGTGGGATGGGGTACTTGTTCTTGATGGTCAGCTTGTTCAAAGCCCGATAGTCTATGCACAGCTGTAACAACCCATCATGCTTGTGCTGAAATAGAATCGGTGCACCATAGGGTGCCTTCGATGGCCTGATGAAGCCAGCATCAACTAACTCTTTGAGCTGCTTCCTCAACTCCTCTAACTCTGGTGGAGACATTCGGTAAGGGGCTTTAGCTGGTGGCTTGGCCTCAGACACCAGCTCAATCTTGTGGTCCACCTCCCTCTTAGGTGGTAGCTTGCTAGGTAACTTTGCGGGCATCACATCACTAAAGGTCTTCAGCACTTTTAGCACCTCCAAGGTGACTCGGTCTCCTTCTCCCTTGGCTCATCATATTTCAGGGATACCAAGAAGGTGTCTTGTTGTCTGCTTATCGCCTTGGCAAATTGGATGGTTGACACCACCTGTGACCCAACTCCAGACCCTCTCCTTAATGGCACTAGGCATTGGCACCGTGCATCCAAGATGCAAACACAATTGGCAAAAGGCACAAAAAGGGCATTAATCCGAACAAGGATCGACAGCACGCAGGGGGGGACCGAGTCGATTCTCGACTTGCGCATTCTGCCTTTCCGATCGGCTGAGCGCCTGTACGCTCGTTTCATGGGTTGGCTTAGGCATACAGAGTTCATTCCATGTCTAATCCCCACCCGGATCGAGGGTTGTGGTAGCAAGACTGGCAACAGGATTGGCAGCACGGAGAGGGGGACCTTGCTGATCCCTGGCTTGCGCATTATGCCTCTCCGATTGGCTGAGCGCCCGTACGCTCATTTCATGGGTTGACTTAGGCATACAGAGTTCATCCCCATTCTAAGCATACAGAGTTCATTCCCAGTCTAAGATTGGATCGGACTGAGGGTTACGACAGTAAGATCGGCAGCACGCAGGGGGGACCGGGCTGATCCCCGGCTTGCGCATTCTGCCTCTCTAGCCAGCTGAGCGCCCGCACGCCCATTTCATGGGTTGCCTTAGGCATAAGGAGTTCATTCCATGTCTAAGTGCCAGCTGGACCGAGGGTTGTGGTAGTGGGACCGACAGTACGAGAGGGGGACCGGGCTGATCCTCGGCTTGCACATTATGCCTCTTCAGCTGGCTCAGCGCCCGCACGCTCGTTTCATGGGTTGACTTATGCATATGGAGTTCATTCCCAGTCTAAGATCAAATCGGATCGAAGGTTGCGGCAGTAGGATTGATAGCACGCAAGGGCAGACCGGGTCGATCCCTGACTTACGCATTCTGCCTCTCCGGCTGGCTGAGCGCCCGCATGCTCATTTCGTGGGTTGGCTTAGGCATATAGAGTTCATTCCATGTCTAAGCCCCAGTCGGACTGAGGGTTGTGGTAGCAGGACTGGTAGTGGGATCGACAGCACGCAGAGGGGGATCGGGTTAACCCCCGGCTTGTGCATTATGCCTCTTCGGCCGACCTCTCCAACAGGCTGAGCGCCTGTATGCTCGTTTCGTGGGTTGACTTAGGCATACAGAGTTCATCCCCAGTCTAAGCATACGGAGTTCATTCCCAGTCTAAGATCAGGCTGGACCGAGGGTTGCGACAGCAGGATCGACAACACGTAGGGGGGATCGGGCCAATCCCCGGCTTGCGCATTCTGCCTCTTTGGCCGGTCGAGTGCCCGCACGCCCGTTTCGTGGGTTGGCTTAGGCATAGGGAGTTCATTCCATGTCTAAGCCCCAACCGGACCAAGGGTTGTGGCAGCAGGATTGGCAACATGTAGAGGGGGACCGGGCTGATCCCCAGCTTGCGCATTATGCCTCTCCAGCCGGCTCAGTGCCCACACGCTCATTTTGTGGGTTGACTTGCGCATTCTGCCGCTCCGGTCGACTGAGCACCCACACGCCCGTTTCATGGGTTGGCTTAGGCATAGGGAGTTCATTCCAAGTCTAAGCCCCAGCTGAATGAAGGGTTGTGGCAGCAGGATACGCAGCACGCAGAGGGGGACCGGCCCGGCTTGCGCATTATGACTCTACAGTCGGCTCAGTGCCGCACGCTCATTTCGTGGGTTGACTTATGCATACGGAGTTCATTCCCAGTCTAAGATCAGACCAGACTGAGGGTTGCAACAGCAGGATCAACAGCACGCAGGGGGGACTGGGTCGATCCCCGGCTTGCGCATTCTGCCTCTTCGGCTGGCTGAACGCCCGCACGCTCATTTCGTGGGTTGGCCTAGGCATATAGAGTTCATTCCATGTCTAAGCATACGGAGTTCATTCCCAGTCTAAGATTTTAAGCCACAGTGCACATGCCGGGTTCGGGCATGTGCTGGTGCCACATTTTTTTCACCCGGGGCACCATCGCTGGAGCACTGTCGAAGCATTGTTGGAGAGCCTAATCACCGGCACTAGGGGTTCCGACAATTGGGGGTCCGGGGGGTGTGCGCACATGATGTGTGATGGGTGCTGGTACCTGGCCCTTATATTGGCCCTCTATCCATCATCAAGCCTCGAGAACTCACACCCCCTTAAAGAGCATTTGACATTTTATAGGTTTGCTGCCAGTAGCCATTAAAGTGTCTAAAATGGGGACACTTTTTTCAAACGGTCACAAAATCTTCTCCACTTCGAGTTTTTAGCTAAATTTTTTTGTGCAAGCCAACAAAAATGCAAGTATCACCTCTACCAAATTTGGGGACAAAACTCTTTCTAAAAAAATTTAAAAAAATCTCGAACCGTAAAAAGTTTTGAAAATCGTGAAAAATAGAAAACTGGTCGTCTTGCCACGAAACTTCACATGAAGGCTTAGGGGACCATTGTATGAATTTACAAGCCATAAAAATGGCATTGGAATGGCAGAAATATGAAGATGTGCTTGAACCCACCTACCACCCGTTCGATCCCCGACTTGTGCATCCTGCCTCTCTGGTCGACTGAGTGCCTGCACGTTCGTTTCATGAGTTGACTTAGGCATACGGAGTTCATCCACAGTCTAAGCATACAGAGTTCATTCCTATTCTAAGATTGGATCGGACCGAGGGTTGCGACAGCAGGATCGACAGCACGCAGGGGGGACCGGGCCGATCCCCGACTCGCGCATTCTGCATCTCCGACCGACTGAGCGCCCACACACCCGTTTCATGGGTTGGCTTAGGCAGAGGGAGTTCATTCCATGCCTAATCTCTAGCTGGACCGAGGGTTGTGGCAGCGGGAACGGCAGCATGTAGAGGTGGACCGAGCTGATCCCTGACTTGCGCATTATGCCTCTCCGGTCGACTCAGCGCCCGCACGCTCGTTTCATGGGTTGACTTTGGCATACGGAGTGAATTCCCAGTCTAAGATCGGACCAAACTGAGGGTTACGACAACAGGATCAACAGCACGCATGGGGGACCGGGTCCCCGACTTGCGCATTCTGCCTCTCTAGCCGACTGAGCGCCCGTTCGCTCGTTTCGTGGGTTGGCTTAGGTATACGAAGTTCAATCCATGACTAAGCATATGGAGTTCATTCCCAGTCTAAGGTCAGACTGGATCGAGGGTTGTGGCAACAGGATCGGCAGCAGGCAGGGGGGACCGGGTCGATCCCAGGCTTGCACATTCTGCCTCTCCGACTGGCTGAGCGCCCGCAAGCTCATTTCGTGGGTTGGCTTAGGCATACAGAGTTCATTCCATGTCTAAGCCCCAGCCAGACCGAGGGTTGTGGCAGCAGGATCTGCAGTGGGATCGGCAGCACGCAGAGGGGGATCGGGTTGATCCCTGGCTTACGCATTATCCCTCTCTGGCTGGCTGAGCGCCCGCACTCTCGTTTCATGGGCTAACTTAGGCATACGAAGTTCATCCCCAGTCTAAGCATACAAAGTTGATTCCCAGTCTAAGATCAGACCGGACCGAGGGTTGTGGCAGCAGGATCGGCAAAACGCAGGGGGGACCGAACCGATCCCTGGCTTACGAATTCTACCTCTCCGGCCGACTGAGCACCCACACGCCCGTTTCGTGGGTTGGCTTAGGCATAGGGAGTTCATTCCATGTCTAAGCCCCAGCCGAATCGAGGGTTGTGGCAGCGGGACCGACAGCAAGCAGAAGGGGACCGGGCTGATCCCCAGCTTGCGCATTATGCCTCTTCGGCCAGCTCAGCGCCCGCACGTTCGTTTCGTGGGTTGACTTAGGCATATGGAGTTCATTCCTGGTCTAAGATCAGACCAGACCGATGGTTGTGGTAGCAAGATCGATAGCACACAGGGGGGACTGGGCTAATCTCCGACTTGCGCATTCTGCCTCTCCAACCGGCTGAGCGCCCGCACGCTCGTTTCGTGGGTTGGCTTAGGCATACGGAGTTCATTCCATGTCTAAGCATACGGAGTTCATTCACAGTCTAAGATTTTGAGCCATGGTGCACATGCTAGGCTCATGCATGTGCTGGTGCTGCATTTTTTTCGCCCAGGGCACCATCGTCGGAGCATCGCCTGAGAGCCTAACCGACGGCATTGAGGGTTCCGGCGATTGGGGGGGCGGGGGGTGTGGGCACATGATATGCGATGGGTGCTGCTACTTGGCCCTTATATTGGCCCCCTATCCCTCATCAAACCTCGAGAACTCACACCCTCTTAAAGAGCATTTGAGAATTTATAGGTTTGCTGCCAGTAGCCATTAAAGTGTTTGAAATGGGGACACTTTTTTCAAACGGCCACAAAATCTTCTCCAGTTCGAGTTTTTAGCTGAATTTTTTTGTGCATGCCAAGAAAAATACAAGGATCACCTCTAACAAATTTGGGGACAAAACTCTTTCTAAAAGAATTTTAAAAAATCCCGAACCGCAAAAAGTTTAAAAAATCATGAAAAATAGAAAACGGGTCATCTTGCCATGAAACTTCACATGAAGGCTTAGGGGACCATTGTATGAATTTACAAGCCATAAAAATGGCATTGGCATGGCAGAAATATGAAGATGTGCTTGAACCCACCTACCACCCATTCGATCCCCGGCTTGCGCATCCTGCCTCTCTGGTCGGCTGAGCGTCCGCACGCTCGTTTCATAGGTTGACTTAGGCATATGAAGTTGATCCGCAGCCTAAGCATACGGAGTTCATTCCCAGTCTAAGATCGAACCGGATCGAGGGTTGCGACAGTACCATCGGCAGCACGCAGAGGGATCGGGTCGATCCTTGGCTTGCGCATTCTGCCTCTATGCCCGGTTGAGCACCCGCACACCCTTTTCGTGGGTTGGCTTAGGTATAGGGAGTTCATTCCATGTCTAAGCCCCAGTCGGATCGAGGATTGTGGTGCGCCAGGCACATCAGGTGCACCAGCAGGTGAGCTAGAGGTTAAGGCCCGCAGACCAGGTGTGCTGGCGGGTATCTGTACGTAAAGCCTAGCAAACGAGTTCAGAACACCCGCCCAACTTGCAGGCCAGCCCGTGAGACCAAGGCCTGGCATACAAGCTGCCCGCACCACATCCAGAAGGGCCCAAGGTACTGGACATGCAAGGGAAGCTTCTGGAAGTAGGCAGGATCAGCTAGAGCATCCTGGCAGATTTGGTTGACCCTGAAAATCAGGAGTTAGCATCCTGATTGATTGTAATCTGTATAATCCCATGATTTTAGCCTTTATTCTAGGGATATGCCATTAAGTTATAGTTGGAGCCTCAATTACAAATAGAGGGCTACTCCACCCTCATTTGTACACCATCAAACACTTCTATTTCAGTGAATACAAGAGCATTTCCAGAATTTTGTCTTCTTATCCTGTTTCTCTTTAACTTGCGTAATCAGCCCTTCCCATTGTTCTAGTGCCCACACGCTTGTGTTTTAGGCTGCATAAAGGAGGAGATTCCAAGCCTAAGGCCGCACGGTTTCTGAGTCTAAGGTCGAAGCCCGTGACAGTTGGTATCAGAGCGAGTTCGATTCTGCGTGTTTGTGTTGTGCAGGTTAGATCGTGATTGAGGAGATGGCATCCCAAAGCAGCGTCGCTAGCCAACAACCAGAGGCCCCGGAGCATGGGCATGGAAGAGGCAAGAAAGCCAGTTCTAGAGATATCTAGTCTACCATGGACGGTAGGTTGGCCAAGGTGGAGGTGACCGTAGGCAACATGAGGGAGAAGCTTGACGAGGTAGAGACTCACATTGCATCGCTAGACTCCATGAGGGAGGAGATCCAAAGTGAGCTGAAAGCTACTCTCAACAAAGGCATGGATGTGTTCACCCAAAAGAATCAGACCTTGGAGGCTGAAGTGCTGACCTTACGCGATGGCATGGAGGCCATGCGCCAGTGGATGGAAGAGCTTGCCAGTGAGCTCGTTGCTTGCAAGACTGCCATTGGGAATGGCATGTTTGTTGGAGTGTCCAAGTCTAGATTGGATGTCCCCAAGCCTAAGGAGTTCAAGGGGACTAGGGCAGCCAAGGTAGTAGACAACTACCTATAGGGTATGGAGCAGTACTTCCAGGCTATGGGCATGCAAGACGAGGCGATAAAGGTAAGCACCGCTGCTATGTATCTCACTGATGTAGCCTTATAGTGGTGGAGGTGCAGGTGTGATGATGTCAGGTGTGGGAGTGCCAAGATTGGAACCTAGGCAGAGTTCCAAAAGGAGTTCAGAGAACAATTTTACCTGGAGTATGCTGATGATGAGGCACGGGCAAAGTTGCGTAGGTTGAGCCAGCAAGGGGACATAAGGGAGTATGTCCAAAAATTCTCTGAACTGATGCTACAGATCTTAGATCTAGGTGAGAAAGATGCCTTACTTGCTTTCATGGATGGGCTGAAGCCGTGGGTGAAGCATGAGCTACAAAGGAGAGGAGTTCATGACTTGGCTAAAGCCATGACTACTGCTGAGGCCTGGATAGAGTTCAAGCCTTTGAACAAGTTCGAGTCTACCAAGCCCAAGGGTAAGGGCAGGGACGATAGGGATTGGAAGAAGCAGTCCAAGGGGAAGGACCGTGACTAGGAGTCCAAAGATGGAGACCGAGACCATTCGACCAAGGATGCTGAGAGGAAGCCACCAGCAGGCAAGTGGAAAGAAAAAGGGGACCGAGAGCCACTAGCATGCTACCTATGTGGAGGGAGCCACATAGCACGTAATTGCTCGCAGAAGGGTAAACTGGCTACTGTAGAGAAGGAGTCTGACGAGGAGCCAGAGTCAGGGGCAGTAAAGCTTGGGTCGTTGGTGCTCAATGCTATCCAGAGTAAGGGGAGCCGTAAGCCAAAAGGCTTGATGTTTACGGATCTAATGGTTGTGGGTCAGAAGGTGAATGCACTGGTGGACACAGGTGCCTCACATCTTTTTATTTCAGGTGATAGAGCCCGAAAGCTCAGACTAAAGGTGTAGAAAGGGATTGGTACCATCACAATGGTGAACTCCAAGGAGGTTCCAGCATTAGAGTAGCACGGGGAGTGGAGTTGCAACTTGGACACTGGAAAAGCAAGGAGACCATAGAGGTAATACCCCTTGATGACTATGAGTTTGTGATTGGGTTGGATTTTCTTGTTTGGATTAATGCCCTCCTTGTGCCTTTTGTCGATTGTGTTTGCATCTTGGATGCACGGTGCTAATGCCTAGTGCCATTGAAGAGAGGGTCCAGAATTAGGTCACGGGTGGTGTCAACCATCCAATTTGCCAAAGCGGTAAGCAAACAAGAAGACACCTTTTTGGCAGTCTTGAAATATGATGAGCCAAGGGAGAAGGAGACTGAGTCACCCTTGGAGGTGCTAAAAGTGCTGAAGACCTTTAGTGATGTGATGCGCGCAAAGTTGCCTAGCAAGCTACCACCTAAGAGGGAGGTGGACCACAAGATCGAGCTAGTGTCTGAGGCCAAGCCACCAGCTAGAGCCCCTTACAGAATGTCTCCACCAGAGTTGGAGGAGTTGAGGAAGCAGCTCAAAGAGTTAGTTGATGCTGGCTTCATCAGGCCATCGAAGGCACCCTATGGTGCACCGGTTCTATTCCAGCACAAGCATGATGGGTCATTGCAGCTGTGCATAGACTACTGAGCTTTGAACAAGCTAACCATCAAGAACAAGTACCCCATCCCATTCATTACGGACTTGTTCGATCAACTTGGGAGCGCAAGGTGGTTCACCAAGCTGGATTTGAGGTCGGGCTACTATCAAGTCAGGATCGTGGAGAGAGATGAGCCAAAGACAGCATGTGTCACTCGGTATGGTTCGTATGAGTTCTTGGTGATGCCTTTCGGACTCACGAATGCCCCAGCAACATTCTGCACCCTTATGAACAAGGTACTTCAGTTGTTCCTTGATCGATTTGTTGTGGTTTATTTGGATGACATTGTGATCTACAGCCAGACTTTGGGAGAGCATGTAGACCACTTGAGATAGGTGTTCGAGGTGTTACGGGTGCACAAGCTGTTTTTCAAGAGGGAGAAGTGCTCATTCGCCCAGTAAGAGATCCCGTTCCTAGGCCACATAGTGGGAGGTGGCAGGATACTCATGGATGAAGACAAGATACACGCCATCCTGGAGTGGCAACTGCCAGCCAAGGTCACTGAGTTGAGATCATTCCTTGGGCTGGTTAACTACTATAGGCACTTCATCAAAGGTCACTCAGTAATAGCCACGCCATTGACTGACTTGCTCAAGAAAGGGAGAGCATGGGAGTGGAGCGCAGGGTGCCAGGAAGCCTTTGATAGGTTGAAGCGGGTTATGACCGAGGAGCCAGTCTTGGCCTTGCCAGACCATGCCAAGTTGCACGAGGTACATACGGATGCATCAAACTTTGCCATATGGGGCGTGTTGATGCAAGAGGGACGTCCAGTCGCGTTCGAGAGTAAGAAGCTGAATGAGATTGAACATAAGTACACGGTCCAAGAGAAAAAGATGATTGCAGTGGTACACTGCTTGAGCACTTGGCACCATTACCTGTTAGGGTCGAGGTTCGTGGTGAGGACGGACAATGTGGTGACCAGCTACTTCCAGACGCAGAAAAAGCTATCCCTCAAGCAGGCGAGATGGTAAGATTTTTTTATAGAATTTGATTTTCAGATAGAGTACAAGCCAGGATGGGCGAACCTAGTGGCAGACGCCCTGAGCAGAAAGGCTAACCTTGCTGCCATTAGCCAACCAGAGGGGTCACTGGTGCCACGCATCAAGAAGGGATTTACGCATGATCCTATAGCCAAGGCTTTGATGGAGTACGCCTAACAAGGTAAAACTGGGCGGTTTTGGTTATAGGATGGGTTGCTGTACACCAGGGGTGGTAGACTGTTTGTGTCGTAGCACGAGAAGCTCCACAAGGAAGTTTTGCAAGAATGCCATGATTCAAGATGGGCTGGATACCCCGGAGTGAGCCGTACCCTAGCGCTGATCGAGGATCGATACTACTGGCCGTACATGAGGGACGATGTGGAGGCCTATGTGAAGACTTGTCTTGTGTGCCAATAGGACAAGGTGGAGCTCAAGAAACCAGGGGGTCTCTTAGAGCCATTGCCAGTGCCAGAGCAACCATGTGAGAGTGTTTCTCTAGACTTTATAGTTGGTCTACCTAAAGCAAAAGGGTTTGGAAGCATCATGGTAGTGGTGGACAGGTTTTCCAAGTATGGAATCTTCATTCCAGCAACCAAGGAGTGCCCAGCCGAGGAGGCAGCTCGATTGTTCCTGAAGAACATGGTTAAGTACTGGGGAGTGCCGAGAACCATTGTTAGTGATCGGGATGGGCGTTTCATGGGCAGGTTCTGGACCGAGTTGTTCAAGCTGTTGGGGTCAGACTTGAACTTTTCCACTAGCATGCATCTACAGACTGATGGGCAGACAGAGTGAGTAAATGGACTATTGGAGATTTAACTCAGGCACTATGTGAGTGCCACACAAAGGGACTGGCCAAAGCTGCTAGATATTGCGCAGTTTTCCTACAACTTACAAAGGAGCAAGGCAACGAACCAGAGCCCATTTGAGGTTGTGATAGGGCAACAACCATGAACACCCGATTCAATTGCTGCAGGTTATACAGGGCCGAATCAAGTAGCATACAAGTTTGCCAAGGCATGGTAGGAGCAAACTAACTTGGCTAGAGTTTGTCTACATAAGGCGGCCAAGAGGTCAAAGAAGTGGGCAGACCAGAATAGGCAGGACGTGCAGTTCCAGGGTGGAGACTTGGTGTTGGTGAAGCTGCATCCCATTGTGCACCATAGGGGGCTGCACAAAGGCCTAGTCCAGAGGTATGAGGGACCTTTTCGAGTAGTCAAGAGGGTAGGCAAAGTTGCCTACAAGCTGGATATGCCACCCAAGCTGAGGGTACACCCGATGTTCTATGTGAGCATGCTCAAGCCGTTCCATAAGGATGAGGGAGATCCAGGATAGGCAGAGTCAAAGCGTGCACCATTGGGAGCAAGGGCCTCATATGAGAAGGAGGTCCACAGCGTCATAGCTGACCGGGAGGTGAGATGAAAGAATTATTAGCCAAGACAAGAGTACTTGGTGCACTGGAAGGGACTTCCAGACAGTGAGGTGAGCTGGGAACTAGCAGATGACTTAGGGCAGTTTGAGGACCAGATCAGCAGCACCATGTAGAAGACGCAATGAGGGTGTTGCGCAATCAAGTGGGGGAGAATGTCACACCCTGGACAGGCACGCCAGGCACATCAGGTGCACCAGCAGGCAAGCCAGAGGTTAAGGTTCGTAGACTAGGCGTGCTGGCGGGTATTTGTGTGCAAAGCCTAGCAAATGAGTTTAGAACGCCCGCCCAACTTGCAGGCCAGCCTGTGAGACCAAGGCCTGGCATACAAGCTGCCTGTACCACATCCAGAAGGCCCAAGGTGCTGGACACACAACAAAAGCTTCTAGAAGCAGCAGGATCAGCTAGAGCATCCCGACAGATTTGGTTGACCCTAAAAATCAGGAGTTAGCATCCGGGTTGATTGTAATCTATATAATCCCATGATTTTAGCCTTTATTCTAGGGATATGCCATTAAGTTGTAGCTGGAGCCTCAACTATAAATAGAGGGCTGCTCCACCCTTATTTGTACACCATCAAACACTTCATTTCAGTGAATACAAGAGCATTTCCAGAATTTTGTCTTCTTATCCTGTTTCGCTTTAACATGCGTAATCAGCCCTTCCCATTATTCTAGTGCCCGCACGCTTGTGTTTTAGGCTAACTTAGGCATAAAAGAGGAGATTCCAAGCCTAAGACTGCACGTTTTCTGAGTCTAAGGTCAGAGCCCGTGACAGTTGGTACCAGAGCGAGTTCGATTCTGCGTGTTTGTGTTGTGCAGGTTAGATCGTGATTAAGGAGATAGCATCCCAAAGCGACATTGCTAGCCAACAACTAGAGGCCCAAGAGCATGGGCATGGAAGAGGCAAGAAAGCCAATTTACGCACGTAGGATCAGACTGGACCGAGGGTTACGATAGTAGGATCGACAACACGTAGGTGGGACCGAGCCGATCCCCGGCTTGGGCATTCTGCCTTTCCGGTCGGCTGAGCACCCGCACGCCCGTTTCGTACGTTGGCTTAGGCATAGGGAGTTCATTCCATCTCTAAGCCCCAGCCAGACTGAGGGTTGTGGCAACGAGATCGGAGCACGTAGAGGGGGACCGGGCCAATCCCCAGCTTGCGCATTTTGCCTCTCCGGCCGGCTGAGCGCCCACACGCTCGTTTCGTGGGTTGGCTTAGGTATACGGAGTTCATTCCATGTCTAAGCATATGGAGTTCATTCGCAGTCTAAGAGTTTGAGCAACTGTGAGCATGCTGGGCTTGGGCATGTGCTGGTGCCGCATTTTTTTCACTTGGGGCACCATCACCGTAGCATCACCGGAGAGCCTAACCGGCGGTATTGGGGGTTCCGACGATTGGGGGGGCCGGGGGGGTGTGCGCACATGATGTGCGATGGGTGCTGGTACTTGGCCCTTATATTGGCCCCCTATCCCTAATCAAACCTCGAGAACTCACACCCATTAAAGAGCATTTGAGATTTTATAGGTTTGCTGCCAGTAGCCATTAAAGTGTCTGAAATGGGGACACTTTTTTCAAACGGTAACAAAATCTTCTCCGCTTCAAGTTTTTAGCTGAATTTTTTTGTGCATGCCAGCAAAAATGGAGGGATCACCTCTACCAAATTTGGGGACAAAACTCTTTCTAAAAAACTTAAAAAAAAATCCCAAACCGTAAAAAGTTTCAAAAATCATGAAAAATAGAAAACGGGTCGTCTTGCCATGAAACTTCACATGAAGGCTTAAGGGACCATTGGATGAATTTACAACCCATAAAAATGGCATTGGCATGGTAGGAATATGAAGATGTGCTTGAACCCACCTACCACCCGTTCGATCCCTGGCTTGTGCATCCTGCCTCTCTGGTCGGCTGAGCGTCTGCACGCTTGTTTTGTGGGTTGACTTAGGCATACAGAGTTTGTCCCCAGTCTAAGCATACGGAGTTCATTCCCAGTCTAAGATTAGACCAGACCGAGGGTTACGGTAGCAGGATCGGTAGCACGTAGGGGGGACCGAGCCGATCCTTAGCTTGCGCATTCTGCCTCTCCGATCGGCTGAGCGCCCACACGCCTGTTTCGTGGGTTGGCTTAGGCATAGGGAGCTCATTCCATGTCTAAGCCCCAACCGAACCGAGGGTTGTACCAACAGGATCGACAGATGCAGAAGGGGATCGGGTCGATCCCCGACTTGTGCATTATGCCTCTCCGATCGGCTCAGTGCTCGAATGCTCATTTTGTGGTTTAACTTAGGCATACGAAGTTCATTCCCAGTCTAAGATCGGATCAGACCGAGGGTTGTGGCAGTAGGATCGACAGTACGCAGGGGGGACTAGGTCAGTCCTCGACTTACGCATTCTGCCTCTCCAGTCGGTTGAGCACCTGTACGCTCGTTTCATAGGTTGGCTTAGGCATACAGAGTTCATTCCATGCCTAAGCATACGAAGTTCATTCCCAATCTAAGATCAGACTGGACTGATGGTTGCGGCAGTAGGACTAGCAGCAGGATCGACAGCACGCAGGGGGGATCGAGACGATCCCCGGCTTGCTGATTCTGCCTCTCCGACTTGCTGTGTGCCCACACGCTCATTTCATGGGTTGACTTAGGCATATGGAGTTCATCCCCAGTCTAAGCATACGAAGTTCATTCCCAGTCTAAGATTGGACCGAACCGAAGGTTGTGGCAGTAGGATCGATAGCACGCAAGGGGGACTGGGCCGGTCCTTGACTTTTGCATTTTGCCTCTCTGATCGACTGAGCTCCCACACGCTCGTTTCGTGGGTTAGCTTAGGCATACGGAGTTCATTCCATGTCTAAGCCCTAGTCGGACTGAGGGTTGTGGCAGCAAGATCGGCAGCGGGATCGGTAGCATGCAGAGGGTTACCGGGTTGATCGTCGGCTTGCGCATTCTGCCTTTTCGATCGGTTGAGTGCCTACACGATCGTTTCATGGGTTGACTTAGGCATACAGAGTTCATTCCCAGTATAAGATCAGACCGGACCGAGGGTTGCGACAACAAGATCGATAGCACACAGGGGGGACCAAGTTGGTCCCCGGCCTACGCATTCTGCCTCTTCGGCTGGCTGAGCGCCCGCACGCCCGTTTCGTGGGTTGGCATAGGCGTAGGGAGTTCATTCCACGTCTAAGCCCCAGTCGGACTGAGGGTTGTGGTAGCAGGACTGGCAGCGAGATCGGTAGCACACAGAGGGGGACTGGGTTGATCCCCAACTTATGCATTATGCCTCTCTTGTCGGCCTCTACGGCTGGCTGAGCACCCGCACGCTCGTTTCATGGGTTGACTTAGGCATACGAAGTTTATCCCCAATCTAAGCATACGGAGTTCATTCCTAGTCTAAGAACGGTCCGAACCGAGGGTTGCAGCAGCAGGATCGGCAGCATGCAGGGGGACCGGGCCGATCTTCGGCTTACGCATTCTGTCTCTCTGGCCGACTGAGCGCCCGCACGCCCGTTTCGTGGATTGGCTTAGGCATAGGGAGTTCATTCCATGTCTAAGCCCCAGCCGGACGAAGGGTTGTGGCAGCGGGACTGGTAGCACGCGAGGGGGACCGGGCCGATCCCCGACTTGCACATTATGCCTTTTTAGTCGGCTCAACACCCGCACGCTCATTTCATGGTTTGACTTATGCATACGAAGTTCATTCCCAGTCTAAGATCGAATCGGATCGAGGGTTGCGACAGTAGGATCGATAGCACCCAGAGGGGATCGGATCAATCCTCGGCTTACGCATTCTGCCTCTCCGGTCGGTTGAGTGCCCACATGCTTGTTTCGTGGGTTGGCTTAGGCATACGGAGTTCATTCCATGTCTAAGCATACGAAGTTCATTCCCAGTCTAAGATCGGACTGGACTGAAGGTTGCTGTCGCAGGACCAGTAGCAGGATTGGTAGCACGCAGGGGAGGATCAGGTCGATCCTCGGCTTGCGCATTCTGCCTCGCCGCTCGGTTGAGCTCCCGTACACTCATTTCGTGGGTTGGCTTAGGCATACGGAGTTCAGTCCATGTCTAAGCCCCAGTCAGACTGAGGGTTGTGGCAGCGGGACTGGCAGCACGTAGAGGGGGACCGGGCTGATCCCTGGCTTGGGCATTATGCCTCTCCGGTCGGCGCAATGCCTGCACGCTTGTTTCATGGGTTGACTTAGGCATACAGAGTTTATTCCCAGTCTAATATTGAATCAAACAGATGGTTGCAGTCACAGGATCGACAGCACGCAGGGGGGACTGAGTCGATACCCGGCTTGCGCATTCTGCCTCTCCGACCGACTGAGTGCCCGCACGCTCGTTTCGTGGGTTGGCTTAGGCATACGGAGTTCATTCCATGTCTAAGCATACGGAGTTCATTCCCAGTCTAAGATCGGATCTGACCAAGGGTTGGGGCAGCAAGTCAAACAGTAGGATCGACAGCACGCAGGGGGGTCAGACTGATCCCCGGCTTGCGCATTCTGCCTCTCCGACTGGCTGAGCGCCTGCACGCTCATTTTGTGGGTTGGCTTAGGCATACAGAGTTCATTCCATGTCTAAGCATATGAAGTTCATTCCTAGTCTAAGATTTTGAGCCGCGGTGCACATGCTGGGCTCGAGCATGTGTTGGTGCCACATTCTTTTTGCCCGGGGCACCATCACCGGAGCATCGTCGAAGCATCGCCAGAAAGCCTAACTGGCGGCATTGGGGGTTTCGGTGATTAGGTGGGCCGGGGGGGTGTGCGTACATGATGTGCGATGGGTGCTGGTACTTGGCCCTTATATTGGCCCCCTATCCCTCATCAAATCTTTCTAAAAAAATTTAAAAAAATCCCAAACCGCAAAAAGTTTCAAAAATCACAAAAAATAGAAAATGGGTCGTCTTGCCATGAAACTTCACATGAAGGCTTAGGGGACCATTGTATGAATTTACAAGCCAAAAAAATGGCATTGGCACAGCAGAAATATGAAGATGTTCTTGAAGCCACCTACCACCCGTTTGATCCCCGGCTTGCGCATCCTGCCTCTCTGGTCGGTTGAACGCCTGCACGCTCATTTTGTGGGTTCACTTAGGCATTCGGAGTTCATCCACAATCTAAGCATACAGAGTTCATTCCCAGTCTAAGATTGGACCAGACCGAGGGTTGCGATAGCAGGATCGACAGCACGTAGAGGGGATTGGGTCGATCCCCGGCTTATGCATTCTGCCTGTCCGGCCGACTGAGCACCCGTACGCCCGTTTTGTGGGTTGGTTTAGGCATAGGGAGTTCATTCCATGTCTACACCCCAGTCAGACCGAGGGTTGTGGCAGCGGGACCGACAGCACAAAAAGGGAGACTGAGTCGATCCCCGACTTGCGCATTATGCCTCTCCGGTCGACTCAGCGCCCGCACGCTCATTTCGTGGGTTGACTTAGGCATATCGAGTTCATTCCCAGTATAAGATCAGACTAGACTGAGGGTTGCAACAGTAGGATCGGTAGCACGTAGGGGGGACCAGGTCGATCCTCGGCTTGAGCATTCTGCCTCTCTGGTCGACTGAGCTCCCGCACGCTCGTTTTGTGGGTTGGCTTAGGTATACGGAGTTCATTCCACGTCTAAGCCCCAGCCAAACAGAGGGTTGTGGCAGCAGGATCGGTAGCAGGATCGACAGCACGCAGAGGGGGACCGGGCTGATCCCCGGCTTGAGCATCATGCCTCTCCGATCGGCTGAGCGCTCGCACGCTCGTTTCGTGGGTTGACTTAGGCATACGAAGTTCATCCCCAGTCTAAGCATACGGAGTTCATTCCCAGTCTAAGATCAAATCAGACCGAGGGTTACGACAGTAGGATCGGCAACACGCAAGGGGGACCGAGCCGATCCCTGGCTTACGTATTCTGCCTGTTCGGCTGGTTGAGCGCCCGTACGCCCATTTCGTGGGTTGGCTTAGGCATAGGGAGTTCATTCCATGTCTAAGCCCCAGTCAGATCGAGGGTTGTGGCAGCGGGACCGACAGTACGAAGAGAGGGACCGGGCCGATCCCCAGCTTGCGCATTATGCCTCTCTGGCCAGCTCAGTGCCCGCAAGCTCATTTCATGGGTTGACTTAGGCATACAGAGTTCATTCCCAGTATAAGATCAAACTGGACTGAGCGTTGCGACAGCAGCATCGACAGCACGTAGGGGGGATCGGGCTGATCCCCGACTTACGCATTCTGCCTCTCCGGTCGGCTGAGTTCCCGCACGCTCATTTTGTGGGTTGGCTTAGGCATACGGAGTTCATTCCATGTCTAAGCCCCAGTCGGACCAAGGGTTGTGGTAGCAGGATCGATAGCAAGATCGATAGCACGCAGAGGGGGACCGAGCTGATCCCCAGCTTGAGCATCATGCCTTTTCGACCGGCTAAGCGCCCGCACGCTCGTTTTGTGGGTTGACTTAGGCATACGGAGTTCATCCCCAGTCTAAGCATACAGAGTTCATTCCCAGTCTAAGATCAGACCAGACCGAGGGTTGTGGCAGTAGGATCGATAGCACGCAGGGGGGACCAGGCCGATCCCAGCTTGCATATTTTGCCTCTCCGATCGATAGAGCACCCGCACACCTGTTTCATGGGTTGGCTTAGGCATAGGGAGTTCATTCCATGTCTAAGCCCCAACCGGACCAAGGGTTGTGGTAGCGGGACCGGCAGCACGTAGAGGGGGACCGGGCTGATCCCTGGCTTGCGCATTATGCCTCTTCGATCGGCTCATTTGTGGGTTGACTTATGTATACGAAGTTCATTCCCAGTCTAAGATCAGACCAGACCGAGGGTTGCGGCAGCAGGATCGACAGCACGTAGGGGGATCGGGCTGATCCCCAGCTTGCGCATTCTGCCTCTCCGATCGGCTGAACGCCCGCACGCTCGTTTCGTGGGTTGGCTTAGGTATACGGAGTTCATTCCATGTCTAAGCATATGGAGGTCATTCCCAGTCTAAGATTTTGAGCCTCGGTGCACATGTTGGGCTCGGGCATGTGCTGGTGCCACATTTTTTTCGCCCATGGCACCATCATCGGAGCATCGTCGGAGAGCCTAACTGGCGGCATTGGGGGTTTCGATGATTGGGGGGGCCGGGGGGTGTGCGCACATGATGTGTGATGGGTGCTGGTACTTGGCCCATATATTGGCCCCCTATGCCTCATCAAACCTCGAGAACTCACACCTCTTAAAAAGCATTTGAGATTTTATAGGTTTGCTGCCAGTAGCCATTAAAGTGTCTGAATTGGGGACACTTTTTTCAAACGGTAACAAAATCTTCTCCACTTCGAGTTTTTAGCTGAATTTTTTTGTGCATGCCAAAAAAAATACACGAATCACCTCTGCCAAATTTGGGGTCAATATTCTTTCTAAAAAAATTTTAAAAAATCCCGAACCGTGAAAAGTTTCAAAAATCATGAAAAATAGAAAATGGGTCGTCTTGCCACGAAACTTAACATGAAGGCTTAGGCGACCATTGTATGAATTTACAAGCCATAAAAATGGCATTGGCATGGCACAAATATGAAGATGTGCATGAACCCACCTACCACCCGTTCGATCCCTGGCTTGCGCATCCTGCCTCTCTGGTCGACTGAGCGTTCGCACGTTCGTTTCATGGGTTGACTTAGGCATACAGAGTTCATCCCCAGTCTAAGCATACGGAGTTCATTCCCAATCTAAGATTGGATCGGACCGAGGGTTGTGGCAGCAAGACCAGCAGCAGGATCGACAGCACGTAGGGGTGATCGGGCTGATCCTCGGCTTACGCAGTCTGCCTGTCCGGTCGGCCTCTCCGACTGACTGAGCGCCCACACACTCATTTCAAGTGTTGACTTAGGCATACAGAGTTAATCCCCAGTCTAAGCATATAGAGTTCATTCCCAATCTGAGATCGAACCAGACCGAGGGTTGCGACAGCAGGATCGACAACACGCAGGGGGGATCAGGTCGGCTGAGCGTCCGCATGCCCGTTTCATGGGTTGGCTTAGGCATAGGGAGTTCATTCCATGTCTAAGCCACAGCCGGACCGAGGGTTGTGATAGCGGGACCGACAGCACGCAGAAGGGGATCGAACCGATCCCGACTTTCGCATTATGCCTCTTCGACCAACTCAGCGCCTGCACGCTCGTTTCATGGGTTGACTTAGGCATACGGAGTTCATTCCCAGTCTAAGATCAGACCAGACTGAGTGTTGCAGCAGCAGGATCGACAGCGCATAGGGGGGACCAGGCCGGTCCCCGGCTTGCGCATTCTGCCTCTCCAGCCGGCTGAGCGCCCGCACACTCGTTTCGTGGGTTGGCTTAGGCATACGGAGTTCATTCCATGTTTAAGCATACGGAGTTCATTCTCAGTCTAAGAGTTTGAGCCACGGTGCACATGCTGGGCTCAGGCATGCGCTAGTGCCACATTTTTTTCGTTGGGGCACCATCGTCGTAGCATCGTCGGAGAGCCAAACCGGCGGCGTTGGGGATTCCGACGATTAGGGGGTCCGGGGGGTGTGCGCACATGATGTGCGATGGGTGCTGGTACTTGGCCCTTATATTGGCCCCCTATCCCTCATCAAACCTCAATAACTCACACCCTCTTAAAGAGCATTTGAGATTTTATAGGTTTGCTGCCAGTAGCCATTAAAGTGTCTAAAATGGGGACATTTTTTTCAAACATTCACAAAATCTTCTCCTCTTCGAGTTTTTAGCTAAATTTTTTTGTGCATGCCAAAAAAAATACAAGGATCACCTCTACCAAATTTAGGGACAAAACACTTTCTAAAACAATTTTAAAAAATCCTGAACCCCAAAAAGTTTTGAAAATCGTGAAAAATAGAAAACGAGTCATCTTGCCACGAAACTTCACATGAAGGCGTAGAGGACCATTGTATGAATTTACAAGCCAGAAAAATGGCATTGGTATGGTAGAAATATGAAGATGTGCTTGAACCCACCTACCATCCGTTCGATCATCGGCTTACGCATCCTGCCTCTCTGGTCGGCTGAGCGTCCACATGCTCATTTCGTGGGTTGGCTTAGGCATATAGAGTTCATCCCCAGTCTAAGCATATGGAGTTCATTCCCAGTCTAAGATCGGACTGGACCGAAGGTTGCGACAGTAGGATCGACAGCACGTAAGGGGGATCGGGTCGATCCTGAACTTGCGCATTCTGCCTCTCCGACCGGCTGAGCACCCACATGCCCATTTCTTGGGTTGGCTTAGGCATAGGGAGTTAATTCCATGTCTAAGCTCGAGCCAGACTAAGGGTTGTGGCAGTGAGACTGACAGCACGTAGAGGGGGATCGGATCGATCCTCGACTAGCGGATTATGCCTTTCTAGCCGGCTCAGCGCCCGCACGCTCATTTCATGGGTTGACTTAGGCATACGGAGTTCATTCCCAGTCTAAGATCAGACCGAACCGAGGGTTACGATAGCAGGATCGACAGTAAGCAAGGGGACTCGGTCGATCCCTGACTTGTGCATTCTGCCTCTTCGACCGGCTGAGCGCCCGCACGCTCGTTTCGTGGGTTGGCTTAGGCATATGGAGTTCATTCCATTTCTAAGCATATGGAGTTCATTCCCAGTCTAAGATCAGACCGGACCGAGGGTTGCAGTAGTAGGACTAGCAGCAGGATCGACAGCACGTGAGGGGGGATCAGGCCGATCCTCGGCTACGCATTCTACCTCTCTGACCGGTTGAGCGCCTGCACGCTCGTTTCGTGGGTTGGCCGAGGCATATGGAGTTCATTCCATGTCTAAGCCCCAGCCGGACCGAGGGTTGTGGCAGCAGGATCGGTAGTAGGATCGGCAGCATGTAGAGAGGGATCGGGCTGATCCCTGACTTGTGCATTATGCCTCTCCGATTGGCTGAGCGCCCGTCCGCTCGTTTCATGGGTTGACTTAGGCATTCGAAGTTCATCCCCAATCTAAGCATATGGAGTTCATTCCCAGTCTAAGATCGGATCGAAACAAGGGTTGTGGTAGCAGGATCGGCAGCATGCAGGGGGGATCAGGCTGATCCCTGGCTTGCGCATTCTGCTTCTCCGACCGACTGAGTGCCCGCACGCCCATTTTGTGCGTTGGCTTAGGCATACGGAGTTCATTCCATGTCTAAGCCCCAGCTGGACTGAAGGTTGTGGTAGCAGGACCGGCAGTGGGATCGGTAGCATACAGAAGGGGATTGAGTTTATCCCCGACTTGGGCATTATGCCTCTCCGATCAGCCTCTCTGACGGGCTGAACGCCCGCACGCTCATTTCGTGGGTTGACTTAGCCATACGGAGTTCATCGCCAGTCTAAGCATACGGAGTTCATTCCCAGTCTAAGATTGAATTAGATCGAGGGTTACGACAGCAGGATCCATAGCACCCGGAGGGACCGGGCCGATCCCCGGCTTGCGTATTCTGCCTCTCCGGCCGACTGAGCGCCCGCACGCCCGTTTCGTGGGTTGGCTTAGGCATAGGGAGTTCATTCCATGTCTAAGCCCCAGCAGGACCGAGGGTTGTGGCAATGGGATCGGTAGCATGCAGAGGGGGACCAGGCTGATCCTCGGCTTCGTATTCTGCCTCTCCTGCCTACTGAGCACCCGCACGCTCGTTTCGTTGGCTTAGGCATACGGACTTCATTCCATGTCTAACACCCCAGTCGGACCGAGGGTTGTGGCAGCAGGGCCGACAGTGGGATTGGCACCATGCAGAGGGAGATCGGGCTAATCCCTGACTTGTGCTTTATGCCTCTCCGACTAGCCTTTCTGGTCGACTGTGCGCCCGCATGCTCATTTCATGGGTTGACTTAGGCATACGGAGTTCATCCCCAGTCTAAGCATACGGAGTTTATTCCCAGTGTAAGATCGACCAGGCTTGCGCATTCTGTCTTTCTGGCTTGCGCATTCTGCCTCTTCGGTTGGCTGAGCACCCGCACTCCCGTTTCATGGGTTGGCTTAGGCATAAGGAATTCGTTCCACGTCTAAGCCCCAGTCGGACCGATGATTGTGGTAGCGGGACTGGCAGCATGCAGAGGGGGACCGGGTCGATCACCGGCTTGCGCATTATGCCTCTCCGGCTGGCTCAACGTCTGAACGCTCGTTTCATGGGTTAACTTAGGCATACAGAGCTCATTTCCAGACTAAGATTGGACCAAGGATTGCGGTAGCAGGATCGATAGCTCGCAGGGGGGATCGGGCCGGCCTTCGGCTTTTGCATTCTGCCTCTCTGATCGACTGAGTGCCCGTACACTCGTTTCATGGGTTGGCTCAGGCATGCGGAGTTCATTCCATGTCTAAGCATACAGAGTTCATTCCCAGTCTAAGATCAGACCGGACCGAGGATTATGGCAGTAGGACCAGCAGTAGGATCGGCAGCATATAGGGGGCCCGAGCTGATCCTCGGCTTATGCATTCTGCCCTTCTGGTCGGTCTCTCTGATTGGTTGAGCGCCCGTACGCTCATTTCATGGGTTGACTTAGGCATACGGAGTTCATCCCCAGTCTAAGCATACGAAGTTCATTCCCAGTCTAAGATCGAACCAGATCAAGGGTTGCGGCAGTAGGATCGGCAGCACGCAGGGGGGACCGGGCCATTTTATGGGTTGGGTTAGCCATAGGGAGTTCATTCCATGTCTAAGCCCCAGCCAGATCAAGGGTTGTGGCAGTGGGACCGACAGCACGCAGAGGGGGACCGAGCCGATCCCCGAATTGCGCATTCTACCTTTTCAGCCGACAGAGCGCCCGCACGCTTGTTTCGTGGGTTGGCTTAGGCATACGGAGTTCATTCCATGTCTAATCATACGGAGTTCATTCCCAATCTAAGAGTTTGAGCCATGGTGCACATGCTGGGCTCAGGCATGTGCTGGTGCCACATTTTTTTTACCCGGGGCACCATCATCGGAGTATCGCCAGAGAGCCTAACCGACGGTATTGGAGGTTCCGACGATGGGGGGGCCGAGGGTGTGCGCACATGATGTGCGATGGGTGCTGGTACTTGGCCCTTATATTGGCCCCCTTTCCCTCATCAAACCTCGAGAACTCACATCCCCTTAAAGAGCATTTGAGATTTTATAGGTTTGCTACCAGTAGCCATTAAAGTGTCTGAAATGGGGACATTTTTTTCAAACGGTCACAAAATCTTCTCCACTTCGAGTTTTTGGCTCAATTTGTTTGTGCATGCCAACAAAAATACAAGGATCACCTCTACCAAATTTGGGGACAAAACTCTTTCTAAAAAAATTTTCAAAACTCCCAAACCGTAAAAAGTTTCAAAATTTGTGAAAAATGGAAAACAGGTCGTCTTGCCATGAAACTTCAGATGAAGGCATAGGGGACCATTGTATGAATTTACAAGCCATAAAAATGGCATTGGCAATGCAGAAATATGAAGATGCTTTTGAACCCACCTACCACCCGTTCGAACCCCGACATGCGTATCCTACCTCTCTGGTCGGCTGAGCGTCCGCATGCTCATTTCGTGGGTTGACTTAGGCATACGGAGTTCATCCCCAGTCTAAGCATACGGAGTTCATTCCCAGTCTAAGATCAGACCGGACCGAGGGTTGTGGTAGTAGGATCACAGCACGCAGGGGGGACCGTGTCGATCCCCGGCTTGCGCATTCTGCCTCTCCGGCCGGCTGAGCGCCCACACGCCCGTTTCATGGGTTGGCTTAGGCATAGGTAGTTCATTCCATGTCTATGCCCCAGCCGGACTGAGGGTTGTGGCAGCGAGACCGACAGCACACAGAGGGGGATTGAGTCGATCCCTGGCTTGCTCATTTTGCCTCTCCAGTCGGCTTAATGCCCGAACGCTCGTTTCATGGGTTGACTTAGGCATACGGAGTTCATTCCCAGTCTAAGATCGGACTGGACCGAGGGTTGCAACAGCAGGATCGATAGCACGCAGGGGGGACTGGGCCAATCCCTGGCTTACGCTTTCTACCTCTTTGGCTGGCTGAGCACCCGCACGCTCATTTCATCGGTTGGCTTAGGCATACAGAGTTCATTCCATGTCTAAGCATACGGAGTTCATTCCCAATACGATCGGCTGAACGCCCGCACGCTTGTTTCGTGGGCTGACTTAGGCATATAGAGTTCATCCCCAGTCTAAGCATACGGAGTTCATTCCCAGTCTAAGATCGAATCGGACCGAGGGTTGCGACAGTAGGATCGATAGCACCCAGGGGGGAGCGGGCCAATCCTCGGCTTACGCATTCTACCTCTCCGACCGGCTGAGTGCCCGTACGCTCGTTTCATGGGTTAGCTTAGGCATAGGGAGTTCATTCCATGTCTAAGCCCTAGTCGAACCGAGGGTTGTGGCAGCAGGACTGGCAGCATGTATAGGGGGACCGGGCCGATCCCTAGCTTGCTCATTCTGCCTCTCCAGTCGGTTGAGCGCCCGCACGCTCGTTTTGTGAGTTGGCTTTGGCATACAGAGTTCATTCCATGTCTAAGCATACGAAGTTCATTCCTAGTCTAACAGTTTGAGCCACAGTGCACATGCTGGGCTCGGTCATGTGCTGGTGCCACATTTTTTTCACCCGGGGCACCATCGCCGGAGCATCGTCGGAGAGCCTAACCGGCAACATTGCCAGTTTCGACGATTAAGGGGTCGGGGGGTGTGCGCACATGATGTACGATGGGTGCTGGTACTTGGCCCTTATATTGGCCCCCTATCCCTCATCAAACTTTGAGAACTCACACCCCCTTAAAGAGCATTTGAGATTTTATAGGTTTGCTGCCAGTAGCCATTAAAGTGTCTGAAATGGGGACACTTTTTTCAAACGCTCACAAAATCTTCTCCACTTCGATTTTTTAGCTGAATTTTTTTGTGCATGCGAACAAAAATACAAGGATCACCTCTACCAAATTTGGGGACAAAAATCTTTCTAAAAAAATTTTAAAAAATCCCAGACCACAAAAAGTTTCAAAAATCATGAAAAATAGAAAATGGGTCGTCTTGCCATAAAACTTCACATGCAGTAGGGGACCATTGTATGAATTTACAAGCCATAAAAATGGCATTCACAAGGCAGAAATATGAAGATGTTCTTGAACCCACCTACCACCCGTTCGATCCCCGGCTTGCGCATCCTGCCTCTCTGGTCAGCTAAGCATCCGCACGCTCGTTTCATGGGTTGACTTAGGCATACGGAGTTCATCCCCAATCTAAGCATACAGAGTTCATTCCTAGTCTAAGATCGGGCCAGACCAAGGGTTGCTGCAGCAGGATCAACAGCACGCAGGGGGAACCGGGCCGATCCCCAACTTGCGCATTCTGCCTCTCTGGCCGACTGAGTGCCCGCACGCCCTTTTTGTGGGTTGGCTTAGGCATAGGGAGTTCATTCCATGTCTAAGCCCCATCCGGATCAAGGGTTATGGCAGCGGGACTGGCAGCACGCAGAGGGGATCGAGTCAATCCCTGGCTTGCGCATTATGCCTCTCCGGTCGGCTCAACACCCACACGCTCAATTCGTGGGTTAACTTAGGCATACGGAGTTCATTCCAAGTCTAAGATCGGGCCGGACCGAGGGTTACGACAGCAGGATCGACAGCACGCAGGGGGGATCGAGTTGGCTTAGCGTCTGTACGCTCATTTCGAGAGTTGGCTTAGGCATACGGACTTCATTCCATGTCTAAGCATACGGAGTTCATTCCCAGTCTAAGATCGGATCGGACTGAGGGTTGCGGCAGCAGGACCAGTAGCAAGATCGACAGCAAATAGGGGGGGATCGGGCCAATCCTTGGCTTGCGCATTCTGCCTCTCCAACCGGCTGAGTGCCCGCACGCTCGTTTCATGGGTTGGCTTAGGCATACGGAGTTCATTCCACGTCTAAGCCCCAGTCGGACCGAGGGTTATGGTAGCAGGACTGGCTTGTGCATTATGCCTCTTCGACCAGCCTCTTCGACCAGCCTCTTCGGCCAACTAACCGCCCATACACTCGTTTCGTGGGTTGACTTAGGCGTACAGAGTTCATCCCCAGTCTAAGCATACGGAGTTCATTCGCAGTGTAAGATCAGACCAGTCTGAGGGTTGCGGTAGTAGGATCGACAGCACGCAGGGGGGATCGAGCCTATCCTCGACTTCCGCATTCTGCCTCTCCAGTCGGCTGAGTGTCCGCACGCCCGTTTGATGGGTTGGCTTAGGCATAGGGAGTTCATTCCATGTCTAAGCCCCAGTCGGATCGAGGTTGGTGGTAGCGGGACCGGCAGCACGTAGAGGGGGACCGAGTCGATCCCCGGCTTGCGCATTATGACTCTCCAGCCAGCTCAGCGCTCGAACGCTCGTTTCGTGGGTTGGCTTAGGCATACGGAGTTCATTCCCAGTCTAAGATCAGATTGGACCAAGGGTTACGACAGTAGGATCGACAGCATGCAGGGGGGATCGGGTCGGTCCCCGGATTGCGCATTCTACCTCTCCGGTCGGCTGAACGCCTGCATGCTTGTTTTGTGGGTTGGCTTAGGCATACAGAGTTCATTCCATGTCTAAGCATATGAAGTTCATTCCCAGTCTAAGATCAGACTAGACCGAGGGTTGTGGCAACCGGACCAACAGTAGGATCGACAGCATGTAAGGGGACCAGGTCGATCCCTGGCTTAGGCATTCTGCCTCTTCGACCGGTTGAGCGCCCGCACGCTCATTTCATGGGTTGACTTAGGCATACGGAGTTCATCCCCAGTCTAAGCATACGTAGTTCCTTCCTAGTCTAAGATTGAACTAGATCGAGGGTTGCGGCAGCAGGATCGGTAGCACACAGGGGGGACCGGGTCGATCCCTGGCTTGCGCATTCTGCCTCTCCGACCGGTTGAGCGCCCGCACGCCCGTTTCGTGGGTTGGCTTAGGCATAGGGAGTTCATTCCATGTCTATGCCCCAGCAAGACAAAGGGTTGTGGCCGTCGGACCGACAGCACACAGAGGGGGATTGGGCTGATCCCCGGCTTGCGCATTCTGCCTCTCCGATCGGCTGAACGCCTGCATGCTTGTTTGGTGGGTTGGCTTAGGCATATGAAGTTCATTCCATGTCTAAGCATACGGAGTTCATTCCCAGTCTAAGAGTTTGAGCCATGGTGCACATGCTAGGCTTGGGCATGTGCTGGTGTCGTTATTTTTTAGCCCGGGGCACCATCGTCGGAGCATCGTCGGAGCATCATCGGAGAGCCTAACCGACGGCATTGGGGGTTTTGACAATTGGGGGGCCGGGGGTGGACTCACATGGTGTGCGATGGGTGCTGGTGCTTGGCCCTTATATTGGCCCCCTATCCCTCATCAAACTTCGAGAACTCACACCCCCTTAAAGAGCATTTGAGATTTTATAGGTTTGCTGCCAGTAGGCATTAAAGTGTCTGAAATGGCGACACTTTTTTCAAATGGTCACAAAATCTTCTCCACTTCGAGTGTTTAGCTGAATTTTTTTATGCATGCCAACAAAAATACAAGGATCATCTCTACCAAATTTGGGGACAAAACTCTTTCTAAAAAAATTTTAAAAAATCCTTAACCGTAAAAAATTTTAAAAATCGTGAAAAATAGAAAATGAGTCGTCTTGCCATGAAACTTCACATGAAGGCATAGGGGACCATTATATGAATTTACAAGCCATAAAAATGGCCTTGGCATGGCAGAAATATGAAGATGTGCTTGAACCCACCTACCACCCGTTCGATCCCTGGCTGAGCGCCCGCACGCTTGTTTCATGGGTTGGCTTAGGCATACGGAGTTCATTCCATGTCTAAGCCCCAGTCGGACTGAGGGTTGTGGTAGTAGGACTGGCAATGAGATCGACAGCACACAGAGGGGGATTGGGCTGATCTTCGACTTATGCATTATGCCTCTTCGACCGGTTGAGCGCTCGCACGCTCGTTTCGTGGGTTGACTTAGGCATACGTAGTTCATCCGTAGTCTAAGCATATGGAGTTCATTCCCAGTCTAAGATCAGACTGAACCGAGGGTTGCGACAGTAGGATCGGTAGCACGCAGGGGGGATCGGGTCGATCCTCTGCTTGTGCATTCTGCCTCTCCGATCGGTTGAGTGCCCACACGCCCGTTTCATGGGTTGGCTTAGGCATAGGGAGTTCATTCCATGCTGAAGCCCCAGTCAGACCGAGGGTAGTGGCAGCAAGACTAGCAGCATGCAGAGAGGGATCGAGCTGATCCCCGACTTGCGCATTATGCCTCTTCGGCTGGCTCAGCGTCCGAACGCTTGTTTCGTGGGTTGACTTAGGCATATGAAGTTCATTCCCAGTCTAAGATTGGATCAGACCGAGGGTTGCATAGCAGGATCAATAGCACGCAGTGGGGATCGGGTCGATCCCCGACTTGCATATTTTGCCTTTCCGATCGGCTGAACACCCGCACGCTCGTTTCATGGGTTGGCTTAGGCATACGAAGTTCATTCCATGTCTAAGCATATGGAGTTCATTCCCAATCTAAGATTGGATCGGATCGAGGGTTGCGGTAGTAGGACCAGTAGCAGGATCGGTAGCATGTAGGGGGGACCGGGCCGATCCTCGGCTTACGCATTCTGCCTCTTCGATCGGCTAAGTGCCCGCACGCTCGTTTTATGGGTTGACTTAGGCATACAGAGTTCATCCCCAGTCTAAGCATACGGAGTTCATTCCCAGTCTAAGATCAAACCAGACCGAGGGTTGCAGCTACAGGATCGGCAGCACGCAGGGGGGACCAGGCTGATCCCGGTATGCACATTCTACCTCTCCGACCGGTTGAGCGCTCGTACGCCCATTTTGTGGGTTGGCTTAGGCATAGGGAGTTCATTCCATGTCTAAGCCCCAGTCAGACTGAGGGTAGTGGCAGTGGGATTGGTAGCACGCAGAGGGGGATCAGGTCGATCCTCAGCTTGCGCATTCTGGCTCTCCGACCGGCTGAGTGCCCGTACGTTCATTTCGTGGGTTGGCTGAGGCATACGGAGTTCATTCCATGTCTAAGCATATGGATTTCATTCCCAGTCTAAGAGTTTGAGCCACGGTGCACATGCTGGGCTCGGGCATGTGCTGGTACCACATTTTTTTCGCACAGGGCACCATCGCCGGAGCGTCGTCGGAGAGCCTAACCGACGGCATTGGGGGTTCCGATGATTGGCGGGCCGGGGGGTTTGCGCACATGATCTGCGATGGGTGCTGGTACTTGGCCCTTATATTAGCCCCCTATCCCTCATCAAACCTTGAGAACTCACACCCCTTAAAGAGCATTTGAGATTTTATAGGTTTGCTGCCAGTAGCCATTAAAGTGCCTGAAATGGTGACACTTTTTTCAAACGGTCACAAAATCTTCTCCACTTCAAATTTTTAGCTGAATTTTTTTACACATGCCAAAAAAAATACAAGCATCACCTCTACCAAATTTGGGGACAAAACTCTTTCTAAAAAAATTTTAAAAAATCCCGAACCGCAAAAAGTTTTGAAAATCGTGAAAAATAGAAAACGGGTCGTCTTGCCACGAAACTTCACATGAAGGCATAGGGGGCCATTGTTTGAATTTACAAGCCATAAAAATGGCATTGGAAATACAGAAATATGAAGATGTGCTTGAACCCACCTGCCACCCGTTCGATCCTCGGCTTGTTCATCCTGCCTCTCTGGTCAGCTGAGCATCCGCACGCTTGTTTCATGGGTTGACTTAGGCATACGGAGTTCATCCCCAGTCTAAGTATACGGAGTTCATTCCCAGTCTAAGATCGGATCGGATCGAGGGTTGCAACAGTAGGATCGATAGCACGTAGGGGGACCGGGCCGATCCCCGACTTGTGCATTATGCCTCTCCGATCGACTGAGCACCCGCGTGCCTATTTCGTGGGTTGGCTTAGGCATAGGGAGTTCATTCCATGTCTATGCCCCAGTCGGGCCGATGGTTATGGCAGCGGGATCGACAGCACGCAGAGGGGGATCGGGCTGATCCCCGACTTGCGCATTATGCCTCTCCGACTGGCTCAACGCCTGCACGCTCATTTCGTGGGTTGACTTAGGCATACGGAGTTCATTCCCAATCTAAGATCGAACCAGATCGAGGGTTACAGTAGCAGGATCAACAACATGCAGAGGGGGACTAGGTCGGTCCCCGACTTGTGCATTCTGCCTCTTCGACCGGCTGAGTGCCCGTACGCTAGTTTCGTGGGTTGGCTTAGGCATACGGAGTTCATTCCATGTCTTAGCATACGGAGTTCATTCCCAGTCTAAGATCGGATCAGACCGAGGGTTGCAGCAGTAGGACCAACAGCACGCAAGGGGGGACCAGGCTGATCTCGGCTTACGCATTTTGCCTCCCTGACCGGCTGAGCGCCCGCACGCTCACTTCGTGGGTTGGCTTAGGCATATGGAGTTCATTCCATGTCTAGGCCCCAGTCGGATCGAGGGTTGTGGTAGCAAGACCGGTTGTGGGATCAACAGCACGCAGAGAGGGATCGGGCTGATCCTCACTTGCACATTATGCCTCTCTGACCGACTGAGCGCCCGCATGCTCATTTTGTGCTTTGACTTAGGCATACAGAGTTCATCCCCAGTCTAAGCATACGGAGTTCATTCCCAGTCTAAGATTGAACCAGACCGATGGTTACGGTAGCAAGATCGGTAGCATGCAGGGGGGACTGGGCTGATCTTTGGCTTACACATTCTACCTGTCCGATCGGTTGAGCGCCCGCACACCCGTTTCGTGATTTGGCTTAGCCATAGGGAGTTCATTCCATGTCTAAGCCCCAACCAGATTGAAGGTTGTGGCAGTGGGACCGGCAGCACATAGAAGGGGACCGGGCCGATCCCTGACGTGCGCATTATGCCTCTCCAGCCGGCTCAGTGCCCGAACGCTCGTTTCGTGGGTTGTCTTAGGCATACAGAGTTCATTCCCAGTCTAACATCAGACCGGACTGAGGGTTGCATAGCAAGATCGACAGCACGTAGGGGGGATCGGGTCGATCCTCGGCTTGCGCATTCTGCCTCTCCGGTCGACTGAGTGCCCGCACGCTCGTTTCATGGGTTGGCTTAGGCATAGGGAGTTCATTCCTTGTTTAAGCATACGGAGTTCATTCCCAGTCTAAGATTAGACCGAACCGAGAGTTACAGTAGCAAGACCAGTAGCAGGATTGGTAGCATGCAGGGGGGACAAGGCCCATCCCCGACTTGTGCATTCTGCCTCTCCGATCGACCTCTCTAGTCGGCTGAGCGCCTGCACGCTCGTTTTATGGGTTGACTTAGGCATACGGAGTTCATCCCTAGTCTAAGCATACGGAGTTCATTCCCAGTCTAAGAGTTTGAGCCACGGTGCACATGCTGGGCTCAGGCATGTATTGGTGTCGTATTTTTTTCGCCCGGGGCACCATCGCCGAGCATCACCTGAGAGCCTAACCGGCGGCATTGGGGGTTGCAATGATTGGGGGGGCCGGGGGGTGTGCGCACATGATGTGCGATGGGTGCTGGTACTTGGCCCTTATATTGGCCCCCTATCCCTCATCGAACCTCGAGAACTCACACCCCCTTAAAGAGCATTTGAGATTTTATAGGTTTGCTGCCAGTAGCCATTAAAGTGTTTGAAATGGGGACACTTTTTTCAAACGATCACAAAATCTTCTCCACTTTGAGTTTTTAGCTGAATTTTTTGGTGCATCCCAACAAAAATACAAGGATCACCTCTACCAAACTTGGGGACAAAACTTATTCTAAAAAAATTTTAAAAAATCCTGAATCGCAAAAAGTTTCAAAAATTGTGAAAAATAGAAAACGGGTCATCTTGCCACGAAACTTCACATGAAGGCATAGGGGACCATTGTATGAATTTACAAGCCATAAAAATGGCATTGGCATGGCAAAAATATGAAGATGTGCTTGAACCCACCAACCACCCGTTCGATCCCCGGCTTGTGCATCCTGCCTCTCTGGTCGGCTGAGCGTCCGCACGCTCATTTCGTGGGTTGAGTCTAAGCATACGAAGTTCATTCCCAGTCGAAGATCAGATCAGACCATAGGTTGTGGCTGTATCAGAATGTCTAGATTTAGGGATCTATCGTTAGGCATTGACTTTTATGAGTTGCCACCAATCTTTTTTTATCTAGGTGCGATTGGCCACCTATGGAATCTGTCCTTTTAGGGAACACCTAAGTTTAAGGGTCCCTAAAAGAATAGGTTCAGGTCTACTAACCAGAACAGGGTTCGGGAGTTCGGTTACGTGTGAGGAAGGTTATAGCACCATCACAACACCCATCAAAAGATGGTACCAGCTGAAATTTGTGTTATCCAATGAGCCTTAAAATTTTACCAAGTAATTAATTATTGGAAATTATTCTCAATTGACTCTAATACTTTTAGCAGAAAATTGAGAAAATCCCCTTACCTCAAGAGTATGCAAGAAAGACTACTGTTTCACTTGCAGAGGCTCTATCGTCGGATTATTTAAAAAAAATCAAAATCAAAATCAAAATAAAAAGGAAGGAAAGAATGATTGTTTTTGTGCAGGGAAAATTGATACTTTCAACTTTTCTCTAAAAATATTTTTTTTGAAACTTTAATTTCGAGGAAAATTGATACTTTCAACTTTTCCTCAAAAATTGATTTTTTTGAAAATTTATTTTTAAGGAAAATTGATACTTTCAACTTTTCCCCAAAAATATTTTTTGGAAACTTTTATTTTCAAGGAAAATTGATACTTTCAACTTTTCCTCAAAAACCTTTTTTTGAAAATTTATTTTTAAGGAAAATTGATACTTTCAACTTTTCTCCAAAAATATTCTTTTTTGATTTTTATTTAAAGAAAATAAAATAATAAAACAAAATAAAAGTGAAAATAAAAAAAATAAAATAAAGAAAAGTAAAACCAAGATAAAAAATAAAATAAAGGTAAAAAGGATACTAAATAAACCTAATCTAATAAATAAAAAAACAAATAATAAAAAAAAACCTGGAGCAGCTTGGAGTACGGCTCAGCTCGACTCGGTTCAAGGAAGAAAAAACGGCTCGGAGAAGCGGCTTTGGAGCTCGGCTCGGCTCGGAGGGGGCAGACACACGTGGGTCAAGAAGCGGGTCGACGCTCGGGTCAGGTCGGATCTCGGTAAAACACGTGGATCTTCTGGGTCACTTAAGGCAAAAACGACGTCATTTTGGGAGGGTATATAAGGCGCTTCCCTCTATTTTTCGGCAGAAAGCTCCTTCCCTCTCTCTCTCTTCTTCCGTTTCTCTCCCGTTTCTCTCTAAACTGCTGAAGAACTTCGATTGAATGTACGTCGAATTGTGGAAAATTTCACTGGAATCTGGATTTTTGGCCGGAAGTTGGCCGAAAGGTGGTCGATTTCTGGGAAAGGTCACCGAAAATTGGGCAGCTCGCCAGAAACTTCAAAGTTGGCCAAAATTTTTGTCGAAAAATTCAACTTTCGCCAAAAAATTCAACCGAAATCTGGAATTTTCTAGAAATTACAAGAAAAAAATCGCCCAAAATCTTCAAAAAAATTCCTATTAACTCCCAGAGTACTTCTTAGCCTTCTATACTCTTCTATCTCTCAAATTAGTAGCTTTGCTCACTTTTTTTCTCTCTGTGTGTTTCTATTCCAGGAGGTCCCTTTTATAGGGATTGATCAGGAGTTTCTGATCAATCCCAATTCCTCTTTGGACGTGGATTCAATCTTTGAATCCAATCTGGACTCTTCTGATTGAATCCCCATTCCCAGTAGGATTCTTCAGCCTTCAATCTCAACCTTCCAAAATAAAAATCAAATAAAAAAATAATAGATAATTAGAAAAGATAAATAAAAAAAATATTATAGGATAAATAAAAAAATAATAATAATAACAAATATATAATTAGATAAATAAAAATACAAAACTAAATAAAATAAAAAAATATATATATTAATAATAGTAATAATAAATAAATAATAAATACATAGGATTTAAAGGAAAATATATACATAAAATATAGAATAAAAAAATAAAAAAAATAAAAAATAACAAAAATAAAATTGGACTTACCCATTTGGACCAGGCCCAATTGATCCGGGCCTGGACCAAATTGGGTGTCTACAGTTGCCCCTTTTTGCACATTTTCTGTAAAACAGAAAATTGTGCAAAGACGTAGACACCCAATCAAAATTCAACTCAATATTTTCATTTTTTGATTTTTTTTATATTTTTTTTTGTTTGCTTTTGTTTTTGGTTTTGTTTTTTTTTTTTAACCAAAGCTCCTCTAACCAGAGGCTCAACGACTTTGAAAAAATAAATTGCTCCTCTAAACAGAGGCTCAACGACTTTGGAAAAATAAATTGCTCTTCTAAACAAAGGCACCACGACTTTGAAAGTAAATTGCTCATCAAAATAGAGGCACCACGACTTTTGAAAGTAAATTGCTCCTCTAAATAGAGGCACCACGACTTTGAAAAGTAAATTGCTCCTCTAAACAGAGGCACCACACTATTGAAAAAATAAATTGCTCCTTGACAATCATGTCCAAAGCAGTTGAAAGTTGTGTTTGAAGGAATTTCAGGAGATAGCACCCAAAGGTCTTATAAATCAACCCTGATACCAAAAGACATCCTATTTCAAGGATTAGGAACTTACCTGACAAGCTTTTCCTTTTTCAATTTTGCAAAATATCTTGATATCTGTCTTCTCTATGTGGGATGTTGGAACACCCCTGCTTCTTGAATCTATACACTATACTTTCCTGAAAGTAGTGTATGCTATGCAAATGCATATGAATTTCAATGCATGCTATGCAAATGTTGGCCAATTAATTCCTGTTCAATGTATGGTACTCAAGTTTCTCAAGCTTTCTCTTGGGCATCAAGCCTTTTGATTCTTCAGAGATCCAATTACACTACTCTTCTAAGATTGAACCAATGTAGCTCTTAATTGTTTCTTCCACTCATAATCTTCCTGTAAAAAAATCTCTTCCCAGATTCAATGTCCTAATCAGGAACTGAACATCTCGATTCTGCCTTTATCACTCTTGATTTATTCAATGTAATGTAAAAAATCTTTTTATATTGTTATTCATTCATCAATCATTATTTCAAACTCAAAAAGTAAGAATGTATTTGCACATTTCTTCCATGGTGGGGTACTAAGAAGAAAGGAATATGAATGGTTGGGAATAGTTATCAGAAAAAGGCACAAAGAATGAAATAAAATGTTTTTTTTATTAGCAAAATGTTGGCAAACTTTGGCCAAGAAAGAATTACAAGGATAGGTATGGGGACAAAGCCCAAAATGAACAATCAGATAATCATGATAACACATCTCCAAGTTCTTTCTGAAAACTCAATCCTCTGATGTATTTAACAAGTTGGAACTCTTCCGAATTTGCTAGCCTCCATATCAGCGGACTTTTAAATTCAATGTTGTATTCTCCTTATCTAAGCTGCCTTTTCAGGTTTTCAACTTAGACAAACCCCCTATGACTCAAATCGCCCTTTTAGGGTTTTTGCCTTAAGTCCTCCTTTTTCACTTTTTCTTTTTTCATTTTTTTATTTTTTCTATTTTTTCATTTTTTCTCTTTTTTTTATTTCATCATTTTTTTCTTTTTTTCATTTTTTTCAAGCATAGCATTTCTTCACAGCATCAGAATTTATAGGATAGAGTAAATCATTTCCATCCATCTTAGTCAGTATCAGTGCTCCACCCGAAAAAGCCCGTTTCACCACATACGACCCTTCCCAATTTAGAGTCCATTTTTCTCTACTATCATGCTGGATTGGGAGAATTCTTTTCAAAACCAACTCTCCTTCTCGAAAACAACAGGGCCGAGCCTTCTTATCATGAGCCCTCATCATTCTCCTTTTATATAGCTGACCATGGCACAATGCAGTCAATCTCTTTTTTTCTATGAAATTTAACTGCTCATAATGTTCTCGGATCCATTCAACTTCTTCCAACTCAACTTCTTTTAAAACTCTCAAAGAGGGGATCTCTACTTCCATTGGTAGTACAGCTTCTATCCCATAAACCAAAGAAAATGGGGTTGCCCCAGTAGAGGTGCGAACTGACGTTCGATATGCATGCAATGCAAATGGCAACTTCTTATGCCAATCTTTGTAAGTCTCGGTCATCTTTTCCAAAATCCTCTTTATGTTCTTATTGGCTGCCTCAACTGCCCTATTCATTTTCGGACGGTATGGTACCAAGTTATGATGCTTGATCTTGTATTGAGCACATATTTCTTGCATCATCTTACTATTTAGATTCTTAGCATTGTCAGAAATAATTCTCTCCAGAAGTCCATATCTATAGATGATCTCTTTTTTTATGAACTTGCAAACCACGGAGCGTGTCACATTTGCATATGATGCTACTTCTACCCATTTTGTGAAATAATCTATCATCACAAAAATGAATCTGTGCCGGTTAAAGGCCTTTGGGGTGATTGGGCTAATGACATCCATGCCCCACATTGAAAATGGCCATGGTGGTGCCATAACATGTAAAGCAGATGGTGGAGCATGGATCTTATCAGCATATATCTGGCACTTACGAGCATAGTCAATGCAATCATTCTCCATCGTCAACCAGTAATATCCCACTCTCATGATCTGTCTTGCCATCACATGTCCACTAGTATGTGCCCCACATATTCCATCATGCACCTCTTTAATGATTTTTTTCGTTTCAGTCTCATTTAAGCACCTCAATAATACTTGATCCTTGCTTTTTTTGTACAGGACATCCTCGTCCAGGAAGAAGCTCATAGCCAATCTTCGAATGACCCTTTTATCATTTTCTGTTGCTTAAACTAGATACTGCTGATCCTTGACATACTGTAAGATGTCATAATACCAGGGCTTTCCATTTTCTTCTCCCTCTATATTAGAATAATAAGCTGGTATATCCTTAACATCTAACTTGATGGGCTGAATGTCGGTATTATCATTAACTCGAATCATTGCAGCCAGAGTAGCCAATGCATCAGCAATCAAATTCTCTTCTCGAGGTAAGTGATCAAACTGGATATCTTCAAATTGTTTCATCAACTCTAGAATATACTTATGATACGAAACGAGTTTTAAATCTCTCGTCTCCCATTCTCCTTTCAACTGATATATGACTAGAGCTGAGTCTTCAAACACTTTCAGTACTTTCACTCTTCTATCTATAGCAGCTTGCAAGCCCGGGACACATGCCTCATATTCAGTGATGTTATTTGTGCAATTGAAATTTAACCTCGCTGTTACAGGACAATATTGTTCTTCTGGAGAAATTAGAATTGCCCCAATTCCATGCCCCAAGGCATTAGCAGCTCCATCAAAGTACATTCTCCAACATTTTTCTACATGTTCCCCTTCCTCCGATTGGGAAATAGTCATTAAGTCTTCGTCATGGAATTTCAGCTTCATCGACTCGTAGTCTTCAGTAGCACGATCTATAAGAAATTCTGCTATAATGCCTCCTTTTATTATTTTTTGGCTCACGTATATAATATCATATTTCGAGAGCATTACTTGCCATCTAGTGATTCTCCCAGATAAAGAAAGTTTCTCGAAGATATACTTAATTGGATCCAATTTCGCTATGAGCCATGTAGTATGATAGAGCACATACTGTCTGAGTCTTTTGGCAGTCCACGCTAATGCACAACACATTTTCTCCAATGAAGAATACTTGGATTCATATTCAGTGAACTTTTTACTCAGATAGTAAATAGCTCTCTCCTTTCGGTTGGCCTCGTCTTGCTGTCCTAGCACACATCTCATTGAATTTTCACATACGGTTAAGTATAAGATTAAAGATTTCCCTGGAACAGGTGGCACCAATACTGGAGGGTTTGATAAATATTGCTTAATTTTATCAAACGCCTCTTGACATTCTGCATTCCATTTCCCAGGATTATTCTTACGGAGAAGCTTAAATATGGGATCACATTTGTAAGTAAGCTGAGAGATGAATCGAGAAATGTAGTTCAATCTCTCCAGAAAACCTTGAACTTCTTTTGGTGTGCTGGGAGGTGACAAATTCTGGATGGCCCGTATCTTATCGGGATCAACTTCAATTCCTCTTTCACTGACCACAAAGCCTAACAATTTCCCTGACTTTACCCAAAATGTGCACTTGGCTGGGTTTAATTTGAGCTGAAATTTTCTCAATCTTTCAAATAACTTTTTGAGGCTAGTAACATGATCTTCATCCTCACAAGACTTTGCAATCATATCGTCTACATACACCTTAATCTCTTTGTGCATCATGTCATGAAAGAGTGTTACCATGGCTCTTTGATATGTTGCCCCAGCATTCTTTAGCCCGAAAGGCATGACTTTATAGCAGAAGGTTCCCCACATGGTCACAAAAGTAGTCTTTTCCATATCCTCTGCAGCCATTTTATCTGATTATACCTCGAAAAACCATCCATAAAAGAGAAAATCGAATGCTTAGCCGTGTTATCTACCAGTGTGTCAATATGAGGCAAAGGAAAGTTATCCTTTGGACTAGCCTTATTCAAGTCCCGATAGTCTACACACATTCATACTTTTCCATCTTTCTTAGGAACTGGGACTATATTGGCTACCCATTCTGGATACTTAGCCACTTGTAGAAAACCTACATCAAATTGTTTCTTCACCTCCTATTTAATCTTTAGTAGCATTTCAGTCTTCATCCGTCTCAGTTTCTGCTAAACTGGCTTACATTCTGGCTTTAAAGGTAACCTGTGCTCCACTATTTCTGTGCTCAGCCCTGGCATATCCTGGTAAGACCAAGCAAATATATCTACAAATTCTTGAAGTAGGTATGCCAATCATTGCCTATCTCCAGATGAAAGTGAAGTGCCCATTCTAACCTCTTTCTTATTTTTTTCATCTCTCAGATTCACTAAGTCCACTACCTCCTGATGAGGCTCAATTGGCTTATTCTCTTGTTCAATCATCCTCATTAGGTCCGAAGGCATAACATATTCTTCAGAATTTTCTTCATTGTCAAGTTCATCAGTGTTAATTGAATTCTCAAAGCTAACCTCTTGATTGTTATCATGATTATCTTCATGTTCATTTAAAGACCTGCAATTGAATGAAATAGGATATGTTGGCAAGATGTGCTTGGAGAGATAAAAATAATGAAGACACAAGAAGAAATGAATGAAAATGCATACTTCCTAATTTTTATTAAAAATAATAAATGATGAATAGCCCAAACAAAAAAGATCACCCCAATGCCTTGGGCAATAACTGTTGGGATGTTACAATTACATTGTATCAAAATCAAAAGTCAAAGGCATCTCGATGGCACTCCAATTATTGAGCTCAAAATCTGGTGGACAAAGACGAACCTACTCCTCTTGATTAACCCTCACTTTATCTTCAATAGCATTAATGGCTAACTGGGCAAAATCATCTTCCACACTTTTGCTTGCATCTGGGTACATGAATCCTCTAGGTCTGAAGGTTTCATACAAGTGTGGGATAAACATCAGTCTTGCTATCTTTCTTGATGGCCTTTTTTTGACTTCCCACTCTGTCATCTCATAGCCTAGGCCCACCCTGTCGCTATTGTCTATTATTGTTGGAGGTTCTTTAATTCCCTACAAGTTTTTGCCTAGCCCAAGTCTTGGATACCAGCCCTTGTTGATGACTTGGCTCACCACTATCTTTGAAAAAAGCTGACTTTGAAATCCTTCCCCTATAGAATTGACCAATTCAAAAGATCGATAGGAGCATTCCAATGCTTCTTCGGCAGCCTCTACGTATGGAGTGTTCAATGGTTGGGTCACTAGCATGTCTTTCTCCCCAACTACCACTACCAATTGACCTTTTACATTGAACTTGATCTTCTGGTGTAAAGTAGAAGGCACAGCTCCTGCCATGTGAATCCATGGTCTTCCTAATAGACAGCTGTAAGATGGAAAGATATCCATCACTTGAAATTTTATATTGAAGGTGCAAGGCCCAATTTGTAAAGGCATTTCAATATCCCTCAAGACTTCTTTTCTGGTCCCATCAAAGGCTTTCACAATCATCTGACTATCCCTCATATGGGAATAATCAATGGGTAGCCTTGCCAAAGTTGACATAGGCATGACGTTGATAGTAGAGCCATTATCGATAAAGACCTTGGCTATAATATGGCTCTTGCACTTGACTGTGATATGTAGAGCCTTGGCATTTTTTTCCCTCTAAAGGAATCTCATCATCACTGAATGAAATGTGATTTGGCATGACTAAATTTCCAGCCAGGTGATTCACATATTCAACAGATACATTATGTGCCACGTATTCCTGATTCAACACTTTCAGTAGGGCATTTCGGTGTGGCTCTGAGTTCAGCAACAGTGATAATAATGAGATTCGAGCTAGCATTTGATTCAACTGTTCCATAACAGAATACTCACTATGTTTTACCAGCTTCAAAAATTCACAAACCTCTCTTTCTGATACTAGCTTTGGCTGATCTTCTTCAGGTTCTATCTCAGGATTATTTCATCTTTCTCTTTCTTTAGCTTTCTTCCTTCTAGCTTTCTCTAACATTTCTAAAGTGTAACATCTCCCACTTCAGGTAATGCCTCTTACACCAGTTATATTGGAAGCATCGACTTTGGAAACCTCTTCTTTCTGCCCCTGAACTACAGTGTCACAGCCATATCTCCAGGGTACAGCTTTATCATCTTTGTATGGAAAAGGAGTCAGGACTTTAAAAGTTATCGACCTGGGGAGGAGTTTATCTATGACTGACTTTGGTTTGTTTCCACACTGAATTGTCATTGGTTTTGGAAATAACTTTACAGGCCTATCAGTCATGTACACTTCAGCATTCTTTAAGTTTTTTCTTTCTTCATAAATCTCCATTTGATGTGAATCCAAGAGTTTTTGCACCTCTTGGTGAAACTGCTCACAGGTCTCAATGGAATGGCCCATTGCCCCACTATGATACTTACAACTGGTGCCAGCTATATATGCTCTATGATAGCTGTGTGGACTTACTAGTTGTATCATGTCTGCTCTTCGTAAAATATTGAACAGTTGGCTGAGAGGTGTCTTAATATTTGCCACTTCTTTCTTTACATGGTGCTCCTGTTCTTCACCTAAGCATTCATATTATGATTTGGCAAAGGATTGCCACTAACATTCGACGTAATCATCCCTCTAGTATCAAAGCAAATCATCCCATCCTTGATCAACCGTTGCACTTTATGTTTCAGGGTAGTGCAATTTTTGATAGAGTGACCAGCAATCCCATAATGGTAGTCATAGTGGGCGGTGGGATCATACCACTTGGGGTAAGGTGGCTTGAGGGGTTTCAATTTACTTGGAGCAATCAAATGATTGTTGTAGAGCTCCTTATATAATTTCGAATAGGTCATTGGAATTGGGTCAAAAATAGGTTTCTCACGAGTAGTTTGTTGCTCCCGTGAGCCACCAATAGGGTTAGTTGGGTGATTTTGGGGTCTTTGAATGTTAGGACTGTACATGGTATTTTGGGGTCTATGAGGGGCTTGATATGTTTGGGGGTATGGTGGTTGTGTAAATGGTTGATATGGGTGAAAGGAAGTGTTATTTACAGCAGGGTGATATGGCATATATTCTGGTGGTGGGTAAGGTGAATAACCTCTAAGTTGCTGTCTATCAAAGCTCACAGCCTGAGCTTCAGTTTCTTTTTTCTTTGGGACTCTTTTGCTAGATGCTTCATTTCCTTCTAGCTTGCCATTTTTTATGGCACTCTCAATGATTTCTCCTGAGATTACCATATTAGCAAAATTTTTTGTTGCATTCCCTATCATCTTTTCATAATAAAGAGGTTTTAAAGTGCTAACAAATAGCACTGTAGTTTCTTTCTCAGTCAGAGGAGGTTGTACCTGATAAGCAAGATCCCTTCATCTCTGGGCATACTTTTTAAAAGACTCGTTTGCCTTTTTCTCCAGATTTTGTAAAGACAAACGATCAGGGGCCAAATCAATGATATGTCGATATTGACTGATAAAGTCATGTGCCATATCACTCCAAGAGTGAATGCGAGTCCTGTCCAACTGAACATACCATCTGGCCATAGAGCCAGTAAGACTGTCCTGGAAAACATGCATAAATAGTTTTTCATCATGCGCATGAGCTGCCATCTTTCTACAATACATGGTGATGTGGGTTTTGGGGCACTTTGTACCGTCATATTTTTCAAATTTCGGTGCTTTGAACTTATAGGGGATAACCACATCAGGAACTAAGCAGAGCCCAGTAGCATCAACCGACCCATAAAAGCTAAATCTTTCCACATCCCTTAGCCTTTGCTCTAGCATGCTAATCTTGGAACTTTCCTAAACTTCCACTCTCATTTTTTCCTTCTCCTTCTTTTTTAAATCATCTAGATCAGGAATTAGTTCTGCTGCCTTTTCAGTGAAGATAGGATTTATATAACTATTATACTACCCTGGGTTGAAAGTTGATGGCATTCCAGGATATGTTGGATATACGAAGTGTTGTGGCGGGACCTCTTGGGCAGACTGGGCTTGAAGTGGGCCAAAACTTGGAGGGTACAAAGGGTCAGCCACTTCTTGTAATGGGGGAACTTGCTGGCTTGTATTTTCTACAACTCATTTTCCTTTATTCATATTATTAAGAGCCTCCAAAATCTTGCTTAGCTCACTTTCAATCTTCTCTTGTGCTTTTTCTATCTTTTCAAATCTATGGGAACTTTCTTCCTCCATTTGCCTTGCTCTGGATCTTGTGTTGTATTGATAGGCAGGATTTTCACTAGATGGAGCTATCCTGGGACCTTGAGTACCATATCTCAGAATTAGTAAATTTGCATGATCATCACATAGTTGCTTTGTTAAGTGTAATGAATGAGAATGCAATGAATGAAAAATGCATGTATGCAAAGAACATTTGCCTTAAAACGGTATTCAACTAAAAATTTTTATTTATTCCAAAAAAACTTTGATCTACATTGAGTTTATCATCCTAGAATTATAACCATAAAATTGTTTGATCTGTTCATACTGGGCCTTGGCTTCTTCTATGAAGTTCAAGAGACGCTGTCCATGTTCTCCTACTGGGCCACCACTTGTCTTAATGCCTCTACCTCTTCCACCATCTCTCTTGCCTTACACACCTCTTTATGAATTTGGGTTGTTAAGTGCTCAATGTATTTTTGCCTGCCTAGGTTCTCTTTTTTACCACACCAGACTTGGTATGATAATTCTCTATGTTCTCTAACCAATGAAGTGATATGGTCTCTTTGTTCATCCAACTTTTGACTTAACCTGCTCAAATAACTGTTTAGCATGTTAATTTCTGCCTGTGCTTCGATACTTTTTTCTTCCAATTCAGCATACTCTTGTTTTAATCTTGTATTTTCCTCAATCAGCTCAACAATGGTTATTTCTTTGGCCCTTTCTCTCACACATAGCCTCTTATGCTCCTGGTGTAACTTTGCTAGATCTTTAGTAGCTGTATCACGTTCTCTAGCAATCTTGTGAACTTTAACTTCATAACTTTCGGCTCTACCTTTTCGCTGGGCTTTTTCTTCTTGAAGTTCCTAAATTTCTTTCTTTAACTTGATCTTTTCAAACTCAAATTTTTTTGTTGCCAGCTCTAACTCTGATGGTGTCTCTTCAAGTTTTTCTTCTGTTGGTGGTTGAGAGATTTCATAAGTGAATACCATTTCTTGTCTTTTCTTTGTTCTCCAAACCAAGTACCCTGGGGTGACTTTTTTAGTGAACGGTCCAAGACTCACTCTTTGGGGATTTTTCCATGCTTTAATCATCTCATTCATCCTTTGAAATGCTTTAGGCTCACTGTAAGAGAAGTCTAACTGATGAAGCCCATAAGTCATAGGAATAAACTGTTCTCCCCCCAATTACCTTCTCACTAAGAGTGGTGCATAATTTGTTACTCCCCATAAACCTAGAAGTGGAACCACTTTACTATCCCCACATTGATACAACATAGGGTCATGATTCATCCATGGGGCCAACCATCTCACCCTGGCACTTTCCAACTTTTGTAAGAAAGTTATCCATTCTTGTTTAGACTTCCGCTTTGAGCACCCACTTTCACAGAATTCTTTGATCAAAAAATGATTACGGATATAAAGCTTCGAGAAAGCACCATTTCCTTAATCAAAATGGCCTTTCATCCACAAGTACAATAACTGTATGCATCCTATGAAGTGCCCTCCATTCCGACAACAATAACTCAAAGATCTGATAGTCTCTGCTAATATTACCGTTGAAGGATTACAACCATTGATCACACTCTCGAAGAAATCAACCACCGCTATTTCAACATACCCCAAAACCTTTGGAAAGATTACTAGTCCGTATATAGCCAAGGCAAATATGTCTAACCCCCGTTCTTCATTGGCATGCTATATTAGAAACTCATGAAAGAACTTCCAAGGTAAGCAGACCTGTTCTTGTTTCTTCTTTGTATGAGAATCCACAACTTCCTTGTCTATCCCCATGAGTTGAGCCAGACTTTTACGAAATCCTGACTTATGTTTTTTGACATATATATTGTCAGGAGTCTTGAGGTGTAGACCCAACAAAATCGAGTATTCTTCGATGGTGGGAGTCATATCAGCTTCATTAAAGATGAAGCACTTGTATGTAGGATCCCAGAATTATGCTACAGCTCTAATTAGTTGATCATCGACAACCACTGCTAGAAGGTGTGCTATATGCCCATGTTTCTGACAAAACTGCTCTTGTCTTGGCAGACTCATCTTCTTCCAGATATCAACCAAATTCTCTAACTTATTCTGTTTGAGGAGGATAGATGTTTCTTGAGATAGAGTAGAGTCATACCCAATTGGCAAGCAATCTCCCATCTTCAGTTGAATCTTTTCTAACTGGGCCCTTACTTCATTAGGTGTCCCACAGGGTGCTAATACTGATGAAGAACAAACTAAGCGTTCATTGGCGTCCATGAAAAAAAATTTGTTGAAGACCATTTTTCAAGCAAATGTTTTTTATGCAACTTTATGATATGCATATGAACCAATGCAAAAGAATAAGAAAAAGGTTAGTATACCCAAAAAAAAGAACAAATAACTAAGTAAATTTAAACATCACACAAAGTAAAAGGAATGAATCCTATGCTTTTGGTCAATTCTAAAAGGGAAGAGTGATGGCTCTATCTATAGGTTAGGAACTCTTAAGGTTCACTATATGCGGTTTTAGGGTCAAAGTCTAAAGGTCCTCAAATTGTTCCTTACATCCTTGTCCATCATAGACTAGTAAGGCACCCTAATCCTCACCCATTACAGGCTACAAGCGAAAAATGTTCAATTTGAGTGGGAGTATTTCGCTAGCCACTGTGGAGGCATTAGACCTCACGAAAGCAATAGGTACTTTACTCCCTCCTAGAGGGACAGAGCTCGGGTATAGAGCTCATGTTATGCACATGCACATGAATGACATAATTAATAAAGTAAATAAACATGAATGAATAATAATACATATATACAAAAGGGTTCAATTTTATTAGGCTTTTGGATAACACAAATTATTTGCTGGCCTGACTCTCAAAGTCCCCAGTGGAGTCACCAAGCTATATCAGAACGTCTAGATTTTGGGATCTATCGCTAGACATTGACTTTTAGGAGTCGCCACCAATCTTTTTTTATCTAGGTGCGATTGGCCACCTATGGACTCTGTCCTTTTAGGGAACACCTAAGTTTAAGGGTCCCTAAAAGAATAAGTTCAGGTCTACTAACTAGAACAGGGTTCGGGAGTTCGGTTACGTGTGAGGAAGGTTATAGCACCCTCACAACGCCCATCAAAAGATGGTACCAGCTGAAATTTGTGTTATCCAATGAGCCTTAAAATTTTACCAAGTAATTAATTATTGGAAATTATTCTCAATTGACTCTAATACTTTTAGCAAAAAATTGAAAAAATCCCCTCACCTTAAGAGTATGCAAGAAAGACTACTGTTTCACTTGCAAAGGCTCCATCGTTGTATTATTTAAAGAAAAAATTGAAATCAAAATCAAAATAAAAAGGAAGGAAAGAATGATTGTTTTTGTGCAGGGAAAATTGATACTTTCAACTTTTCCCTAAAAATATTTTTTTTCAAACTTTAATTTCGAAGAAAATTGATACTTTCAACTTTTCCTCAAAAATTGATTTTTTTGAAAATTTATTTTTAAGGAAAATTGATATTTTCAACTTTTCCTCAAAAATTGATTTTTTTGAAAATTTATTTTTAAGGAAAATTGATACTTTCAACTTTTCCCCAAAAATATTTTTTGGAAACTTTTATTTTCAAGGAAAATTGATACTTTCAACTTTTCCTCAAAAACCTTTTTTTGAAAATTTATTTTTAAGGAAAATTGATACTTTCAACTTTTCGCCAAAAATATTTTTTTTGGAAAATTTTGATCTTCAAGGAAAATTGATACTTTCAACTTTTCCTCAAAAAAAACCCTTTTTTGAAATTTTATTTTTAAGGAAAATTGATACTTTCAACTTTTCCCCAAAAATATTCTTTTTTTATTTTTATTTAAAGAAAATAAAATAATAAAACAAAATAAAAGTGAAAATAAAAAAAATAAAATAAAGAAAAGTAAAACCAAGATAAAAAAATAAAATAAGGGTAAAAAGGATACTAAATAAACCTAATCTAATAAATAAAAAATAAATAAAAAAAAACCTAGAGTTGCTCGGAGTACGGCTCGGCTCGGCTCGGCTCAAGGAAGAAAAAACGGCTCGAAAAAGCGGCTTTGGAGCTTGGCTCGGCTCGACTCGGCTTAGAAGGGGCAGACACGGGCGGGTCAGGAAGCTGGTCGACGCTCAGGTCGGGTCAAAACTTGGCAAAACACGCGGATCCTCTGGGTCACTTAAGGTAAAAACAACGTCGTTTTGGGAGGGTATATAAGGCTCTTCCTTCTGTTTTTTGGTAGAAAGCTCCTTCCCTCTCTCTCTCTTCTTCCCCTTCTCTCTAAACTGTTGAAGAACTCCGGTTGAATGTACGTCAGATTCTGGAAAATTTCACTGGAATCTAGATTTTTGGCCGGAAGTTAGCCGGAAGTTGGCCGGAAGGTGGTCGGTTTCTGAGGAAGGTCGTCGGAAACTGGGCAACTCACCGGAAACTTCAAAGTTGGCCGGAATTTTCGTCAAAAAATTCAAATTTCGTGAAATATTCAATCGGAATATGGAATTTTCCAGAAATTCCCAGAAAAAAATCGCCCAAAATCTTCAAAAAAATTCCTACTAACTCCCAGAATACTTCTTAGTCTTCTATACTCTTCTATCTCTCAAATCAGTAGCTTTGGTCACGTTTTTTCTCTCTGTGTGTTTTTGTTCTAAGAGGTCCCTTTTATAGGGATTGATCAGGAGTTTCTGATCAATCCCAATTCCTCTTTGGATGGGGATTCAATCTTTGAATCCAATCTGGACTCTTCTAATTGAATCCCCATTCCCAATAGGATTCTTCAGCCTTCAATCTCAACCTTCTAAAATAAAAATCAAATAAAAAAAATAATAGATAATTAGAAAAGATAAATCAAAAAAATATTATAGGATAAATAAAAAAATAATAATAATAACAGATATATAATTAGATAAATAAAAATACAAAAATAAATAAAATTAAAAATTAAAAATATATATTAATAAATAGTAATAATAAATAAATAATAAATACATAGGATATAAAGGAAAATATATACATAAAATATAGAATAAAATAATAAAAAAATAAAAAATAACAAAAATAAAATTGGACTTACCCAATTGGACCAGGCCCAATTGATCCGGGCCTGGACCAAATTAGGTGTCTACAGCGGCAGCAAGATCGGTAGCACGCATGGGGGACTGGGCCGATACCCGGCTTGTGCATTCTGCCTCTTCGGCCAGCTGAGCGCCCGCACGCTCATTTCGTGGGTTGGCTTAGGCATACGAAGTTCATTCTAAGTCTAAGCCCCAGTCGGACCGAGGGTTGTGGCAGCAAGACCTGCAGCAGGATCAGCAGCATGCAGATGAGGATCGGGCTGATCCCCAGCTTACGCATTATGCCTCTCCAGCTGGCCTCTCCGACTAGCTGAACGCCCGCACGCTCGTTTCGTGGGTTGACTTAGGCATACGGAGTTCATCCCCAATCTAAGCACATTCCCAGTCTAAGATCAGACCGGATCAAGAGTTATGGCAGCAGGATCGACAGCATGCAGGAAGGACCGGGCCGATCCCCGACTTACACATTCTGTCTCTCCGACCAGCTGAGCGCCCGTCCGCCCTTTTCGTGGGTTGGCTTAGGCATAGGGAGTTCATTCCATTTATAAGCCCTAGCCGGACCGAGGGTTGTGACAACGGGATCGACAGCACGCAGAGGGGGATCGAGTCGATCCCCAGCTTAAGCATTATCCCTCTCCGACCGGCTCAGCATCTGAACGCTCGTTTCGTGGAATGACTTAGGCATACATAGTTCATTCCCAGTCTAAGATCGGATCGGACCAAGGGTTACAGAAGCAGGATCGACAACACGCAGGGGGGATTGGGCCGGTCCCCGGCTTGCGCATTCTGCCACTCCGGATGGCTGAGCGCTTGTACGCTCGTTTCATGGGTTGGCTTAGGCATACTGAGTTCATTCCATGTCTAAGCATACAGAGATCATTCCCAGTCTAAGATCGGACTGGACCGAGGGTTACAGTAGCAGGACCAGCAGCAAGATCGGTAGCACCCTGGGGGGGACTGGGCTAATCCCCAGCTTGCGCATTCTACCTCTCTGGCCAGCCTCTTCGGTCGGCTGAGCGCCCACACGCTCATTTTGTGGGTTGACTTAGGCATACAAAGTTATTCCCAGTCTAAGCATAAGATCGAATCCGATCGAGGGTTGCGGTAGCAGCATCGATAGCATGCAGGGGGGACGCGTCGATCCCCGACTTGCGCATTCTGCCTCTCCGGTCGGCTGAGCGCCCGCATGCCCGTTTCGTGGGTTGGCTTAGGCATAGGGAGTTCATTCCATGTCTAAGCCCCAGCCAGACCGAGGGTTGTGGCAGCGAGACTGGCAGCACGCAGAGGGGGACCAGGCCGATCCCCGGCTTGCACATTCTGGCTCTCTGGCCGGCTGAGCGCCCGCACGCTCGTTTCGTGTGTTGGCTTAGGCATACAGAGTTCATTCCATGTCTACGCATACGAAGTTCATTCCCAGTCTAAGAGTTTGAGCCACGGTGCACATGCTGGGCTTGGGCATGTGCTGGTGCCACATTTTTTTCACTCGGGGCACCATTGTCAGAGCATCGCTGGAGAGCCTAACCGGCGGCATTGGGGGTTCCGACGATTGGGGGGCCGAGGGGGTGTGCGCACATGATGTGCGATGGGTGCTGGTACTTGGCCCTTATATTGGCCCCCTATCCCTCATCAAACCTCGAGAACTCACACCCCTTTAAAGAGCATTTGAGATTTTATAGGTTTGCTGTCAGTAGCCATTAAAGTGTTTGAAATTGGGACACTTTTTTCAAACGATCACAAAATCTTCTCCACTTCATTTTGTTAGCTGAATTGTTTTGTGCATACCAACAAAAATATAGGCACCACCTCTACCAAATTTGGGGACAAAAATCTTTCTAAAAAAATTTTAAAAAATCTCGAACCGTAAAAAGTTTTGAAAATCATGAAAAATAGAAAACAGGTCATCTTGCCACGAAACTTCACATGAAGGCGTAGGGGACCATTGTATGAATTTACAAGCTATAAAAATGGCATTGGCATGGCAGAAATTTGAAGATGTGCTTGAACCCACCAACCACCCGTTCGATCCCCGGCTTGCGCATCCTACCTCTGTGGTCGGCTGAGCGTCTGCACGCTTATTTCATGGGTTGGCTTAGGCATACGGAGTTCATCCCCAGTCTAAGCATATGGAGTTCATTCCCAGTCAAAGATTAGATCGGACTGAGGGTTGCAACAGCAGGATCGGTAGCACGTACGGGGGACCGACTGATCTTCGGCTTGTGCATTCTGTCTCTCCGGCCGACTGAGCGCCCGCACGCCCATTTCATGGGTTGGCTTAGGCATAGGGAGTTCATTCCATATCTAAGCCCCAACCGGATCAAGGGTTGTGGCAGTGGGACCGGTAGCACGCAGAGGGGGTTCGGGCTGATCCCCGGCTTGCGCATTATGCCTCTCTGGTCGGCTCAATGCCCGCACGCACGTTTCGTGGGTTGACTTAGGCATATGGAGTTCATTCCTAGTCTAAGATCAGACCGGACCAAGGGTTGCGACAGTAGGATCGATAGCACGCAGAGGGGATCGTGTCGGTCCCTGGCTTGCGCATTCTGCCTCTCCGATTGGCTGAGCACCCGCACACTCGTTTCGTGGGTTGGCTTAGGCATACGTAGTTCATTCCCAGTCTAAGATCAGACCGGACTGAGGGTTGTGGCACCAGGACCACCAGTAGGATCGATAGCATGCAGGGGGGACCGGATCGATCCCCGGCTCACACATTATGGCTCTCGGTCGACTGAGCGCCCGCACGCTCGTTTCGTGGCTTGGCTTAGGCATATGGAGTTCATTCCATGTCTAAGCCCCAACCGAACCAAGGGTTGTGCTAGTAGGACCGATAGCAGAATCGGCAGCACATAGAGGGGGACCAAGTTGATCCCCAGCTTGTGCATTATGCCTTTCCGATCGACCTCTCCGATCGAATGAGCGCCCACACGCTCATTTCGTGGGTTGACTTAGGCATACGGTGTTCATCCCTAGTCTAAGTATACGGAGTTCATTCCTAGTCTAAGATCAGACCGGACCGAGGGTTGCGGTAGCAGGATCGGTAGCACGAAGGGGGGACCGGGCTAATCCTCGGCTTGCACATTTTGCCTCTTCAGCCAGCTGAGCGCCCGTACCCCCGTTTCGTGGGTTCGTTTAGGCATAGGGAGTTCATTCCATGTCTAAGCCCCAACCAGACCGAGAGTTGTGGCAGCGGGACCGACAGCACGCAAAGGGGGACCAGGCCGATCCCCAGTCTAAGCATACGGAGTTCAACCCTAGTCTAAGCTTATGGAGTTCATTCCTAGTCTAAGGTCAGACCAAATTGAGGGTTGCGACAGTAGGACAGGCAGTACGTAGGGGGGACCAGGTCGATCCTCGACTTGCGTATTCTACCTTTTCGGCCGGTTGTGCACCCGCATGCCTGTTTCATGGGTTGGCTTAGGCATAGGGAGTTTATTCCATGTCTAAGTCCCAACTGGACTGAGGGTTGTTGTAGTGGGACCGACAGCACGCAGAGGGGGATCGGGTCAATCTCCAGCTTCGTATTATGCCTCTCCGGCTGGCTCAATGCCCGAACGCTCATTTCGTGGGATGATTTAGGCATACAGAGTTCATTCCCAGTCTCAGATTGGACCGGATCGAGGGTTGCGGTAGCAAGATCGACAGCATGCAGGGGGGATCGGGCCGATCCCCGGCTTGTAAATTCTACCTCTCCGGCCAACTGAGTGCCCGCACGCTCGTTTCGTGGGTTGGCTTAGGCATACAGAGTTCATTCCATGTCTAAGCATACAGAGTTTATTTCTAGTCTAAGATCAGACCGGACCAAGGGTTGCGGTAGCAGGACCAGCAGCAGGATCAACGGCATGCAGGGGGGACCAAGTCGATCCCCGACTTGCACATTCTGCCTCTTCGGTAGGCTTCTCCGACTGACTGAGCGTCTGCACGCTCGTTTCATAGGTTGACTTAGGCATAAGGAGTTCATTCCCAGTCTAAGCATACGGAGTTCATTCCCAGTCTAAGATCGAATCGGATCAAGGGTTACGGAAGTAGGATCGACAGCACGCAGGGGGGACCGGGTCGATCCCCGGCTTGCGCATTTTGCCTTTCCGACCGACTGAGCGCCCGCATGCCCGTTTCATGGGTTGGCTTAGGCATAGGGAGTTCATTCCATGTCTAAGCCCCAACCAGACCGAGGGTTGTGGCAGCGAGACCTACACCATGCAGAGGGGGATCGAGCCGATCCTCGGCTTGCGCATTCTACCTCTCCGGTCGGCTGAGCGCCTGTACGCTCGTTTCATGGGTTGGATTAGGCATACAGAGTTCATTCCATGTCTAAGCATACGGAGTTTATTCCCAGTCTAAGAGTTTGAGCCATGGAGCACATGTCGGGCTCGGGCATGTGCAGGTGCCACATTTTTTTCACCCGGGGCACCATCGCTGGAGCATCGCCAGAGAGCCTAACCAGCGACATTAGGGGTTCCGGCGATTGGGGGGGCCGGGGGGTATGCGCATATGATGTGCGAAGGGTGCCGGTACTTGGCCCCTATATTGGCCCCCTATCCCTCATCAAACCTCGAGAAATCACACCCCTTTAAAGAGCATTTGAGATTTTATAGGTTTGCTGCCAGTAGCCATTAAAGTGTCTAAAATAGGGTCACTTTTTTGAAACGGTCACAAAATCTTCTCCACTTTGTGTTTTTAGCTGAATTTTTTTGTTCATGCCAACCAAAATATAAGAATCACCTCTACCAAATTTGGGGACAAAACTCTTTCTAAAAAAATTTTAAAAAATCCCGAACCTCAAAAATTTTGAAAATGGTGAAAAATAGAAAACGGGTCATCTTGCCATGAAACTTCACATGAAGGCGTAGGTGAACATTGTATGAATTTACAAGCCATAAAAATGGCATTGGCATGGCAGAAATATGAAGATGTGCTTGAACCCACCTACCACCCGTTCGATCCCCGGCTTACGCATCCTGCCTCTCTGGTCGGCTGAGCATTCGCACGCTCGTTTCATGGGTTGACTTAGGCATACAGAGTTCATCCCCAGTCTAAGAATATGGAGTTCATTCCCAATCTAAGATCGGACCAGACCGAGGGTTGCGACAGTAAGATCGACAGCACGTAGGGAGGATCGAGTCAATCCCTAGCTTGCGTATTCTACCTCTCCGATTGGCTAAGCACCCGCACACCCGCATAGGGAGTTCATTCCATTCTAAGCCCTAGCCAGACAGAGGGCTGTGGCAGCGGGACCGACAGTACGTAGGGGGGGATCGGGTCGATCCCCGGCTTGAGCATTATCCCTCTCCGGTCGGCTCAGCGCCTGCACACTCATTTCATGGGTTGACTTAGGCATACAGAGTTCATTCCCAGTCTAAGATCAGACCAGACCGAGGGTTATGGTAGCAGGATCGATAGCACGCAGAGGGGGACCGGGTTGATCCCTGGCTTGTGCATTATGCCTCTCCGGCTGGCTTAACGCTTGCATGCTCATTTCATGGGTTGACTTAGGCATACAGAGTTCATTCCCAGTCTAAGATCGAACCAGACCGAGGGTTATGGTAGCAGGATCGATAGCACGCAGGGGGGACCAGGCCGATCCCCGACTTGCGCATTCTGCCTTTCCGATCGGCTGGGTGCCCGCACACTCATTTTGTGGGTTGGCTTAGGCATACGGAGTTCATTCCATGTCTAAGCATACGGAGTTCATTCCCAGTCCAAGATCAAATCGGACCGAGGGTTATGGTAGTAGGACCAGTAGTAGGATCGGTAGCAAGTAGGGCAGACCGAGTTGATCCCCGGCTTGCGCATTCTACCTCTCCGACCGGCTGAGCACCGTATGCTCATTTCATGTGTTGGCTTAGGCATACGGAGTTCATTCCATGTCTAAGCCCCAACCGGATTGAGGGTTGTGGTAGCAGGACCGGTAGCGGTAGCGGTAACGGCAACACGCAGAGGGTGATCAGGCTGATCCTCGACTTATGCATTATGCCTCTCCGGTCGACCTCTTTGGCCGGTTGAGCACCCGTAAGCTCGTTTCATGGGTTGACTTAGGCATACGGAGTTCATCCCCAGTCCAAGCATACGGAGTTCATTCCCAGTCTAAGATCAGACCAGACCGAGGGTTATGGCAGCAGGATCGACAGCACGCAGGGGGGATTGAGCCGATCCCTAGCTTGCGGATTCTACCACTCCGGCCGACTGAGCGCCCGTATGGCCGTTTCATGGGTTGGCTTAGGTATAGGGAGTTCATTCCATGTTTAAGCCCCAGTCGGACCGAGGTTTGTGGCAACGGGACCGATAGCACGTAAAAGGGGACTGGGTCAATTCTCGGCTTACGCATTCTGGCTCTCCGGTCAGCTAAGCACCCGCACACTCATTTCGTGGGTTGGGTTAGGCATACAGAGTTCATTTCATGTCTAAGCCCCAGTCGAACCGAGGGTTGTGGTAGCAGGACCGAAAGCGCGATCGGCAGCACACAGAGGGGGATCGGGTTGGTCCCTGGCTTGCGCATTATGCCTCTCTGGCCGACCTCTTCGGTCGGCTTAGTGCTCGCACGCTCATTTCGTGGGTTGACTTAGGCATACAGAGTTCATCCCTAGTCCAAGCATAGGAGTTCATTCCCAGTCTAAGATCAGACCAGATCAAGGGTTCCGACAGTAGGATCGATAGCACGCAGGGGGATCAGGTCGATCCCCAGCTTGTGCATTTTGTCTCTCTGGCCGGTTGAGCACCCGCACGCCCGTTTTGTGGGTTGGCTTAGGCATAGGGAGTTCATTCCATGTCTAAGCCCCAGTCGGACCGAGGGTTGTGGCAACGGGACGGACAGCACGTAGAGGGGGACCAGGTCAATCCCCAGCCTGCGCATTCTACCTCTCCGGCCGGTTGGGCACCCGCATGCTCGTTTCATGGGTTGGCTTAGGCATACATAGTTCATTCCATGTCTAAGCATACGAAGTTCATTCCCAATCTAAGATCGGATCAGACCAAAAGTTACGGCAGTAAGACCAGCAGCAGGATCGACAGCACACAGGGGGGATCGAACCGATCCCCAGCTTGTGCATTATGCCTCTCCGGCCTACTGAGTGCCCGTATGCCCGTTTCGTGGGTTGGCTTAGGCATAGGGAGTTCATTCCATTTCTAAGCCCCAGCCGGATGGAGGGTTGTGGCAATGAGACTGGCAGCACGCAAAGGGGGACCGGGCCATTCCACGGCTTATGCATTCTACCTCTCCGGTCGGCTGAGCACCCGCACGCCCATTTAATGGGTTGGCTTAGGCATAGGGAGTTCATTCCATTTCTAAACCCCAGTCGGATCGAAGGTTGTGGCAGTGGGGTCGGCAGCACACAAAAGGGGATCGAGCTGATCCCCAGCTTGTGCATTATGCCTCTCCGTCTGGCTCAGCACCCACACGCTCATTTCATCGATTGACTTAGGCATACGAAGTTCATTCTCAGTCTAAGATCAGACCGGACTGAAGGTTGCGGTAGCAAGATTGGCAGCATACAAGGGGGACCGGGCCGGTCTCCAGCTTGCATATTCTACCTCTCCAACCGACTGAGCACCCATACGCTCGTTCCATGGGTTGGATTAGGCATACGGAGTTCATTCCACATCTAAGCATACAGAGTTCATTCCCAGTCTAAGATCTGATCGGACCAAGGGTTACGACAGCAAGACCAATAGCAGGATCGACAGCATGCGGGGGGGGACCTGGCAGATCCCTGACTTGCGCATTCTGCCTCTCCGACCGGTTGAGCACCCGCACGCTCATTTTGTGGGTTGCCTTAGGCATACAGAGTTCATTCCATGTTTAAGCCCCAGTCGGACCGAGGGTTATGGCAGCAGGACTGCCAGCTGGATCGGCAGCACACCGAGAGGGGTCGGGTTGATCCTAGCTTACGCATTATGCCCCTTCAATCGACCTCTTCGGCCGACTGAGCACCCGCAGGCTCGTTTTGTGGGTTGACTTAGGCATACGGAGTTCATCCCCAGTCTAAGCATATGGAGTTCATTCCCAGTCTAAGATCGGACTTGACCGAGGGTTACAGCAACAGGATCGACAGCACGTAGGGAGGGACCGGGCTGGTCCTTAACTTACGCATTCTGCCTCTCCGGCTGGCTGAGCACCCAGACGCTCATTTCATGGGTTGGCGTAGGCATACGGAGTTCATTCCATGTCTAAGCATGCAGAGTTCATTCCCAGTCTAAGATCGGACCGGATTGAGGGTTACGATAAGAGGACCAGTAGTAAGATCGGCAGCACGTAGGAGGGACCGGGTTGATCCTCGGTTTATGCATTCTACCTCTCCGATCGGTATCTTTGGCCGGTTGAGCACCCGCACACTCATTTCATGGGTTGACTTAGGCATCCGAAGTTTATCCCCAGTCTAAGCATACGGAGTTCATTCCCAGTATAAGATTGAATCGGATTGAGGGTTATGGTAGCAGGATCGGCAGCCCACAGGAGGGATCGGATCGATCCCTGGCTTACGCATTCTGCCTCTCTGACCGGTTGAGCGCCCGCACGCCCGTTTCGTGGCTTGGCTTAGGCATAGGGAGTTCATTCCATGTCTAAGCCCCAGCCAAACCGAGGGTTGTGGCAGTGAGACTGGTAGCACGTTGAGGGTGATCAGAACGATCCTCGGCTTGCGCATTATGCCTCTCCGACTGGCTCAACACCCGCACGCTTGTTTCATGGGTTGACTTAGGCATACAGAGTTCATTCCCAGTCTAAGATCAGATCAGACCGAGGGTTGTGGCAGCAGAATCGATAGCATGCAAGGAGGGATCGGGCCGGTCCCCAGCTTGCACATTCTGCCTCTCCGGTTGGCTGAGCGCCCACACTCACGTTTCGTTGGTTGGCTTAGGCATACAGAGTTCATTCCATGTCTAAGCATATGGAGTTCACTCCCAGTCTAAGATCGGACCGGACCGAGGGTTGTGGCAACAGGACCAACAGTCGGATCGATAACACGCAGGGGGGGACCGGGCCGATCCCTGGCTTGTGCATTCTGCCTTTCCGCCCAGTTGAGCACCCGTACGCTCATTTCATGGGTTGGCTTAGGCATACGGAGTTCATTCCATGTCTAATCCCCAGTCAGACTGAGGGTTGCGACAGCAAGACCCGCAGCAAGATCGGCAGCACGCAGGGGGGACCAGGCCGATCCCCAGCTTACGCATTCTACCTCTCCGACCAGCTGAGCGCCCGCACGCTCGTTTCATGGGTTCGCTTAGGCATACGGAGTTCATTCCATGTCTAAGCCCCAGCCAGACCGAGGGTTGCGGCAGCAAGACCACCAGCGGGAGAGGGTGACCAGTTGGATCACCGGCTTGTTCATTATTCCTCTCCGGACGACTAAGCGCCCATAGGCTTGTTTTGTGGGTTGACTTAGGCATACGGAGTTCATCCCCAGTCTAAGCATACGAAGTTCATTCCCAGTCTAAGATCGGATCGGACCGAGGGTTGTGACAGCAGGATCGGTAGCACGCGGGGGGGACCGGGCCGATCCCCGGCTTGTGCATTCTACCTCTCCGACTGGCTGAGTGCCCGCACACCTGTTTCGTGGGTTGGCTTAGGTATAGTGAGTTCATTCAATTTCTAAGCCCCAGTCAGACCGAGGGTTGTGGCAACGGGACCAGTAGCACTCAGAGGGGGACCGGGCCAATCCCGGCTTACGTATTATGCCTCTCCGGTCGGCTCAGCACCCGAACGCTCATTTCGTGGGTTGACTTAGGCATACAGAGTTCATTCCCAGTCTCAGATCAGACCAGATCGAGGGTTGCAGCAGTAGGATCGACAGCACGCAGGGGGGATCGAGTCGGTCCTCAGCTTGCGCATTCTACCTCTTCGACCGACTGAGCACCCGCACGCTCGTTTCGTGGGTTGTCTTAGGCATACGGAGTTCATCCCCAGTCTAAGCATACAAAATTCATTCCCAGTCTAAGATTGAATCAGACCGAGGGTTGCGATACCAGGATCAGTAGCACGCAGGGGGGACCAAGTCGATCCCCCGCTTACGCATTCTACCTCACCAGTCGGCTGAGCGCCCGCACGCCCGTTTCGTGGGTTGGCTTAGGCATAGGGAGTTCATTCTATGTCTAAGCCCTAGCCGGATCGAGAGTTGTGGCAGCCAGACCGGCAGCACACAGAGGGGCATCAGATCGATCCCCGGCTTGCACATTCTGCCTCTCTGCCGGTTGAGCACCCATACGCTTGTTTCGTGGGTTGGCTTAGGCATATGGAGTTCATTCCCAGTCTAAGAGTTTGAGCCACGGTACACATGCGTGGCTCGGGCATGTGCTGGTGCCACATTTTTTTTTGCCCAAGGCACCATCATTGGAGCATCACTGAAGCATCACCGGAGAGCCTAACCGGCGGCTTTGGGGGTTCCGACGATTGGGGGGGCCGGGGGGTGTGCGCACATGATGTGCGATGGGTGCTGGTACTTGGCCCTTATATTTGTCCCCTATCCCTCATCAAACCTCAAGAACTCAAACCCCCTTAAAGAGCATTTGAGATTTTATAGGTTTGCTGCCAGTAGCAATTAAAGTGTCTGAAATGGGAACACGTTTTTCGAACGGCCACAAAATCTTCTCCACTTCGAGCTTTTAGCTAAATTTTTTTGTGCATGCCAACAAAAATAAAAGGATCACTACTACCAAATTTGGGGACAAAACTCTTTCTAAAAGAATTTTAAAAAATCTTGAACCGTAAAAAGTTTCAAAAATCATGAAAATTAGAAAATGGGTCGTCTTGCCACGAAACTTCACATGAAGGCATAGGGGACCATTGTATGAATTTACAAGCTATAAAAATGGCATTGGAACAGCTGAAATTTGAAGATGTGCTTGAACCCACCTACCACCCGTTCGATCCCCGGCTTACACATCCTGCCTCTCTGGTCGACTGAGCGTCCGCAAGCTCGTTTCGTGGGTTGACTTAGGCATACGGAGTTCATCCCTAGTCTAAGCATACAGAGTTCATTCCCAGTCTAAGATCAGACCAGACAGAGGGTTGCAGCAGCAAAATCGACAGCATGCAGGGGGGACCAGACCTTTCTCCGGCTTGCACATTCTGCCTCTTCGGCCGGCTGAGTGCCCGCACGTCCGTTTCATGGGTTGGCTTAGGCATAAGGAGTTCATTCCATGTCTAAGCCCCAGTCGAACTGAGGGTTGTGGAAGCGAGATTGGTAGCACGCAGAAGAGGACCGAGCTGATCCCTGGCTTACAAATTATGCCTCTCCGATCGGCTCAACGCCCGAACACTCATTTCATGGGTTGACTTAGGCATACGGAGTTCATTCCTAGTCTAAGATTGGATCGAATTGAGGGTTGCGGTAGCAAGATTGTCAGTACGTAGGGGGGATCGGGTCGGTCCCCAGCTTGCGCATTCTGTCTCTCCGGCCAGCTGAGCGCCCGCACGCTCGTTTCGTGGGTTGGCTTAGGCATACAGAGTTTATTCCATGTCTAAGCATACAGAGTTCATTCCCAGTATAAGATCAGACCGAAATGAGGGTTACGACAGCAGGACCAGTAGTAGGATTGATAGCACACAACGGGGATTAGGTCGATCCCCGGCTTACGCATTCTACCTCTCTGGCTGGCTGAGGGCCCGCACGCTCATTTCGTGGTTTGACTTAGGCATACGGAGTTCATCCCCAGTCTAAGCATACAGAGTTCATTCCCAGTCTAAGATCTAACCAGATCAAGGGTTACGACAGTAGGATCGGCAGCACGCAGAGGTGACTGGGTCGATCCCTGGCTTGTGCATTCTGCCTCTCCAGCTGGCTGAGCGCCCGCACACCCGTTTCGTGGGTTGGCTTAGGCATAAGGAGTTCATTCCATGTCTAAGCCCCAGCCGGACTGAGGGTTATGGCAGCGAGACCAGCAGCACGCAGAGGGGGACTGGGCTAATTCTCGGCTTGCGCATTTTGCCTCTTCGATCGGCTGAGCACCCGCACGCTCGTTTCGTGGGTTGGCTTAGGCATACAAAGTTCATTCCATGTCTAAGCATATGGAGTTCATTCCCAGTCTAAGAGTTTGAGCCACGGTGCACATACTTGAGGGTGATAGCTTAAGGAGATGTTGAGTTGGGACCCCAATATCTTGAAAAGTTCTCTCCAGAAGGACCCCGTGAATCTCGAATCTCGATCGCTGACAATGTTTTGAAGGAGGCCCCAGTATTTGAACACTTATTTGAACAATGGTTGAGCTGTGTCTTTCACCGTGCAATACTTGTAAGTGGGAATGAATATGGTGTACTTAGAGAACCGGTCAATCACCACCAAAATAGCTCCAAGGTCACCAACCTTAGGTAGGCTCAAAATTAAATCGAGGGAGATGCTTTCCCACGATTTGGCGGGTACTGGTAGTGGTTTAAGCCTGCCTACATGTTTCCTCCTTTCAACCTTGTCTTGTTGGCAAATGAGGCAAGTCTTCGTATAGTCCATCACATCTTGTCGCATGTGAGGCCAATAGTATCCCTATTTCAATAACGTCAAAGTGCGTTGCCAGCCCGAGTGTCCCACCCATGGTGTGTCATGACATTTCCTCATCAGCATCTGTCTCAGACCTTTTGCTCTTGGCACAAACACTCGAGGCCTCTTGGTCCATAAGATCCCATTTTCTTGCCAGAAGTACTTGGACTTCCTTTCTTCTACTAGCTTCAGGATGGCACAAGCTTGCGAGTCCTTCCTTAAGTGATCTGCAATCAACTTGTGAATGTCTATAGTGGCTTTGCTAGTCGCCATTAGGGCAATTTTTCTAAGGGCTGCTAAATCTGCTCGCCTGCTCAATGCATCGACCATTTGATTGGTCTTTTCTAGTGGTGTGCTCAAAACAAAAGTTGAACTCCACTAAAAATTCTTGCCACCGAGCTTGTTTTGCTGTAAGCCTTGTTGGGTGAGAAAATGGCTAACAACCGCATTGTCTGTCTTCATAAAAAAGTGTGAACCCAACAAGTAATGTTGCCAAGCCCTCAAGCAGTGAACCACCACTAGGAGTTCTTTTTCTTAGGCCGTATATTTCCTTTCAGCTTTACTTAGCTTCCTACTTTCAAACGCTACCGGTTGATGTTGCTACAAAAGCACTCCTCAAATAGCAAAATCAGATGCATCCGTCTGAACTTCGAAAGGCTTTTCAATATCAGGGAGAGCTAAGATGGGATCCTTCATAATAGCATCTTTCAATCCCTCGAAGGCTTCTTGGCACTCACTCGTCCAACACCATTTATGCTCATTCTTTAATAACTCCGTGAGGGCCGTGGTCTTACGAGAGTACCCTTCCATAAACCTTCTGTAATAGTTGGCTAGTCCCAAAAATGAGCAGAGCTCACTAATGTTCTTCGGTGTTGTCCACTCTTTGATGGCCCTAACCTTTTCCATGTCCATTCGAATGTGGCCACGTTCGACAATGTGATCGAGAAAATGGATTTGGGTCTGAGCAAATGCACACTTCTCCCTTTTTACGTATAACTGATGGTCCTATAATCTTTGAAGTACCTGGCACAAGTGTTTTTCATGTTCTTCCAAGGTGGAACTATATACCACTATATCGTCTAAATAGATGACTACAAATTTGTCTACGTAGTCATGGAATACCTGATTCATCAATGTACAAAATGTGGCAGGAACATTGGTCAGTCCAAAGGGCATAACAAGAAATTCAAATGCACCATACTGTGTCACACAAGTGGTCTTTGGCTCATCTCCCTTAACGATTCTGACCTGATGGTAGCCAGATCTCAGGTCTAATTTGGAAAAGTACTTGGCCCGGCTCAATTGATCAAATAAGTTTGCTATAAGGGGGATGGGATATTTGTTTCTTACGGTGACTTTGTTCAAGGCCCTGTAGTCAACACATAATCATAAACTTCATCATGCTTCTTCTGAAATAGCACTGGCGCTCCAAAAGGAGCCTTTGATGGTCTAATGAACCTGACTTGTAACAGCTCATCTAACTATTTTCTTAGTTCGGCCAACTCTGGTGGGGCCATATGGTAAGGAGCTCTAGCATGGGGTTTCGCTCCTGAGAGGAGCTCAATTTCATGGTCCACTGCTCGTCGAAGGGGTAAAACCTTAGGCAACATCTCTGGCATCACCTCTTTGAATTCTTCCAACACTTTTCCCACACCATCAGGTATTGGTTCTATTTTTGACCCTTCTTTATAGATCGGCACAGCCACAAAAGAGGGTTCCCCTCTCTTTACCCCTTTCTTAAACTATAAAGCTGAAATCATTTTCTTCCCACTCTTTGGTAAGATGTTGGCTGGCACCACACATGGGTTTTCCCCTAAGAACAACAAGCAGCTAGCGGTGGGGATAAGGATGACCTGAACCAACATCATAAAGTCCAATCTGAGAACAACATCAAAATCATCCATGGAGGAAACTGTAAAGTCTACCTTCCCTTCCCATGGCCCCAATCGGGTTGTCACACTCTTGGAGGTTCCACTGATCGTAAAGGCTGGCGAGTTGAACGCCTTCATTCATCCACAGTCTTTACTAATCTGAAGACCACACCTTTTTGCTTCTTCTACTGTGATGAAAGTGTCGGTTGCACCCGTATCCATCATAGCCTTAGTGGCTTTCTCATTGATCATCAAGTTCACATACATCAAGCCTCTATTCTGCTCTTTCTTTATAGTGTTCAGTTGGGTGCAGAGGGCATTGAGGAACCTTATTGAACCTATCTTGGCTAGCTCCTCTTCAGCTTCTTCAATGCTCTCTGACACTTTTACGAACTCTTGAGATGAGGTCCTTAAGGCATTAAGGGCTCCCCTATACGGGTATTCAGCCACCCAATGCGGCCCCTTACAAAGAAAGCAAGCTAGCGGTTGCCTAGGCTTGAAAATCCCTGCGTTACTTGTCTTGGGTTGGGTACTATCTCGACCAAAGGACCTCCTGTCTGATCCCCTACTGAAGGGCCGATCCAACCTGGTCATCCTTCCCCCACTCCCAAAGTTAAAGCTATATAGCCAGCTGATGGAGGATTTTTCCATTTTAAAGAGCCATCATTGTAATCATGGAGACGTTCAGCTGTAGCCATGGCCGTGGCCACATCTTGCACTTTCTGCCATTGTAGTTCTGTCCTCGCCCAAGGCTTGAGGCCCTGAAGAAAATAGAACATCTTATCCTTTTCGAACATGTCCCAAATATCCAACATCAGGGTAGAAAAGCTCCTTACAAACTCTCGCACCGTTATTGTTTGCACCAATTCTTGAAGTCTCCTTTGAGCCATATACTCCACATTCTCAGGGAAAAACTGGTTTTTCAATTCTCGCTTTAGATTCATCCAAGTCTTAATCGGGCACTCGTCATCGACAAACTTGGAGCACCACCACAGCTTGGCATCCCCTGTGAGGTACATCGATGCCATTGCTACCTTGTCTTCCTCTGAACAACTCGAAAGTACTGCTCCATGTCAAACAAGAAATTTTCAAGTTCCTTAGCATCCCTTGCCCTCTCATAGTATCGAAGCTCCGGCATCTTGGGCCTTTTTCCCCTTTCCATTGAGCTCGAACCCAATCTGGCCATAGCCATTTGTAGGATGCTCACCTATGCTCTAAGCTCCTCAAACTCTTTTTGGAGAATGTTCAAGGCATCTCTAGCCTCTTCACTCATGTTGTGGAGAGTATCGGACAACTCCTGCTGGGTTGTCTCGATCTCCTTCACTCGGTCTTTAGTCGCCATATGAGTTTTCATTGCGGCCACTGCGGCCTCAAGTTCCTCAATTCTATGTTGATGATTGGGTCCACCACTTATGGCCATCTCATTCATTTTTCTAGCACTTCTCAACCATGCTCTGATACCAAGTGTCACGGACTAAGCTTTCTCTCAACAAGCAATAGACCGTGCGGCACTTGAATGGGTGCTCCCAACCAAGTTAGCCTTTAATAGATCGATATCTGAACAAAAAACCATAAGCCATGGTTAGTCCCAAGCATTCACAATAAGACACAATATATCGAGATCGATCTCAAGCACACACACAAGAAGGCATATTCGCATCGAGAAAAAGAAAAACACATCAAGGCAACAATTTGGACATTCAATCGGGGTGAGTTTTATTATAGTCGAGAATCATACATCAGGACCTCCCATCATCACCAGGGCCAAGGGGTAGCCCTTGGTGGGTGGCCTAGGCTCGTATAGCAACTGGTGAGACAGCCCAACACTACGCTGCTGGCTCACCCCCCTAAAGAGCCTTAGAATTTTAGAGCTATGCTACCAGTAACCATTACAATGTTTGAAATGGGGACACTTTTCCTATCACAAGGGATCTACCCGACCATGGCCCTATACATGGGTGGGTTACGGCAACCTAAGTCCTGGTCATGGCCCTATACAAGGTTGGCTCATGACATCCGGCTTGTGCATTATGCCTCTCCGACCGGCTCAGCACCCGCACGTTCATTTCGTGGGTTGACTTACGCATACAGAGTTCATTCCCACTCTAAGATCAGACCAGACTATCGATTGCGGTAGCAGGATGGATAGCACGTAGGGGGATCGGGTCGATCCTCGACTTGCGCATTCTACCTCTCCGACCGACTGAGTGCTCGCATGCTCGTTTCGTGGGTTGGCTTAGGCATATGTAGTTTATTCCATGTCTAAGCATACGGAGTTCATTCCCAATCTAAGATCGGACCAGACCGAGGGTTGCAGCAGCAGGACCAGTAGTAGGATCGACAGCACGCAGGGGGGACCGGGTCAATCTTCGGCTTGCGCATTCTGCCTTTCCGGCCGGTTGAGCGCCTGCACGCTCGTTTCGTGGGTTGGCTTAGGCATATAGAGTTCATTCCATGTCTAAGGCCCAGCTGAACTGAGGGTTATGGTAGCAGGACTGGCAGTGGGATCGACAGTACGCAGAGGGGGATCGGGTTGATCCCCAGCTTGCACATTATGCCTCTTCGGCCAGCCTCTCTGGCTGGCTGAGTGCTTGCACGGTCATTTTATGGGCTGACTTAGGCATACGGAGTTCATCCCCAGTCTAAGCATACGGAGTTCATTTCTAGTCTAAGATCAGACCGGATCGAGGGTTGTCGCAGCAGGATCAACAGTACGCAGGGGGACCGGATCGATCCTCAATTTGTGCATTCTGCCTTTCCGGCCAGCTAAGCGCCCGCACGTCCGTTTCATGGGTTGGCTTAGGCATAGGGAGTTCATTCCATGTCTAAGCCCCAGTCAAACTGAGGGTTGTAGCAGCGGGACTGGTAGCACGGAGAGGGGGACCGGGCTGATCTTCGGCTTGCGCATTATGCCTCTTTGGCCAGCTCAGCGCCCGCACGCTCGTTTCATGGGTTGACTTATGCATACGGAGTTCATTCCCAGTCTAAGATCGGATCGGACTGAGGGTTGTGGCAGCAGGCTCGATAGCACGCATGGAGGACTGGGCCGATCCCCGGCTTCTACATTCTGCCTCTCCGGCTTGGGGATACAGAGTTCATTTCATGTCTAAGCATACGGAGTTCATTCCCAATCTAAGATTTTGAGCCACGGTGCACATGCTGGGCTTGGGCATGTGCTGGTGCCGCATTTTTTTCGCTCGGGGCACCATCGTCCGAGTGTCGTCGGAGAGCCTAATCGACGGCATTGGGGGTTCCGACGATTGGGGGCCCCGGGGGGTGTGCGCACATGATGTGCAATGGGTGCTGGTACTTGGCCCTTATATTGGCACCCTATCCCTCATCGAACCTCGAGAACCCACACCCCCTTAAAGAGCATATGAGATTTTATAGGTTTGCTGCCAGTAGCCATTAAAGTGTCTGACATGGGGACACTTTTTTCAAACGGTCACAAAATCTTCTCCACTTCGAGTTTTTAGCTGAATATTTTTATGCATGCCAAAAAAAATACAAGGATAACCTCTACCAAATTTGGGGACAAAACTCTTTCTAAAAGAATTTTCAAAAATCCCGAACCGTAAAAAGTTTCAAAATTTGTGAAAAATAGAAAACGGGTCATCTTGCCATGAAACTTCACATGAAGGCGTAGGTGACCATTGTATGAATTTACAAGCCATAAAAATGGCATTGGCTTGGCAAAAATATGAAGATGTGCTTGAACCCACCTACCATCTGTTTGATCCCCGGCTTGCGCATCCTGCCTCTCTGGTCGACTGACCATCCGCACGCTCGTTTCATGGCTTGACTTAAGCATATGGAGTTCATTCTCAGTCTAAGATCGAATCGGACCAAGGGTTACGGCAGTAGGATCGACAGCACGTAAGGGGATTGGGCCGATCCCCAGCTTGTGCATTCTGCCTCTTCGGTCGGCTGAGCGCCAGCACACCTGTTTTGTGGGTTGGCTTAGGCATAGGGAGTTCATTCAATGTCTAAACCCCAGCCAGACCGAGGGTTGCAGCAGCAAGACCGATAGCACGCAGAGGGGGATTGGACCGATCCTCGGCTTACGCATTATGCCTCTCCGGTCGGCTTAGGATCGATAGCAGGCTCGTTTTGTGGGTTGACTTAGGCATACGAAGTTCATTCCCAGCCTAAGATCGGACCAGACTGAGGGTTCCGGTAGTAGGATCAACAGCACGTCGGAGGGGACCGGGCCGATCCCCAGCTTACGCATTCTGCCTCTTTGGCTAGCTGAACGCCCGCACGCTCGTTTCGTGGGTTGGCTTAGGTATATGGAGTTTATTCCATGTCTAAGCATACAGAGTTCATTCCCAATCTAAGAGTTTGAGCCACGGTGCACATGCTGGCTCGAGCATGTGCTGGTGCCACATTTTTTTCACTCGGGGCACCATCGTCGAAGAATCGTCGGAGAGCCTGACCAGTGGCATTGGGGGTTCCGATGATTGGGGGGGCCGGGGGGTGTGCGCACATGATGTGTGATGGGTGCTGGTACTTGGCCCTTATATTGGCCCCCTATCCCTCATCAAACCTTGAGAACTCACACCCCCTTAAAGAGCATTTGAGATTTTATAGGTTTGCTGCCAGTAGCCATTAAAGTGTCTGAAATGGGGACACTTTTTTCAATCGGTCACAAAATCTTCTCCACTTCGATTTTTTAGCTGAATTTTTTTATGCATGCCAACAAAAATACAAGGATCATCTCTACCAAATTTGGGGACAAAAGTCTTTCTAAAAAAATTTTAAAAAATCCCGAACCCCAAAAAGTTTTGAAAATCGTGAAAAATAGAAAACGGGTTGTCTTGCCACGAAACTTCACATGAAGGCATAGGCGACCATTGTATGAATTTACAAGCCATAAAAATGGCATTGGCATGGCAGAAATATGAAGATGTGCTTGAGCCCACCTACCACCCGTTTGATCCCTGGCTTGCGCATCCTGCCTCTCTGGTCAACTGAGCGTCCGCATGCTCGTTTCATGGGTTGACTTAAGCATACGGAGTTCATCCCCAGTCTAAGCATACAGAGTTCATTCCCAGTCTAAGATCAGACTGGACCGAGGGTTGCGACAGCAGGATCGGCAGCACGTAGGGGGGACAAGGCCGGTCCCTTGCTTGTGCATTTTGCCTCTCCGGCCGGCTGAGCGCCCGCACGCTCATTTTGTGGGTTGGCTTAGTCATACGGAGTTCATTCCCAGTCTAAGATCGGATTGGACCGAGGGTTGCGGCCACAAGACCAGTAGCAGGATCGGCAGCATATAGAGGGGGACCGAGCCGATCCCCGGCTTGCACATTCTACCTCTCCGACCGACCTCTCCGACCGGTAGAGCGCCCGCACGCTCATTTCATGGGTTGACTTAGGCATACGGAGTTCATCCCCAGTCTAAGCATACAGAGTTCAGTCCTAGTCTAAGATCCAACCGGATCGAGGGTTGCGGCAGCAAGATCGACAATACGCAAGGGGGACCAAGCCGATCCCCGGCTTGCGCATTCTGCCTCTCCGGCCGACTGAGTGCCCGCACGCCCGTTTCATGGGTTGGCTTAGGCATAGGGAGTTCATTCCATGTCTAAGCCCCAGCCGGACAGAGGGTTGTGGCAGTGGGACCGACAGCACGCAGAGGTGGATCGGGCCGTTCCTCGGCTTGCGCATTCTGCCTCTCCGACCGGCTGAGCGCCCGCACGCTCGTTTCGTGGGTTGGCTTAGGCATACGGAGTTCATTCCATGTCTAAGCATACGGAGTTCATTCTTAGTCTAACAGTTTGAGCCACGGTGCACATGCTGGGCTCGGGCATGTGCTGGTGGCGCATTTTTTTCGCTCGGGGCACCATCGTCGGAGCATCGTCTGAGAGCCTATCTGATGGCATTGGGGGTTCCGGCGATTGGGGGGGCCGGGGGGTGTGCGCTCATGATGTGCGATGGGTGCTGGTACTTGGCCCTTATATTGGCCCCCTATCCCTCATCAAACCTCAAGCACTCACACCCCCTTAAAGAGCATTTGAGATTTTATAGGTTTGCTGCCAGTAGCCATTAAAGTGTTTGAAATGGGGACATTTTTTTCAAACGGTCACAAAATCTTCTCCACTTCGAGTTTTTGGCTGAATTTTTTTGTGCATTCCAACAAAAATACAAGGATCACCTCTACCAACTTTGGGGACAAAAATCTTTCTAAAAAATTTTAAAAAATCCTGAACCATAAAAAGTTTCAAAAATCATGAAAAATAGAAAACAGGTCGTCTTGCCACGAAACTTCACGTGAAGGTGAAGGGGACCATTGCATGAATTTACAAGCCATAAAAATGACATTGGCATGGTAGAAATATGAAGATGTGCTTGAACCCACCTACCATCCGTTCGATCCCTGGCTTGCGCATCCTACCTCTCTGGCCGGCTGAGCATCCGCACGCTCGTTTCGTGGGTTGACTTAGGCATACGGAGTTCATCCCCAGTCTAAGCATATAGAGTTCATTCCCAGTCTAAGATCGGATCAGACCAAGGGTTGCGATAGTAGGATCGACAGCACGCAGGGGGGATCGGGCCGATCCCTGGCTTGCACGTTCTGCCTCTCCGACTGGCTGAATGCCCGCACGCCCATTTCGTGGGTTGGCTTAGGCATAGGGAGCTCATTCCTTGTCTAAGCCCCAGCCGGACCTAGGCTTGTGGTAGCGGGACCGACAACTTGCAGAAGGGGATCGGGCCGATCCCCAGCTTGCGCATTATGCCTCTCCGGCCAGCTCAGCGCCCGCACGCTTATTTCGTGGGTTGACTTTGGCATACAAAGTTCATTCCTAGTCTAAGATCAGACCAGACCGAGGGTTGCGATAGCAGGATCGACAGCACGCAGGGGGGGACCAGGCCGATCCCTGGCTTGTGCATTCTGCCTCTCCGACCGACTGAGTGCCCGTACACTCATTTCGTGGGTTGGCTTAGGCATACGGAGTTCATTCCCAGTCTAAGAGTTTGAGCCACGATGCACATGCTGGGCTCGGGCATGTGCTGGTACCGCATTTTTTTCATCCGGGGCACCATCGCTGGAGCATCGTCAGAGAGCCTAACCGACGGCATTGGAGGTTCTGACGATTGGGGGGTCGGGGGGTGTGCGTACATGATGTGCGATGGGTGCTGGTACTTGGCCCTTATATTGGCCCCCTATCCCTCTTCAAACCTTGAGAACTCACACCCCCTTAAAGAGCATTTGAGATTTTATAGGGTTGACTTAGGGATACGGAGGGTTGCGGCAACAGGATCAACAGCACGCAGAGGGGACCGGGTCAATCCCCGGCTTACGCATTCTGTGTCTCCGACTGGCTGAGCGCTCGCACACTCGTTTCGTGGGTTGGCTTAGTCATACGAAGTTCATTCCATGTCTAAGCATACGGAGTTCATTCCTAGTCTGAGATCGGACTAGACTGAGGCTTGCGGTAGCAGAACCAGTAGCAGGATCGACAGCATGCAGGGGGGACCGAGCTGATCCTCAGCTTACGCATTCTACCTCTCCGGCCGGTTGAGCACCCGCATGCTCGTTTCGTGGGTTGACATAAGCATACGGAGTTCATCCTCAGTCTAAGCATACGGAGTTCATTCCTAGTGTAAGATCAAACCGGATTGAGGGTTACGGCTACAGGATCGACAGCACACAGGGGGGATCGAGCTTATCCCTGGCTTACGCATTCTCCCTCTCCGACCGACTGAGCAGCCACACGCCCGTTTCTTGGGTTGGTTAGGCATAAGGAGTTCATTCCATGTCTAAGCCCCAGTCGGATCGAGGGTTGTGGTAGCGGGACCGACAGCACGCAGAGGGTTGTGGCAGCACACAACCCTTATATTCGCCCCCTATCCCTCATCAAACCTTGAGAACTCACACCCCCTTAAAGAGCATTTGAGATTTTATAGGTTTGCTGCCAGTAGCCATTAAAGTGTCTGAAATGGGGACACTTTTTTCAAACGGTCACAAAATCTTCTCCACTTTGAGTTTTTAGCTGAATTTTTTTTTGCATGCCAACAAAAATACAGGGATCACCTTTACCAAATTTGGGGACAAAAATCTTTTTAAAAAAATTTTAAAAAATCCCGAACCACAAAAAGTTTCAAAAATTGTGAAAAATAGAAAATGGGTCGTCATGCCACGAAACTTCACATGAAGGCGTAAGGGACCATTGAATGAATTTACAAGCCACAAAAATGGCATTGGCAAGGCAAAAATATGAAGATGTGCTTGAACCCACCTACCACCCATTCGAACCTCGGCTTGCGCATCCTGCCTCTCCGACCGGTTGAGCGCCCACACACCCATTTTGTGGGTTGGCTTAGGCATAGGGAGTTCATTCCATGTCTAAGCCCTAGTTGGACCAAGGGTTTTGGCAGCGCGACCGACAGCATGCAAAGAGTGATCGGGCTGATCCCCGGCTTGCGCATTATGCCTCTCCGGTCGACTCAGCACCCGCACGCTCGTTTTGTGGGATGACTTAGGCATACGGAGTTCATTCCCAGTCTAAGATTGGACCGGACCGAGGGTTATGATAGTAGGATCGACAGCACGTAGGGGGGACTGGGTCGATCTACGACTTACGCATTTTGCCTCTCCGGTCTGCTGAGCGCCCGTACACTCATTTCGTGGGTTGGCTTAGGCATACAGAGTTCATCCCTAGTCTAAGCATACGAAGTTCATTCCCAGTCTAAGATTGGACTGAATCGAGGGTTATGGCAGCAGGATCAACAGCATGTAGGAGGGATCGGGCTGATCCCTGGCTTGCACATTCTGCCTCTCCAACTAGTTGAGCGCCCGCATGCTCATTTCGTGGGTTGGCTTAGGCATAGGGAGTTCATTCCATGTCTAAGCCACATCTGGACTGAGGGTTGTGGTAGCGGGACCGGCAGCATGCAGAGGGGGATCGGGTCGATCCTCATCTTGTGCATTCTGCCTCTCCGGCCGGCTTAGCGCCCGCACGCTCATGTCATGGGTTGGCTTAGGCATACGGAGTTCATTCCATGTGTAAGCATACGGAGTTCATTCCCAGTCTAAGATTGGACCGGACCGAGAGTTGCGACAGCAAGACCAATAGCAGGATCGATAGCACATAGGGGGGACCGGGCCAATCCATGGCTTGCGCAGTCTGCCTTTCTGACCGATTGAGTGCCCGGACGCTCATTTTGTGGGTTGGCTTAGGCATACAGAGTTCATTCCATGTCTAAGCCCTAGTCGGATTGAGGGTTGTGGCAGCAGGACCGGCAGCAGGATCGACAGCACGCGAAGGGGGACCAGGTTGATCCCCTACTTGTGCATTATGCCTGTTCAGCGACCCTCTCCGACTGACTGAATGCCCTCACGCTCATTTCGTGGGTTGACTTAGGCATACGGAGTTCATCCCCAGTATAAGCATACGAAGTTCATTCACAGTCTAGGATCGAACCAAACCGAGGGTTGCGACAGCAGGATCGGTAACACGCAGGGGGGACTGAGCTGATCCTCGGCTTGCGCATTCTGCCTCTTCGGTCGACTGAGTGCCCGCACGCCCATTTCGTGGGTTGGCTTAGGCATAGGGAGTTCATTCCATTTCTAAGCCCCTGCCAGACCGAGGGTTGTGGCAGCTGGACCAGCAGCACACAGAGGGGGATCGGGGCGATCCCCGGCTTGCGCATTATGCCTCTTCAGTTGGCTCAGTGCCCGCACGCTCGTTTCGGGGGTTGACTTATGTATACGAAGTTCATTCCCAGTCTAAGATCAGACCAGACTGAGGGTTGTGGTAGCAGGATTGACAGCACGCAAGGGGGGACCGGGCTGATCCCTAGCTTGCGCATTCTACTCTTTGGCCGACTGAGCACCCGCACGCTCGTTTCATGGGTTGGCTTAGGCATACGGAGTTCATTCCATGTCTAAGCATACAGAGTTCATTCCCAGTCTAAGATTTTGAGGCACAATGCACATGTTGGGCTCAGGCATGTGCTGGTGCCGCATTTTTTTAGCCTGGGGCACCATCGTCGGAGCATCACCAGGAGCCTAACCGATGGCATTGGGGGTTCCGACGATTGGGGGGGCCGGGGGGTGTGTGCACATGATGTGCGATGGGTGCTGGTACTTGGCCCTTATATTGGCCCCTTATCCCTCATCAAACCTCGAGAACTCACACCCCCTTAAAGAGCATTTGAGATTTTATAGGTTTGCTGCCAGTAGCCATTAAAGTGTCTAAAATGGGGACACTTTTTTCAAACGGTCACAAAATCTTCTCCACTTTGAGTTTTCAGCTGAATTGTTTTGTGCATGCCAACAAAAATACAAGGATCACCTCTACCAAATTTGGGGACAAAACTCTTTTGAAAAAAATTTTAAAAAATCCCGAACCATAAAAAGTTTCAAAAATCGTGAAAAATAGAAAACGGGTTGTCTTGCCACAAAACTTCACATGAAGGCTTAGGGGACCATTGTATGAATTTACAAGCCATAAAAATGGCATTGGCATGGCAGAAATATGAAGATGTGCTTGAACCCACCTACCACCAGTTCGATCCTCGGCTTGCGCATCCTGCCTCTTTGGTCGACTAAGCGCCCGCATGCTCGTTTCGTGGGTCGACTTAGGCATACGGAGTTTATCCCCAGTCTAAGCATATGGAGTTCATTCCTAGTCTAAGATCGGATCGGACCGAGGGTTGCGACAGTAGGATCGATAACACGCAGGGGGGATTGGCTCGATCCCCGGCTTGCGCATTCTACCTCTCCGGTCGGCTAAGCGCCCGCACGCCCGTTTTGTGGGTTAGCTTAGGCATAGGGAGTTCATTCCATGTCTAAGCCCCAGCTGGACCGAGGGTTGTGGCAACGGGACCGGCAGCATGCAGAGGGGGACCGGGCCGATCCCCAGCTTGTGCATTATGCCTCTTCGGTCGGCTCAGCGCCCGCACGCTCGTTTCGTGGGTTGACTTATGCGTACAGAGTTCATTCCCAGCCTAAGATCAGACCGGACCGAGGGTTGTAGCAGCAGGATCGACAGCACGCAGGGGGGAACCGAGCCGATCCCTGGCTTGCGCATTCTGCCTCTCCGGTTGGCTGAGCGCCCACACGCTTGTCTCATGGGTTGGCTTAGGCATACGGAGTTCATTCCATGTCTAAGCATACGAAGTTCATTCCCAATCTAATATTTTGAGCCACGGTGCACATGCTGCACTCGGGCATGTGCTAGTGCCGTATTTTTTTGCCTGGGGCACCATCGTCGGAGCATCGCTGGAGCATCATCGGAGAGCCTAACCGACGGCATTGGGGGTTCCGGCGATTGGGGGGCCGGGGGTGTGCGCACATGATGTGCGATGGGTGCTGGTACTTAGCCCTTATATTGGCCCTCTATCCCTCATCAAACCTCAAAAACTCACACCCCCTTAAAGAGCATTTGAGATTTTATAGGTTTGCTACCAGTAGCCACTAAAGTGTTTGAAATGGGGACACTTTTTTCAAACGGTCACAAAATCTTCTCCACTTCGAGTTTTTAGCTGAATTGTTTTGTGCATGCCAACAAAAATACAAGGATCACCTCAACCAAATTTTGTGATAAAACTCTTTCTAAAAAAATTTTAAAAAATCCTGAACCGCAACAAGTTTCAAAAATCATGAAAAATAGAAAACAGGTCGTCTTGCCATGAAACTTCACATGAAGGCTTAGGGAACCATTGTATGAATTTACACACCATAAAAATGTCATTGGCATGGCAGAAATATGAAGATGTGCTTGAACCCACCTACCATTCGTTTGATCCCTAGCTTGCGCATCCTGCCTCTCTAGTCGGCTGAGTGCTCGCATGCTCGTTTTGTGGGTTGACTTAGGCATACGGAGTTCATCCCCAGTCTCAGCATATGGAGTTCATTCCCATTCTAAGATCAGACTGGACTGAGGGTTGCGACAGTAGGATTGACAGCACGCAGGGGGGACTGGGTCGATCCCCGGCTTGCTTATTTTGCCTCTCCGATCTACTGAGCGCCCGCACGCCCGTTTTGTGGGTTGGCTTAGGCATAGGGAGTTCTTTCCATGTCTAAGCCCCAGTCAGACCGAGGGTTGTGGCAGCGGGACCGATAGCACACAGAGGGGGATCGGGTCGATCCCCGGCTTGCGCATTCTGCCTCTCCGACCGGCTGAGCACCCGTACACTCGTTTCGTGGGTTGGCTTAGGCATACGGAGTTCATTCCATGTCTAAGCATATGGAGTTCATTCCCAGTCTAAGATTTTGAGCGACGATGCACATGCTGGGCTCAGGCATGTGCTGGTGCCGCATTTTTTTCGCTCAGGGACCATCGTCGGAGCATCGTCAGAGAGCCTAAGCGGCGGCATTGGGGGTTCCGACGATTGGGGGGGCCGAGGGGGTGTGCGCAAATGATGTGTGATGGGTGCTGATGCTTGGCCCTTATATTGGCCCCATATCCTTCATCAAACCTCGAGAACTCACACCCCCTTAAAGAGCATTTGAGATTTTATAGGTTTGCTGCCAGTAGACATTAAAGTGTCTGAAATGGGGACACTTTTTTCAAACGGTCACAAAATCTTCTCCACTTCAAGTTTTTAGCTGAATGTTTTTGTGCATACCAACAAAAATACAAGGATCAGCTCTACCAAATTTGGGGACAAAAATCTTTTTAAAAAAATTTTAAAAAATCTCGAACCGTAAAAATTTCAAAAATCATGAAAAATAAAAAACGGGTCGTCTTGCCACGAAACTTCACGTGAAGGCTTAGGGGACCATTGTATGAATTTACAAGTAGTAAAAATGGCATTGGCATGGCAGAAATATGAAGATGTGCTTGAACCCACCTACCGCCCATTCGATCCCCAGCTTGCGCATCCTACCTCTCTAGTCGGCTGAGCGCCCGTACGCTCATTTCGTGGGTTGACTTAGGCATACGACGTTCATCCCCAGTCTAAGCATACGAAGTTCATTCCTAGTCTAAGATCAGATCGGACCGAGGGTTGCGGCAGCAGGATCGACAGCACCCAGGGGGGACTGGGCCAATCCCCGACTTGCACATTCTGCCTTTCCAGCCGGCTAAGCACCCACACGCCTGCTTCATGGGTTGGCTTAGGCATAGGCAGTTCATTCCATGTCTAAGCCCCAACTGAACCGAGGGTTGTGGTAGCGGGCCCGACAGCACGCAGAGGGGGACTGAGCCAATCCCCGGCTTGCGCATTATGCCTCTCCGGTTAGCTCAGCACCCGCACGCTCATTTCATGGGTTGACTTAGGCATACGGAGTTCATTCACAGTCTAAGATCGGACCAGACCAATGATTGGGACTGCAGGATCGATAGCACGCAGGGTAGGATCGGGCCGATCTCTAGCTTACGCATTCTACCTCTCCGGTGAGCTGAGCACCCGCACGCCATTTCGTAGGTTGGCTTAGGCATACGGAGTTCATCCCATGTCTAAGCCCCAGTCGGACCAAAGGTTGTGGCAGCAGGACTGGTAGTGGGATCGGCAGCACGCAGAGGTGGATCGGGCTAATCCTTGACTTGCGCAATATGCCTCTCCAGTCGGCCTCTCTGATCGACTAAGCACCCGCACGCTCATTTCGTGGGTTGACTTGGCCATATGGAGTTCATCCCCAATCTAAGCATAAGGAGTTCATTCCCAGTCTAAGATCAGATTGGATCGAGGGTTGCGATAGCAGGATCGACAGCACGTAAGGGGGATCGAACCGATCCCCAGTTTGTGCATTCTGCCTCTCCGGCCGACTAAGCGCCCGTACGTCCGTTTCGTGGGTTAGCTTAGGCATACGGAGTTCATTCCATGTCTAAGCATACGGAGTTCATTCCCAGTCTAAGATTTCGAGCCACCGTGCACATGCTGGGCTCGGGCATGTGCTGGTGCCGCATTTTTTTTGCTCGGGGCACCATCGCCGGAGCATCGTCGGGGAGCCTAACCGGCGGCATTGGGGGTTCCGACGATTGGAGGGGCCGAGGGGGTGTGCACAAATGATGTGTGATGGGTGCTGGTGCTTGGTCCTTATATTGGCCCCATATCCCTCATCAAACCTTGAGAACTCACACCCCTTAAAGAGCATTTGAGATTTTATAGGTTTGCTGCCAGTAGCCATTAAAGTGTCTGAAATGGGGACACTTTTTTCAAGCGGTCACAAAATCTTTTCCACTTAAAATTTTTAGCTGAATTTTTTTGTGCATGCCAAAAAAAATACAAGGATCACCTCTACCAAATTTGGGGACAAAACTCTTTCTAAAAAAATTTTAAAAAATCTCGAACCGTAAAAAGTTTCCAAAATCATGAAAAATAGAAAACGGGTTGTCTTGCCACGAAACTTCACATGAAGCCTTAGGGGACCATTGTATGAATTTACAAGCCAAAAAATGGCATTGGCATGGCAGAAATATGAAGATGTGCTTGAACCCACTTACCGCCCGTTCGATCACCGGCTTGTGCATCCTGTCTATCTGGTCGGTTGAGTGCCCGTACGCTCATTTCGTGGGTTGACTTAGGCATACGAAGTTCATCCCCAGTCTAAGCATATGGAGTTCATTCCCAATCTAAGATCGGATTGGACCGAGGGTTGTGACAGTAGGATCGACAGCACGTAGGGGGGACCAGGCCAATCCCTGGCTTGCGCATTCTGCCTCTCCGACCGGCTGAGCGCCCACACGCCCGTTTCTTGGGTTGGCTTAGGCATAGGGAGTTCATTCCATGTCTAAGCCCCAGCCACACCGAAGGTTGTGGTAATGGGACCGGCAGCACGCAGAGGGGGATCGGGGCAATCCCCGACTTGTGCATTATGCCTTTCCGGATGGCTCAGCGCCCGCATGCTCGTATCGTGGGTTGACTTAGGCATACGGAGTTCCTTTCGAATCTAAGATTGGACTAGACCGAGGGTTGCATCATTCCCAGTCTAAGATCAGATCAGATTGAGGGTTGTGGCAACAAGACTAGCATCAGGATCGGCAGCACGCAGGGGGGACTGGGCCGATCCCCGGCTTACGCATTCTGCCTCTCCGATCGGCTGAGCTCCCGAACGTCATTTTATGGGTTGGCTTAGGCATACTAAGTTCATTCCATGGCTAAGCCCCAGCCAAACTGAGGGTTATGGCAGTAGGACCGGTAGCGGGATCGACAGCACGTAGAGGGGGATCGGGCTGATCCCCGGCTTGCTCATTATGCCTCTCCGATCGGCCTCTCCGGCCAGCTGAGTGCCCGTACGCTCGTTTCATGTGTTGACTTAGGCATACGGAGTTCATCCCCAGTCTAAGCATACGGAGTTCATTCCCAATCTAAGATCGGACCGGATCGAGGGTTATAGCAGCAGGATCGGTAGCATGTAGGGGGGACCGGGTCGATCCCCAGCTTGCGCATTCTACCTCTCCGACCGGCTGAGCGCCCGCATGCCTGTTTCGTGGGTTGGCTTCATAGGGAGTTCATTCCATGTCTAAGCCCCAACCAGATTGAGGGTTGTGGTAGCAGGATCGATGGCACTTAGAGGGGGACCGGGCTGAACCTTGGCTTGCGTATTATGCCTCTTCGGTCGGCTCAGCACCCGCATGCTCTTTTCGTGGGTTGACTTATGCATATGGAGTTAATTCTTAGTCTAAGATCGGATCAGACCGAGGGTTACGGCAACAGGATCGACAACTCGCAGGGGGGGATCGGGCCGATCCCTAGCTTGCACATTCTACCTTTTCGGCTGGCTGAGCACCCGCAGGCTCATTTCGTGGGTTAGCTTAGGCATACAGAGTTCATTCCATGTTTAAGCATACGGTGTTCATTCCCAGTCTAAGATTTTGAGCCACGGTGGACATGCTGGGCTCGGGCATATACTGGTGCCGTATTTTTTTCACCTGAGGCACCATCGTCAGAGCATCACCGGAGCATCATCGGAGAGCCTAACCGATGGCATTGGGAGTTTCAGCGATTGGGGGGGTCGGGGGGTGTGCGCACATGATGTACGATGGGTGCTGGTACTTGTGTCACTGTCTCCGACCTTAGACTCAAAAACCGTGCGGCCTTAGCTTGGAATCTCTTCCTTTATGCCTAAGTCAGCCTAAAACACAAGCGTACGGGTACTAGAACAATGGCAAGGGCTGATTATGCAAGTTAAAGAGAAACAGGATAAGAAGGTAGAATTCTGGAAATGCTCTTGTTTTCGCTGAAACGGAAGTGTTTGATGGTGTACAAATAAGGGAGGAGCAGCGCTCTATTTATAGTTGAGGCTCCAGCTTACACTTAATGGCAATATCCCTAGAATAAAGGCTAAAATCATGGGATTATACAGATTACAATCAATCATGATGCTAACTCCTGATTTTTAGTGTCAACCAAATCTGCCAGGATGCTACTACTGATCTTGTCTGCTTCAAGAAGCTTTCAATTGCGTGTCCAGCACCTGGGGCCCTTTTGGATGTGGTGTAGGTAGCTTGTATGCCAGGCCTTGGTCTCATGGGTTGGCCTGCAAGTTGGGTGGGCGTTCTAAACTCATTTGCTAGGCTTTGTGCGTAGATACCTGCCAGCACGCCTGGTCTATGGGCCTCAAACACTGGCTAGCCTGCTGGTGTGCCTGATGTGCCTAGCGCGCCCGCCCAGGGTGTAACATTCTCCCCCACCTAATTGTGCAACACCCTCATTGTGTCTTCTGCATGGTACTGCCTGATCTGATCCCCGAACTGCCATAAGTCATCTGCTGGTTCCCAGCTCACCTCACCGTCTGGAAGTCCCTTCCAGCGCACCAAGTACTCTTGTCTTGGCTGATAGTTCTTTCGTCTTACCTTTCGGTCAGCTATGATGCTGTGGACCTCCTTTTCATATGAGGCTCTTGCTCCCAATGGCGCACACTTTGACTCTGCTCGTCCTGGATCTCCCTCATCCTCATGGAATGGCTTGAGCATGCTCACATGGAACACCGGGTGTACCCTCAGCTTGGGTGGCATATCCAGCTTGTAGGAAACTTTGCCTACCTTCTTGACTACTCAGAAAGGTCCCTCATACCTCCAGACTAGGCCTTTGTGCAGCCCCCTATGGTGCACAATGGGATGCAGCTTCACAACACCAAGTCTCCAACCTGAAACTGCACGTCCCGCCTATTCTGGTCTGCCCACTTCTTCGACCTCTTGGCCGCCTTGTGTAGACAAACTCTGGTCAAGTCAGTTTGCTCCTACCATGCCTTGGCAAACTTGTATGCTGCTAGATTCAGCCCTATATAACCTGCAGCAATCGAACCGGGTGTTCGTGGTTGTTGCCCTGTCATAACCTCAAATGGGCTCTAGTTTGTTGCCTCGTTCCTTTGCAAGTTGTAGGAAAACTATGCAATATCTAGCAGCTTTGGCCAGTCCCTTTGTGTGGCACTCACATAGTGCCTGAGGTAGACCTCCAATAGTCCATTCACTCGTTCTGTTTGCCCATCGGTCTGCGGATGCATGCTAGTGGAAAAGTTCAAGTCTGACCCCAATAGCTTGAACAACTTAGTCCAGAACCTGCCCGTGGAACGCCCGACCCGATCACTAACAATGGTCCTTGGCACTCCCCAGTACTTAACCATGTTCTTCAGGAACAATCGAGCTGCCTCCTCGGTTGGGCACTCCTTGGTTGCTAGAATGAAGATTCCATACTTGGAAAACCTGTTCACCACTACCATGATGCTTCCAAACGCTTCTGCTTTGGTTAGACTGACTATAAAGTCCAGAGAAACACTCTCCCATTATCGCTCTGGCATTGGCAATGGCTTCAAGAGATCACCTGGTTTCTTGAGCTCCACCTTGTCCTGTTGGCACATAAGACAAGTCTTCACATAGGCCTCCACATTGTCCCTCATATGCGGCTAGTAGTACCGATCCTCGATCAGTGCCAAGGTACGACTCACTCCGGGGTGTCCAACCCACCTTGAATCATGGCATTCTTGTAAAACTTCCTTACGGAGCTTCCCGTGCTGCGACACAAATAGTCTACTGCCCCTGGTGTACAGCAAGCCATCTTGTAACTAAAACTGCCTAGTCTTACCTTGCTGGGCATACTCCATCAAAGCCTTGGCTGTAGGATCATGCGTAAGTCCCTCCTTGATGCTCGGCACCAATGACCCCTCTGGTTGGCTAATGGCAGCAAGGTTAGCCTTCCTGCTCAGGGCGTCTGCCACTAGGTTCACCCGTCCCGGCTTGTACTCCATCTGGAAATCAAATTCTGCAAGAAAATCTTACCATCTCGCCTGCTTGGGGGACAACTTCTTCTGTGTCTGGAAGTAGCTAGTATCCACATTGTCCGTCCTAACCACGAACCTTGACCCCAACAGGTAATGGCACCAAGTGTGCAAGCAGTGCACCACTGCAGTCATCTCCTTCTCTTGGACCATGTACTTGCACTCAGTCTCATTCAGCTTCCTGCTCTCGAACGCGACTGGACATCCCTCTTGCATCAACATGCCCCCTATGGCAAAGTCTGATGCATCCGTACGCACCTTATACGGCTTGGCATGGTCTGGCAAGGCCAAGACTCGCTTCTTAGTCACAGCCCGCTTCAACCTGTCAAAGGCTTCCTGGCACCCTGCGCTCCACTCCCATGCTTTCCTTTTCTTGAGCAAGTTAGCCAATGGCGTGGCTATTGCTGAGTGACCTTTGATGAAGCGCCTGTAGTAGTTGACCAGCCTAAGGAATGATCTCAACTCAGTGACCTTGGCTGGCGGTTGCCACTCTAGGATGGTGTGTATGTTGCCTTCATCCATGCGTATCCTGCCACCTCCCACTATGTGGCCAAGGAATGGGATCTCCTATTGGGCGAATGAGCACTTCTTCCTCTTGACAAATAGCTTGTGATCCTGCAACACCTCGAACACCTATCTCAAGTGGTCTACATGCTCTCCCAAAGTTTGGCTGTAGATCACAATGTCATCCAAATAAACCACAACAAACCGATTAAAGAATGACTGAAGTACCTTGTTCATAAGGGTGCAGAATGTTGTTGGGGCATTTGTGAGTCCGAAAGGCATCACCAAGAACTCATACGAACCATATCGAGTGACACATGCTATCTTTGGCTCATCTCCCTTCGTGATCCTGACTTGATAGTAGCCTGACCTCAAATCCAGCTTGGTGAATCACCTGCGCTCCCAAGTTGATCGAACAAGTCCGCAATGAGTGGGATGGGGTACTTGTTCTTGATGGTCAGCTTGTTCAAAGCCTGATAGTCTATACACAGCCGCAACGACCCATCATGCTTGCGCTGAAATAGAACTGGTGCACCATAGGGTGCCTTCGATGGCCTGATGAAGCTGGCATCAACTAACTCTTTGAGCTACTTCCTCAACTCCTCCAACTCTGGTGGAGACATTCGGTAAGGGGCTCTAGCTGGTGGCTTGGCCTCGAACACCAGCTCGATCTTGTGGTCCACCTCCCTCTTAGGTGGTAGCTTGCTAGGTAGCTTTACGGGCATCACATCACTAAAGGTCTTTAGCACCTTTAGCACCTCCAAGGGTGACTCGATCTCTTTCTCCCTTGGCTCATCATATTTCAGGGCTACCAAGAAGGTGTCTTCTTGTCTGCTTACCACCTTGGCAAATTGGATGGCTGACACCACCCATGACCCAACTCCAGACCCTCTCCTCAATGGCACTAGGCATTGGCATCGTGCATCCAAGATGCAAACACAATCGGCAAAAGGCACAAGGAGGGCATTAATCCGAACAAGGAAATCCAACCCAATCACAAACTCATAGTCGTCAAAGGGTATTACCTCAATGGTCTCCTTGCCTTTCCAGTCTCCAAGCTGTAACTCCACTCCCTACACTACTCCAATGGCTGGAACTTCCTTGGAGTTCACCGTTTTGATGGTACCAGTCCCTTTTTGCACCTTTAGTCCAAGCTTTCAGGCTCTATCACCTGAAATAAAAAGATGTGAGGTACCTGTGTCCACCAGTGTGCTCACCTTCTGACCCGTAACCATCAGATTCGTAAACATCAAGCCCTTTGGCTTGTGGCTCCACTTACTCTGGATAGCATTGAGCACCAACGACCTAAGCTTTGCTGCCCCTGACTCTGGCTCCTCGTCAGACTCCTTGTCTAGAGCAGCCAGCTTGCCCTTCTGTGGGTAATTGCACGCTATGTGGCTCCCTCCACATAGGTAGCATGCCAGTGGCTCTCGGTCCCCCTTTGCTTTCCACTTGCCTGCTGGTGGCTTCCTCTCGCCATCCTTGGTTGAACAGCCTAGGTCTCCATCCTTGGACTCCCGGTCACGATCCTTCCCCTTGGACTGCTTCTTCCAATCCCTATCATCCCTGCCCTTACTCTTGGGCTTGGTAGACTCGAACTTGTTCAGAGGCTTGAACTCTATCAAGGCCTCGGCAGTAGTCATGGCTTTAGCC